>NC_088403.1:13882339-14118356 GCF_034236695.1 Oncorhynchus nerka
GCTATATACAGGGAATACCAGGTAATAACATGGCTATATACAGGGAATACCAGGTAATAACATGGCTATATACAGGGAATACCAGGTAATAACATGGCTATATACAGGGAATACCGGGTAATAACAAGGCTATATGCAGGGAGTACCAGGTAATAACATGGTTATATACAGGGAGTAACAGGGAATAACATGCCTATATACAGGGAATACCAGGTAATAACATGCCTATATACAGGGAGTACCAAGTAATGCCATAGCTATATACAGGGAATACCAGGTAATAACATAGCTATATACAGGGAGTACCAGGTAATAACATGGCTATATGCAGGGAATACCAATAGCGAGATGAAGTGCAGGGGTACGAGGTAATTAAGGCAGATACAGTATGGACATATAGGTAGGGGTAAGGAGATGATGTGCAGGGGTACGAGGTAATGAAGGTAGATACAGTATGGACATATAGGTAGGGGTAAAGAGATGATGTGCAGGGGTACGAGGTAATGAAGGTAGATACAGTATGGACATATAGGTAGGGGTAAAGAGATGATGTGCAGGGGTACGAGGTAATGAAGGTAGATACAGTATGGACATATAGGTAGGGGTAAAGAGATGATGTGCAGGGGTACGAGGTAATGAAGGTAGATACAGTATGGACATATAGGTAGGGGTAAAGAGATGATGTGCAGGGGTACGAGGTAATGAAGGTAGATACAGTATGGACATATAGGTAGGGGTAAAGAGATGATGTGCAGGGGTACGAGGTAATGAAGGTAGATACCGTATGGACATATAGGTAGGGGTAAAGTGAATAGGTTACAGGATAGATCATCAGCAACAGCAGGGAGCCATTTGATTAGCTACTTATCAGTCTTATGGCTTGTCCACGTGACTCGAGGTGTCCACACACACAATGCTGCCGTTATGATGAAGCCAAGCCACATCTGCAGACACTGAAGAATTTCTCATGTGGGTTGGTCTGATTACTTAACTACTTCAGAGATGCTGCCCTCCCTCTCGAGGTGTCGTAATCAGTGGGCTGACGAGGGAAATTCAAATATAACCTCCCAACAGCGATTCCTCAGGATCACATAGGACTTCCATAGGAGACACGTACTACATTCCAGTATCCGCACTAGGACAGCACTTAGAATGAATGACCAATACATTACTTCATTCTAAGTGCTTTACTAGTGTGGTATGGCAGTGAAATAAATCAGTTAGCAGGAGAATGACAGTGATTATGCTCCAAATGGCACCCTATTCCCTACATAGCGCCTACAATTACTGCACTACATAGGGAATAGGGTGTGACTATTAAGATGGAGAGTTGTTGTGATGGTGGGATGTTGACATCCTCCAATAGTCACCCACTTCCCTGGCTATCTCCATCAATGTCCACCCCTCTCTCTGGCTATCTCCATCAGTGTCCACCCATCCCTCTGGCTATCTCCATCAGTGTCCACCCCTCTCTCTGGCTATCAGTGTCCACCCATCCCTCTGGCAATCTCCATCAGTGTCCACCCCTCTCTCTGGCTATCAGTGTCCACCCATCCCTCTGGCTATCTCCATCAGTGTCCACCCCTCTCTCTGGCTATCTCCATCAGTGTCCACCCCTCTCTCTGTCTATCTCCATCAGTGTCCACCCCTCTCTCTGGCTATCTCCATCAGTGTCCACCCCTCTCTCTGGCTATCTCCATCAGTGTCCATCAGTGGTTCTGTGTGGTGTTGAACAGACTGTATTGTATACCAAAGGGTTCTGTGTGTGGTGTTGAACAGACTGTATTGTATACCAAGGGTTCTGTATGTGGTGTTGAACAGACTGTATTGTATACCAAAGGGTTCTGTGTGTGGTGTTGAACAGACTGTATTGTATACGTTCTGTATGTAGTGTTGAACAGACTGTATTGTATACCAAAGGGTTCTGTATGTGGTGTTGAACAGACTGTATTGTATACCAAAGGGTTCTGTATGTGGTGTTGAACAGACTGTATTGTATACCAAAGGGTTCTGTATGTGGTGTTGAACAGACTGTATACAAAGGGTTCTGTATGTGGTGTTGAACAGACTGTATTGTATACCAAAGGGTTCTGTATGTGGTGTTGAACAGACTGTATTGTATACCAAAGGGTTCTGTATGTGGTGTTGAACAGACTGTATTGTATACCAAAGGGTTCTGTATGTGGTGTTGAACAGACTGTATGTATACCAAAGGGTTCTGTATGAACAGACTGTATTGTATACCAAAGGGTTCTGTATGTGGTGTTGAACAGACTGTATTGTATACCAAAAGGGTTCTGTATGTGGTGTTGAACAGACTGTATTGTATATCAAGGGTTGAACAGTATATTGTATAAAGGGGTTCTGTATGTGGTGTTGAACAGACTGTATTGTATACCAAAGGGTTCTGTATGTGGTGTTGAACAGACTGTATTGTATACCAAAGGGTTCTGTATGTGGTGTTGAACAGACTGTATTGTATACCAAAGGGTTCTGTATGTGGTGTTGAACAGACTGTATTGTATACCAAGGGTTCTGTATGTGGTGTTGAACAGACTGTATTGTATACCAAAGGGTTCTGTATGTGGTGTTGAACAGACTGTATTGTATACCAAAGGGTTCTGTATGTGGTGTTGAACAGACTGTATTGTATACGTTCTGTATGTGGTGTTGAACAGACTGTATTGTATACCAAAGGGTTCTGTATGTGGTGTTGAACAGACTGTATTGTATACCAAAGGGTTCTGTATGTGGTGTTGAACAGACTGTATTGTATACCAAAGGGTTCTGTATGTGGTGTTGAACAGACTGTATTGTATACCAAAGGTTCTGTATGTGGTGTTGAACAGACTGTATTGTATACCAAAGGGTTCTGTATGTGGTGTTGAACAGACTGTATTGTATATCAAGGGGTTCTGTATGTGGTGTTGAACAGACTGTATTGTATACCAAAGGGTTCTGTATGTGGTGTTGAACAGACTGTATTGTATACCAAAGGGTTCTGTATGTGGTGTTGAACAGACTGTATTGTATACCAAAGGGTTCTGTATGTGGTGTTGAACAGACTGTATTGTATACCAAAGGGTTCTGTATGTGGTGTTGAACAGACTGTATTGTATACCAAAGGGTTCTGTATGTGGTGTTGAACAGACTGTATTGTATACCAAGGGGTTCTGTATGTGGTGTTGAACAGACTGTATTGTATACCAAAGGGTTCTGTATGTGGTGTTGAACAGACTGTATTGTATATCAAGGGGTTCTGTATGTGGTGTTGAACAGACTGTATTGTATACCAAAGGGTTCTGTATGTAGTGTTGAACAGACTGTATTGTATATCAAGGGGTTCTGTATGTGGTGTTGAACAGACTGTATTGTATACCAAAGGGTTCTGTATGTGGTGTTGAACAGACTGTATTGTATACGTTCTGTATGTGGTGTTGAACAGACTGTATTGTATACCAAAGGGTTCTGTATGTGGTGTTGAACAGACTGTATTGTATACCAAAGGGTTCTGTATGTGGTGTTGAACAGACTGTATTGTATACCAAAGGGTTCTGTATGTGGTGTTGAACAGACTGTATTGTATACAAGGGTTCTGTATGTGTGTTGAACAGACTGTATTGTATACTTCTGTATGTGGTGTTGAACAGACTGTATTGTATATCAAAGGGTTCTGTATGTGGTGTTGAACAGACTGTATTGTATACCAAAGTTCTGTATGTGGTGTTGAACAGACTGTATTGTATACCAAAGGGTTCTGTATGTGGTGTTGAACAGACTGTATTGTATACCAAAGGGTTCTGTATGTGTGTTGAACAGACTGTATTGTATACCAAAGGGTTCTGTATGTGGTGTTGAACAGACTGTATTGTATACCAAGGGGTTCTGTATGTGGTGTTGAACAGACTGTATTGTATACCAAAGGGTTCTGTATGTAGTGTTGAACAGACTGTATTGTATACCAAAGGGTTCTGTATGTGGTGTTGAACAGACTGTATTGTATACCAAAGGGTTCTGTATGTGGTGTTGAACAGACTGTATTGTATACCAAAGGGTTCTGTATGTGGTGTTGAACAGACTGTATTGTATACCAAAGGGTTCTGTATGTGGTGTTGAACAGACTGTATTGTATACCAAAGGGTTCTGTATGTGGTGTTGAACAGACTGTATTGTATACCAAAGGGTTCTGTATGTGGTGTTGAACAGACTGTATTGTATACCAAAGGGTTCTGTATGTGGTGTTGAACAGACTGTATTGTATACCAAAGGGTTCTGTATGTGGTGTTGAACAGACTGTATTGTATACCAAGGGGTTCTGTATGTGGTGTTGAACAGACTGTATTGTATATCAAGGGGTTCTGTATGTGGTGTTGAACAGACTGTATTGTATACCAAGGGGTTCTGTATGTGGTGTTGAACAGACTGTATGTGGTGTTGAACAGACTGTATTGTATACCAAAGGGTTCTGTATGTGGTGTTGAACAGACTGTATTGTATACCAAAGGGTTCTGTATGTGGTGTTGAACAGACTGTATTGTATACCAAAGGGTTCTGTATGTGGTGTTGAACAGACTGTATTGTATACCAAAGGGTTCTGTATGTGGTGTTGAACAGACTGTATTGTATACCAAAGGGTTCTGTATGTGGTGTTGAACAGACTGTATTGTATACCAAAGGGTTCTGTATGTGGTGTTGAACAGACTGTATTGTATACCAAAGGGTTCTGTATGTGGTGTTGAACAGACTGTATTGTATATCAAGGGGTTCTGTATGTGGTGTTGAACAGACTGTATTGTATACCAAAGGGTTCTGTATGTGGTGTTGAACAGACTGTATTGTATATCAAAGGGTTCTGTATGTGGTGTTGAACAGACTGTATTGTATACCAAAGGGTTCTGTATGTGGTGTTGAACAGACTGTATTGTATACCAAAGGGTTCTGTATGTGGTGTTGAACAGACTGTATTGTATACCAAAGGGTTCTGTATGTGGTGTTGAACAGACTGTATTGTATACCAAAGGGTTCTGTATGTGGTGTTGAACAGACTGTATTGTATACCAAAGGGTTCTGTATGTGGTGTTGAACAGACTGTATTGTATACCAAAGGGTTCTGTATGTGGTGTTGAACAGACTGTATTGTATACCAAAGGGTTCTGTATGTGGTGTTGAACAGACTGTATTGTATATCAAGGGGTTCTGTATGTGGTGTTGAACAGACTGTATGTGGTGTTGAACAGACTGTATTGTATACCAAAGGGTTCTGTATGTGGTGTTGAACAGACTGTATTGTATACGTTCTGTATGTGGTGTTGAACAGACTGTATTGTATACCAAAGGGTTCTGTATGTGGTGTTGAACAGACTGTATTGTATACCAAAGGGTTCTGTATGTGGTGTTGAACAGACTGTATTGTATACCAAGGGGTTCTGTATGTGGTGTTGAACAGACTGTATTGTATACCAAAGGGTTCTGTATGTGGTGTTGAACAGACTGTATTGTATAACAGACTGTATGTGTGTTGAACAGACTGTATTGTATACCAAAGGGTTCTGTATGTGGTGTTGAACAGACTGTATTGTATACCAAAGGGTTCTGTATGTGGTGTTGAACAGACTGTATTGTATACCAAAGGGTTCTGTATGTGGTGTTGAACAGACTGTATGTGGTGTTGAACAGACTGTATTGTATACCAAAGGGTTCTGTATGTGGTGTTGAACAGACTGTATTGTATACCAAGTTCTGTATGTAGTGTTGAACAGACTGTATTGTATACCAAAGGGTTCTGTATGTGGTGTTGAACAGACTGTATTGTATACCAAAGGGTTCTGTGTGTGGTGTTGAACAGACTGTATTGTATACCAAGGGGTTCTGTATGTGGTGTTGAACAGACTGTATTGTATACCAAAGGGTTCTGTATGTGGTGTTGAACAGACTGTATTGTATACCAAAGGGTTCTGTATGTGGTGTTGAACAGACTGTATGTGGTGTTGAACAGACTGTATTGTATACCAAAGGGTTCTGTATGTGGTGTTGAACAGACTGTATGTGGTGTTGAACAGACTGTATTGTATACCAAAGGGTTCTGTATGTGGTGTTGAACAGACTGTATTGTATACCAAGGGGTTCTGTATGTGGTGTTGAACAGACTGTATGTGGTGTTGAACAGACTGTATTGTATATCAAGGGGTTCTGTATGTGGTGTTGAACAGACTGTATGTGGTGTTGAACAGACTGTATTGTATACCAAAGGGTTCTGTATGTGGTGTTGAACAGACTGTATTGTATACCAAAGGGTTCTGTATGTGGTGTTGAACAGACTGTATTGTATACCAAAGGGTTCTGTATGTGGTGTTGAACAGACTGTATTGTATACCAAAGGGTTCTGTATGTGGTGTTGAACAGACTGTATTGTATACCAAAGGGTTCTGTATGTGGTGTTGAACAGACTGTATTGTATACCAAGGGTTCTGTATGTGGTGTTGAACAGACTGTATTGTATACCAAAGGGTTCTGTATGTGGTGTTGAACAGACTGTATTGTATATCAAAGGGTTCTGTATGTGGTGTTGAACAGACTGTATTGTATACCAAGGGTTCTGTATGTGGTGTTGAACAGACTGTATTGTATACCAAAGGGTTCTGTATGTGGTGTTGAACAGACTGTATTGTATACCAAGGGGTTCTGTATGTTGGGGCTTTAAGAGATGTAGAGGAATGGAAGTCTGGCCTGGCTGTTGGACCAGTGTTGGCCAGAGTTCAGTCAGTCATGGCTGAGATTGCAGAGGAGAGGAGCCCCAGACCAGACCTGGAAGGGGCTGGGGTATCTGGCTGGCATTCTCTAAATGTGTTGCCCACTTCTCCTCTGCTAGGCAAGGCAAGGCAAGGCAGGGCTGGCAGGGGCATTTGGTTAGAAGTCTAGTTTCCACACAGCCAGCCGATTCACTAACATGGGCGGGCGGACATCTCACCACTCTTCATGCCAACCCAGTCCAGGAACACCAACAGGCTTAACAGACAGAGGAGGAATCAGATCCGTCTCAGTCAGAAGAGTTCACACAGACCTGCTCAGCAGCGTGGACAGAAACATTGCTCAAAACTACACACGGAAGGACGCACGCACACACACACACACCAGCTGATCTCTTGAACAAAATTAGTCTCGATCAACATTCTCTGACTACAAAACACTCATGTTGAGTATGGGTGGCTCCATAAAGCACTCCACCAAGCTCTCCTTTCTGAACCATTAAGAAGTGGTGAGTATTGGGTTTGTCCTCACTGTGATTGATTAAACAGTTGTTGCTACAGCCCCATCTGCAGCCCAACAAATCTTTCATCTGTAGTCCAAAACACAATGTTAGGATGTAGGGAGGAAAACACTGGTCTGCTGTGTTCAGTCAGTCAACACACATATCACTTACCCATTACAGTGTTGACCATGTCATGGTTTTACCCATTACAGTGTTGACCGTGTCATGGTTTTACCCATTACAGTGTTGACCATGTCATGGTTTTACCCATTACAGTGTTGACCGTGTCATGGTTTTACTCATTACAGTGTTGACCGTGTCATGGTTTTACCCATTACAGTGTTGACCGTGTCATGGTTTTACTCATTACAGTGTTGACCGTGACATGGTTTTACCCATTACAGTGTTGACTGTGTCATGGTTTTACCCATTACAGTGTTGACCGTGTAAAACGTTTTACCCATTACAGTGTTGAAAGTGCCATGGTTTTACTCATTACAGTGTTGACTGTGTCATGGTTTTACTCATTACAGTGTTGACCGTGACATGGTTTTACTCATTACAGTGTTGACCGTGTCATGGTTTTACTCATTACAGTGTTGACCGTGTAAATGGTTTTACCCATTACAGTGTTGACCGTGTCATGGTTTTACTCATTACAGTGTTGACCGTGACATGGTTTTACCCATTACAGTGTTGACCGTGTCAATGGTTTTACTCATTACAGTGTTGACCGTGTCATGGTTTTACTCATTACAGTGTTGACCGTGTCATGGTTTTACTCATTACAGTGTTGACCGTCACATGGTTTTACCCATTACAGTGTTGACCGTGTCATGGTTTTACCCATTACAGTGTTGACCGTGTCATGGTTTTACCCATTACAGTGTTGACCGTGTCATGGTTTTACCCATTACAGTGTTGACCGTGTCAGGGTTTTACCCATTACAGTGTTGACCGTGTCATGGTTTTACCCATTACAGTGTTGACCGTGTCATGGTTTTACCCATTACAGTGTTGACCGCGTCATGGTTTTACCCATTACAGTGTAATGTACAGGGTACCATTTGAGGGAGACCCTAATTTTCTGATAATAAATCAAATAAGCACTTCTTCTCTTTCCTCCGCCCATCATCACTACCTTTATTACCACCAATCCTCTATTCATTAAGAGAATTGAACCTCTGCAATACTGTCAGCATGAGAGAGAGAAAACGAGAGAGCGAGAGAAAACGAGAACGAGAGAGGAGAGAGAGAACGAGAGAGGAGAGAGAGAAGAGAGAGAACGAGAACGAGAGAGGAGAGAGAGAACGAGAGAGGAGAGAACGAGAGAGGAGAGAAAACGAGAGAGAGAACGAGAGAGAGAGAGAACGAGAGGAGAGAGAGAACAAGAGGAGAGAGAGAACGAGAGGAGAACAAGAGGAGAGAGAACGAGAGAGAGAAGAGAGAGAGAAGAGAGAACGAGAGAGGAGAGAGAACGAGAGAAGAGAGAACGAGAGAAGAGAGAACGAGAGAAGAGAGAACAAGAGGAGAGAGAGAACGAGAGAGGAGAGAGAACAAGAGAGGAGAGAGAGAACGAGAGAGGAGAGAGAGAACGAGAGGAGAGAGAGAACGAGAGGAGAGAGAGAACAAGAGAGGAGAGAGAGAACAAGAGAGGAGAGAGAGAACAAGAGAGGAGAGAGAACGAGAGAGGAGAGAGAACGAGAGAGGAGAGAGAACGAGAGAGGAGAGAGAACGAGAGAGGAGAGAGAGAACGAGAGGAGAGAGAGAACAAGAGAGGAGAGAGAGAACAAGAGAGGAGAGAGAGAACAAGAGAGGAGAGAGAACGAGAGAGGAGAGAGAACGAGAGAGAGAAGAGAGAACGAGAGAGGAGAGAGAACGAGAGAGAGAACGAGAGGAGAGAGAGGAGAGAGAACGAGAGAGAGAACGAGAGGAGAGAGAGAACGAGAGAGGGACATACATAAGAGGAGAAGAGTGAGAAAGAACCATGGAGAACAAGAGAGAAAGTGACAAAGAAAATGAAAAAAGAGAATGCATAAATGAGTCAGTCAGTGATGACTTGTGCAGTCTGATTGTAATTAGAGATCAAAGGAGTTCCCCTGCTGTGTGCGTCTGTCTGGCTGGTGTGGGTCCTCTAGAGTGGGCAGAGACGGGGAATGTGACTGGCAGCCATAGCAACACCAGACAGTCTGCTGATGCCATCTACCCCCTAGGCACCCTATTTAAGGCACTATTTTTTACCAGGGCCCTATAGGGAATAGGGTGCCGTTAGAGTCTCAATTCCTGTTAATATTCATGACAGAGTTGTGCAAGTGTCTGAGTTAGGTGCTAAGTCATATCCCATATTAGGATTAGTCCTCATTCATCCAAGTGTCTGAGTTAGGTGCTAAATCATATCCCATATTAGGATTAGTCCTCATTCATCCAAGTATCTGAGTTAGGTGCTAAATCATATCCCATATTAGGATTAGTCCTCATTCATCCAAGTGTCTGAGTTAGGTGCTAAGTCATATCCCATATTAGGATTAGTCCTCATTCATCCAAGTATCTGAGTTAGGTGCTAAGTCATATCCCATATTAGGATTAGTCCTCATTCATCCAAGTGTCTGAGTTAGGTGCTAAGTCATATCCCATATTAGGATTAGTCCTCATTCAACCAAGTATCTGAGTTAGGTGCTAAATCATATCCCATATTAGGATTAGTCCTCATTCAACCAAGTATCTGAGTTAGGTGCTAAATCATATCCCATATTAGGATTAGTCCTCATTCAACCAAGTATCTGAGTTAGGTGCTAAGTCATATCCCATATTAGGATTAGTCCTCATTCAACCAAGTATCTGAGTTAGGTGCTAAATCATATCCCATATTAGGATTAGTCCTCATTCAACCAAGTATCTGAGTTAGGTGCTAAATCATATCCCATATTAGGATTAGTCCTCATTCAACCAAGTATCTGAGTTAGGTGCCAAGTCATATTCCATATTAGGATTAGTCCTCATTCATCCAAGTATCTGAGTTAGGTGCTAAGTCATATTCCATATTAGGATTAGTCCTCATTCAACCAAGTATCTGAGTTAGGTGCTAAGTCATATCCCATATTAGGATTAGTCCTCATTCATCCAAGTATCTGAGTTAGGTGCTAAGTCATATTCCATATTAGGATTAGTCCTCATTCATCCAAGTATCTGAGTTAGGTGCTAAGTCATATCCCATATTAGGATTGGTCCTCATTCACCCATAAAGCTGGCAGTTAGGTGCTAAGTCATATTCCATATTAGGATTAGTCCTCATTCATCCAAGTATCTGAGTTAGGTGCTAAGTCATATCCCATATTAGGATTGGTCCTCATTCACCCATAAAGCTGGCAAGCAAGGAGAACCCAGCATCCTCAGATGAACTGAGACTAATCCTGTAGTTGAGGAAAGACTATTGCCTTTATTTCAATTTTGGGGACACATGAATATTTATCAGATGCTTGACAAAGACATAACCCCATTTGACCCTATAGCTGTGGTGAACACATCATGTACCATAGAGACATTCTATTCATCTAATGCTTCAGCATGAACTCAGACACACTGTACCATAGGACATTCTATTCATCTACCCCCTAAGCTTCATGACAACACAGCAACCATTTATAGTGCACATAGAGACTATTCTATTCATCTTGGATGCCCCCTAAAGACATTCAGGTCAATATGAGGATACACATGCTGCATCACATCATGTACCATAGAGACATTCTATTCATCTACCCCCTATAGCTTCAGCATGACAACACAGCAACACATGTACCATAGAGACATTCTATTCATCTACCCCCTATAGCTTCAGCATGACAACACAGCAACACATTGGTTTAGTATTAAAATATATTTGAGGAGTGATTCAAAATGAAACAGTTGCATAGCAGAAGAAACAAACGAGCTGATGACGACGTGAAAACTATTCGGCAAATGATTTAAGGATGATGTTGGAAATCCATCGTCATGGTTTCAGAAGAATTGACAGTTGTGACAGGGATCACTAGAGAAAAGGCAGTACCTGTGCTGTAGACAACCTCCACAAGTCATGGTGGTTCACAGCTCAATGATTTACACAAGTACCATTCAATTATATACATAAGTAATGATCATTTTAGCATTTCTCTTTTCCATATCTAGTCTCATGTTTCACACACAGGCAATGGTCTACAACGACAATAAGAGCCATTTTGAAATAAACGGTTTTAAAAAATGATACAGAAAAACAATTATGGCATAAAACATACCAGCAAACATTCTATACTATCAGCATTGAGCTAAAGTGGTTACTATTTCAGATAAACAGAGCCCTGATTCATCTATCCACATAGTACTATTTCAGATAAACAGAGCCCTGATTCATCTATCCACATAGTACTATTTCAGATAAACAGAGCCCTGATTCATCTATCCACATAGTACTATTTCAGATAAACAGAGCCCTGATTCATCTATCCACATAGTACTATTTCAGATAAACAGAGCCCTGATTCATCTATCCACATAGTACTATTTCAGATAAACAGAGCCCTGATTCATCTATCCACATAGTACTATTTCAGATAAACAGAGCCCTGATTCATCTATCCACATAGTACTATTTCAGATAAACAGAGCCCTGATTCATCTATCCACATAGTACTATTTCAGATAAACAGAGCCCTGATTCATCTATCCACATAGTACTATTTCAGATAAACAGAGCCCTGATTCATCTATCCACATAGTACTATTTCAGATAAACAGAGCCCTGATTCATCTATCCACATAGTACTATTTCAGATAAACAGAGCCCTGATTCATCTATCCACATAGTACTATTTCAGATAAACAGAGCCCTGATTCATCTATCCACATAGTACTATTTCAGATAAACAGAGCCCTGATTCATCTATCCACATACGTACTATTTCAGATAAACAGAGCCCTGATTCATCTATCCACATAGTACTATTTCAGATAAACAGAGCCCTGATTCATCTATCCACATACGTACTATTTCTGGACCCAAGATGGAAAAATGAAGAGAAATTTATTTATTGTATAAAATGAGAAGATGTTCAACCTCAGCTCTACTGTGTATTGGCACATAGTCAAGCCAAAACCCAACGTGTGTGAAAGCTCTAACTATGTCCACCAGTTAGTTTCAGTGAGACGTTGATATCAATGGTACAGTATGAATGTGCTTCATCTTTTAGTCCGCTTGGCTTGTTTTACTACCGTATAGGGGAGAGCTGACCCTGAATAGGGACGCAGTCATCATGTGAAGTGGTTCAAGGCTGCACCCTATTCCCTGCATAATGCACTACACTGAGAACCCACATCAAAAATATATCAGCGACAAATACAAATCATGACAAAAACAAAGTGATTAACCAGTCATAACTAGCCAATGGCAATGCAGATTACACAGTAAGCAAACAAACGATTAAACACAGGATATGACATCATGGAACACCCTGCTTCTTCGCTTCTAGAAACTTTTTAAAAACACAAATTA
This sequence comes from Oncorhynchus nerka, assembly GCF_034236695.1. Taxonomy (NCBI): domain Eukaryota; kingdom Metazoa; phylum Chordata; class Actinopteri; order Salmoniformes; family Salmonidae; genus Oncorhynchus; species Oncorhynchus nerka. Next base: position 13,895,116 of record NC_088403.1, read on the forward strand.
ACAAACTTAGTTGTGCCCATCCATCCTTTTAAAAAATAATTTCATCTTGGTATGTAAAGCGTCTTTTGCATAAAGCCTGTGCCATAAAAATATATTTACATACAACACCACTCTCCTAACTCGGGTCTACTCTGGAGCACATTAAACATCTGATTCTCTGTGCAAGCTGTAAGTCATCAACACCAGGTTGTATATCATGGGACTGACAGGTATAGTTGCTATGGTTGGTCAGTGGTGGTGTACCGTATATCCTCTGTAGGCTGGGTTTACAGTCTGCTAGCTCACTCAGAGACTATACTGAAGTACCTTGCTCTTTCAGTCTATAGGATCCATAGAGTCAGAGAGAGAGAGAGAGAGAGGGAGACTGATGATTAGGGATCACCCTGTCCAACTTTGGCCCAGTAGCTCTGCTCCTTTACAAGTATTTTGGCCAAAACGCAATAGTTTCCCACAGCTTCTCATGTCTCTAGGGGGAAGAGATATGTGTAGCTCTTCATGGTTGATACTGTAATAGTCTGAAGTCTGTCTCAGTCTCCGGTCCCCCTCATCTTGGTCTACAGAGTGGTCCCATAGCCCCTCCCCCTTTCTCTAGGGGTCAGAGGTTAAAGGTCGGTGACTTTGTTCTCGAGGGCGGCGGCTATCTGCTGCAGCCGCAGGGTCAGCTGTTTACTCTGGGCGGCTGGGTCCTCATCTAAAGACTGGATGATCTGGAGGGAGGGAGGGAGGGAGGGAGGGAGGGAGGGAGAGAGGGGAAAAATGAGAGAGGACACAAGAGACACTAGTAAACAGATTTTCCTGAGACAGCAAGTGACATTAATTTGTCTAATTTCCTACAGGATGTAGTCAACCAAAGAGGATAGGGCCTTCAAACCACCAAACAAGGAAGTGAGTCCTAAGGTTCTTAACCAAGTAGATAGGGCCTTCAAACCACCAAACAAGGAAGTGAGTCCTAAGGTTCTTAACCAAGTGGATAGGGCCTTAAAACCACCAAACAAGGAAGTGAGTCCTAAGGTTCTTAACCAAGTGGATAGGGCCTTCAAACCACCAGACAAGGAAGTGAGTCCTAAGGTTCTTAACCAAGAGGATAGGGCCTTCAAACCACCAGACAAGGAAGTGAGTCCTAAGGTTCTTAACCAAGAGGATAGGGCCTTCAAACCACCAAACAAGGAAGTGAGTCCTAAGGTTCTTAACCAAGTGGATAGGGCCTTCAAACCACCAGACAAGGAAGTGAGTCCTAAGGTTTTTAACCAAGAGGATAGGGCCTTCAAACCACCAGACAAGGAAGTGAGTCCTAAGGTTCATAACCAAGAGGATAGGGCCTTCAAACCACCAAACAAGGAAGTGAGTCCTAAGGTTTTTAACCAAGAGGATAGGGCCTTCAAACCACCAGACAAGGAAGTGAGTCCTAAGGTTCATAACCAAGAGGATAGGGCCTTCAAACCACCAAACAAGGAAGTGAGTCCTAAGGTTCTTAACCAAGTGGATAGGGCCTTCAAACCACCAGACAAGGAAGTGAGTCCTAAGGTTTTTAACCAAGAGGATAGGGCCTTCAAACCACCAGACAAGGAAGTGAGTCCTAAGGTTCATAACCAAGAGGATAGGGCCTTCAAACCACCAAACAAGGAAGTGAGTCCTAAGGTTTTTAACCAAGAGGATAGGGCCTTCAAACCACCAGACAAGGAAGTGAGTCCTAAGGTTCATAACCAAGTAGATAGGGCCTTCAAACCACCAAACAAGGAAGTGAGCCCTAAGGTTCATAACCAAGTAGATAGGGCCTTCAAACCACCAGACAAGGAAGTGAGTCCTAAGGTTCATAACCAAGAGGATAGGGCCTTCAAACCACCAAACAAGGAAGTGAGTCCTAAGGTTCTTAACCAAGTGGATAGGGCCTTCAAACCACCAGACAAGGAAGTGAGTCCTAAGGTTTTTAACCAAGAGGATAGGGCCTTCAAACCACCAGACAAGGAAGTGAGTCCTAAGGTTCATAACCAAGAGGATAGGGCCTTCAAACCACCAAACAAGGAAGTGAGTCCTAAGGTTTTTAACCAAGAGGATAGGGCCTTCAAACCACCAGACAAGGAAGTGAGTCCTAAGGTTCATAACCAAGAGGATAGGGCCTTCAAACCACCAGATGAGGAAGTGAGTCGTAAGGTTTTTACCCCGTCATAGTATTTGCTGGCATACTGGTAGAGCTGGTGCAAGGCTGCCTGGGTATTCAGCGTGTCTGTGTGTTCCTGGAGAGCACAAAGAAGAAAGGATGAATCTTATTGTTGTATTCTGATGATGCAATAGAAGACATCCCACACACAAGCACAAACAGATGTGAGGTCACGTGTACGTACCCTGGAAACCTCAGCCAGGTGTGTGTTCATGTCCTGGTCACTGACTGGGACCATCTGCTTGATTCCCTTGTAGTAACTGAGGAGAGACAGAATGATAGAGAGATGAGATGTCTGATTGGCTGCCAGGTCCTACCAACCTATCCCCTGTGTTGTTTCTGATGCACGAGAAGAGAGTACTTCTGGTGTGTTCTGACTGCAACCTATTCTCTATATCGGCCAAGAGTACTGCAGTATCGGCTCATTTGATGGGCAGTCAATCATGAAAAGGGATGAATATGAGAGAACTCACTCGTCCACCATCTTCTTATAGGTGGAGATCTCCTTTGCATAGAGCAGCTTGTTGCTGGGAGATTCCCGGCTCAGTTTGTGTTCCGTCTTGGTGCAGGCGTCCATGAAGGTCTGAGCGATGACGGACAGCGACGCGTCCACCACCTCCGTCACGTGCACGTCAAAGATGAAGTGAGGGTTCTTCAGGATGTTCACCCAGAAACGCATGGGCAGGCTGGGGATAGAGAACACACACATTAGCATACACACCAACACACACCGCACCGCGCAGAGCAACCCAGCATGAGAGCAAGGTGCAACAGTCGCAGGCTATCCAAACTAAAAGCCAACTCCTTCCCATCTAATTTAACAAGATAACAGATCCCTTTTCCTTCTGCCTCACAGACAAGCTGAGTCACTCAAACCCAGACATCTGAACTCAACCCAGGAAAGCACAAACTAAACAGGTGTATGGCTGAATGAAGCCTAATAAAGCAGCCTCAGTCCAAAAATAAATCCTGTTCCAGTGTGATGCTCCTCCTCTGAGAAGGACTAGAAGTGCTGTGTTATTAAAACGCTGACTGGGGGAGCCTGCAGGGGTAATCTGATCTCCATCTACCTCTGAATCAGCCTTGGTCCAGTGAATTCCTAATGACTCTACGGTCTGTCTGTGTGTGTGTGTGTGTGTGTGTGTGTGTGTGTGTGTGTGTGAGAGCGAGAGTGTGTGTGAGTGTCTTATCCTCCAGGTCACCTCGGGGTACACCGAGCTACAGCCTCTTTAAGAATTTATATTTGTTGGCTGGATGCTCACTCTCCCGCTCAAGGTCTTACGTTCTCTCCCTCTATCTGTCTCTTTCCTCTCCGTCCCCTCTAGCCAGCTCAGCTTCACACCTGCTCTAACCCCTACAAACCTCTTCTTGACTGGAGAACAGGCCTGGGGAACATTATCCAGGATACTGGGGGAGAATTAACAAGCCTTTTTAGCTGAATCACATTCACTGAAAGCCCTCATTTAATTGGCTTGCTGATGTCCCCTCTTGCTGATATGCAGGAGAGGGGTGGGAGAGAGAGAAAGGGAGAGGGAGGGAGAGAGAGAAAGAGGGTTAGTAAGTGTGTGAAACAGGAGAGAGACATCTAGGAAGGGACTGAGAATGGAGAGAGGAGAGAAACAGGGGAAGAGTAAGTGAGTGAAAGAAGAGACGATGGATAGTGAGAGAGATGTCTCCAGAGTCTAATGAATTCAGTCTTTCATCTCCTCATCCTGACTAGAGATCTTACTCTGCCACTCATCCCCACCTGTCAATCCAATACGCATCACAAGCACTATCTATATTTAATAGTTCCCATCAACAGGAGTTCACTAATTCACTCGGATAACTTTCAGGGGTTTCAGGGGAGTTAGGACAGTCAGACCCTAGGACTACAACACGGTAAGGAGGAGTCAGACCCTAGGACTACAACACGGCAAGGAGGAGTCAGACCCTAGGACTACAACACGGCAAGGAGGAGTCAGACCCTAGGACTACAACACGGTGAGGAGGAGTCAGACCCTAGGACTACAACACGGTGAGGAGGAGTCAGACCCTAGGACTACAACACGATGAGGAGGAGTCAGACCCTAGGACTACAACACGGTGAGGAGGAGTCAGACCCTAGGACTACAACACGATGAGGAGGAGTCAGACCCTAGGACTACAACACGATGAGGACAGTCAGACCCTAGGACTACAACACGGTGAGGAGGAGTCAGACCCTAGGACTACAACACAGTAAGGAGGAGTCAGACCCTAGGACTACAACACGATGAGGACAGTCAGACCCTAGGACTACAACACGATGAGGACAGTCAGACCCTAGGACTACAACACGGTGAGGAGGAGTCAGACCCTAGGACTACAACACGGTAAGGAGGAGTCAGACCCTAGGACTACAACACAATGAGGAGGAGTCAGACCCTAGGACTACAACACGATGAGGAGGAGTCAGACCCTAGGACTACAACACGATGAGGAGGAGTCAGACCCTAGGACTACAACACGGTAAGGAGGAGTCAGACCCTAGGACTACAACACAATGAGGAGGAGTCAGACCCTAGGACTACAACACGGTGAGGAGGAGTCAGACCCTAGGACTACAACACGGCAAGGAGGAGTCAGACCCTAGGACTACAACACGGTAAGGAGGAGTCAGACCGTAGGACTACAACACGGCAAGGAATCAGACCCTAGGACTACAACACGATGAGGAGTCAGACCCTAGGACTACAACACGATGAGGAGGAGTCAGACCCTAGGACTACAACACGATGAGGACAGTCAGACCCTAGGACTACAACACGATGAGGAGGAGTCAGACCCTAGGACTACAACACGATGAGGAGGAGTCAGACCCTAGGACTACAACACGGTGAGGAGGAGTCAGACCCTAGGACTACAACACGGTGAGGAGGAGTCAGACCCTAGGACTACAACACGGTGAGGAGGAGTCAGACCCTAGGACTACAACACAGTAAGGAGGAGTCAGACCCTAGGACTACAACACGGTGAGGAGGAGTCAGACCCTAGGACTACAACACGGTGAGGAGGAGTCAGACCCTAGGACTACAACACGGTGAGGAGGAGTCAGACCCTAGGACTACAACACGGTAAGGAGGAGTCAGACCCTAGGACTACAACACGGTGAGGAGGAGTCAGACCCTAGGACTACAACACGGTGAGGAGGAGTCAGACCCTAGGACTACAACACAGTGAGGAGGAGTCAGACCCTAGGACTACAACACGGTGAGGAGGAGTCAGACCCTAGGACTACAACACAGTAAGGAGGAGTCAGACCCTAGGACTACAACACGGTAAGAAGCAGTCAAGTGTAGAAGAAGGTTGGAGGTACTGAACTATTGTGTGTATACAGTGTGCATATCTGTGGGTGTGGTTACGTGCATGCATGTGTGTGTGCGCGTGTGTACAGTGTTCATATGCGTGTGTGTTTTTGTGTCAGTGTGTGTGTGTGTGTGTGTGTGTGTACCTGTTGGTCTTCCAGATATGGACGGTCTCCTCCTCAACGTTGTCGTGTTTCAGAGCCTGCTCATCCAGGAAGTCAAAGAAGTATTTAACAGCAGGAGGAACCACCGCTCCAGAACACAACACACTGCGGAAGAAATCATCCACAAACTGCTGCAGAGTACCCTGCAACACACCGAGGACACACACACATTAGGACATATCCAGAGCGACTTCATCTTAAGATAGCTAGGTGGGACAACCACATATCATATTAGGTAGTCAGTATCTGACAGACACGGATAAAAAAATCAGCTCACATTACGTACACCAACATACACTTACACCCACCCAATCAGTGTGTCTCCTGTCCACCCACCCAATCAGTGTGTCTCCTGTCCACCCACTCAATCAGTGTGTCTCCTGTCCACCCACCCAATCAGTGTGTCTCCTGTCCACCCACCCAATCAGTGTGTCTCCTGTCCACCCACCCAATCAGTGTGTCTCCTGTCCACCCACCCAATCAGTGTGTCTCCTGTCCACCCACCCAATCAGTGTGTCTCCTGTCCACCCACCCAATCAGTGTGTCTCCTGTCCACCCACTCAATCAGTGTGTCTCCTGTCCACCCACCCAATCAGTGTGTCTCCTGTCCACCCTGTCCACCCACCCAATCAGTGTGTCTCCTGTCCACCCACCCAATCAGTGTGTCTCCTGTCCACCCACCCAATCAGTGTGTCTCCTGTCCACCCACCCAATCAGTGTGTCTCCTGTCCACCCACCCAATCAGTGTGTCTCCTGTCCACCCACCCAATCAGTGTGTCTCCTGTCCACCCACCCAATCAGTGTGTCTCCTGTCCACCCACCCAATCAGTGTGTCTCCTGTCCACCCACCCAATCAGTGTGTCTCCTGTCCACCCACCCAATCAGTGTGTCTCCTGTCCACCCACCCAATCAGTGTGTCTCCTGTCCACCCACTCAATCAGTGTGTCTCCTGTCCACCCACCCAATCAGTGTGTCTCCTGTCCACCCACCCAATCAGTGTGTCTCCTGTCCACCCACCCAATCAGTGTGTCTCCTGTCCACCCACCCAATCAGTGTGTCTCCTGTCTCCTGTCCACCCACCCAATCAGTGTGTCTCCTGTCCACCCACCCAATCAGTGTGTCTCCTGTCCACCCACCCAATCAGTGTGTCTCCTGTCCACCCACCCAATCAGTGTGTCTCCTGTCCACCCACCCAATCAGTGTGTCTCCTGTCCACCCACCCAATCAGTGTGTCTCCTGTCCACCCACCCAATCAGTGTGTCTCCTGTCTCCTGTCCACCCACTCAATCAGTGTGTCTCCTGTCCACCCACCCAATCAGTGTGTCTCCTGTCCACCCACCCAATCAGTGTGTCTCCTGTCCACCCACCCAATCAGTGTGTCTCCTGTCCACCCACCCAATCAGTGTGTCTCCTGTCTCCTGTCCACCCACTCAATCAGTGTGTCTCCTGTCCACCCACCCAATCAGTGTATCTCCTGTCCACCCACCCAATCAGTGTGTCTCCTGTCCACCCACCCAATCAGTGTGTCTCCTGTCCACCCACCCAATCAGTGTGTCTCCTGTCCACCCACCCAATCAGTGTGTCTCCTGTCCACCCACCCAATCAGTGTGTCTCCTGTCTCCTGTCCACCCACTCAATCAGTGTGTCTCCTGTCCACCCACCCAATCAGTGTATCTCCTGTCCACCCACCCAATCAGTGTGTCTCCTGTCCACCCACCCAATCAGTGTGTCTCCTGTCCACCCACCCAATCAGTGCGTCTCCTGTCCACCCACCCAATCAGTGTGTCTCCTGTCCACCCACCCAATCAGTGTGTCTCCTGTCCACCCACTCAATCAGTGTGTCTCCTGTCCACCCACCCAATCAGTGTGTCTCCTGTCCACCCACCCAATCAGTGTGTCTCCTGTCCACCCACCCAATCAGTGTGTCTCCTGTCCACCCACCCAATCAGTGTGTCTCCTGTCCACCCACCCAATCAGTGTGTCGCCTGTCCACCCACCCAATCAGTGTGTCTCCTGTCCACCCACCCAATCAGTGTGTCTCCTGTCCACCCACCCAATCAGTGTGTCTCCTGTCCACCCACCCAATCAGTGTGTCTCCTGTCCACCCACCCAATCAGTGTGTCTCCTGTCCACCCACCCAATCAGTGTGTCGCCTGTCCACCCACCCAATCAGTGTGTCTCCTGTCCACCCACCCAATCAGTGTGTCTCCTGTCCACCCACCCAATCAGTGTGTCTCCTGTCCACCCACCCAATCAGTGTGTCTCCTGTCCACCCACCCAATCAGTGCTACATCTTCTACATGTTCCGGGTCAAATCAGTAATGTAGGAGTAATTCTGCACTGTGCTAAAGGTGTTATAACCCTATTATAACTGCTATATGTAGTACTATAACTGTTAGTAGTGCTATAACTGTTAGTAGTGCTATAACTGCTGTTAGTAGTGCTATAACTGCTGTAGTAGTGCTATAACTGCTGTAGGTAGTGCTATAACTGCTGTAGGTAGTGCTATAACTGCTGTAGGTAGTGCTATAACTGCTGTAGGTAGTGCTATAACTGCTGTAGGTAGTGCTATAACTGCTGTAGGTAGTGCTATAACTGCTGTAGGTAGTGCTATAACTGCTGTAGGTAGTGCTATAACTGCTGTAGGTAGTGCTATAACTGCTGTAGGTAGTGCTATAACTGCTGTAGGTAGTGCTATAACTGCTGTAGGTAGTGCTATAACTGCTGTAGGTAGTGCTATAACTGCTCTACGTAGTGCTATAACTGCGGTAGGTAGTGTAGTTATCAGACTGACTTACCTTGACAGAGAGCAGTCGTGTCAGGTAGATCTCAGCGATGGCTTTAGTCGTGGCCTTGGCCTTCAAACTTCCTCTCTTAGATTTGACCTCATCCAGCTCGTCTGCTGGCCGCACCAGGTGGAACACCTTGTCATCTTCCAACAGGGCGTTTTCTACAGGGACACCAGGGACATGTTCAGTGGGCATCAAACGGAAGACAACAGACTCAAACAGGGTTGGACAACCGAGACTCTTTTTTGTTTCCTCATGCAAAATGGTTGTCCATAATGAACACGACCCAAAGTTGAGAAGTTTTTCCAAGATGCTGATCTCAGGTCAGTAGCGCATTACCCACCCTGATAGTTAAGGTTAGGAGGACACGCAGGCTGATCCTAGATCTGTGCCTAGGGATAACATACTGAGGATATAATGAAATCGGACTCACTTTCTTCATGGCTATCCTGGTTCTGGTGGAACTGGCGATGGGTGTGAAGCACTCTGGACAGCACCAGCGTGGCATTGTCTCTCACCTGAAACACACAGTACCACATATAGTTAACACAGTACCACATATAGTTAACACAGTACCGTACCACATATAGTTAACACAGTACCACATATAGTTAACACAGTACCACATATAGTTAACACAGTACCGTACCACATATAGTTAACACAGTACAGTTAACACAGTACATATAGTTAACACAGTATAGTTAACACAGTACCACATATAGTTAACACAGTACCGTACCACATATAGTTAACACAGTACCACATATAGTTAACACAGTACCGTACCACATATAGTTAACACAGTACCACATATAGTTAACACAGTACCACATATAGTTAACACAGTACCACATATAGTTAACACAGTACCACATATAGTTAACACAGTACCACATATAGTTAACACAGTACCACATATAGTTAACACAGTACCGTACCACATATAGTTAACACAGTACCACATATAGTTAACACAGTACCACATATAGTTAACACAGTACCGTACCACATATAGTTAACACAGTACCACATATAGTTAACACAGTACCGTACCACATATAGTTAACACAGTACCACATATAGTTAACACAGTACCACATATAGTTAACACAGTACCACATATAGTTAACACAGTTACATATAGTTAACACAGTACACAGTTACCAGTACCATTAACACAGTACCACATAGTTAACACAGTACCACATATAGTTAACATCAGTACCACATATAGTTAACACAGTACCTATAGTTAACTACATATAGTTAACACAGTACCACATATAGTTAACACAGTACCACATATAGTTAACACAGTACCACATATAGTTAACACAGTACCACATATAGTTAACACAGTACCGTACCACATATAGTTAACACAGTACCACATATAGTTAACACAGTACCGTACCACATATAGTTAACACAGTACCACATATAGTTAACACAGTACCACATATAGTTAACACAGTACCACATATAGTTAACACAGTACCACATATAGTTAACACAGTACCACATATAGTTAACACAGTACCACATATAGTTAACACAGTACCACATATAGTTAACACAGTACCACATATAGTTAACACAGTACCACATATAGTTAACACAGTACCACATATAGTTAACACAGTACCACATATAGTTAACACAGTACCACATATAGTTAACACAGTACCGTACCACATATAAACTCAGCAAAAAATAAATAAACGTCCCATTTCACGACTCTGTCTTTCAAAGATAATTAGTAAAAATCCAAATAACTTCACAGATCTTCATTGTAAAGGGTTTAAACACTGTTTAGGCCCTTCTCCCCGATTGCTCAGTTTGACCACTGTGTTCTTGGTAACCTCTCTGAACTGGCCCTTCTCCCCCGATTGCTCAGTTTGACCACTGTGTTCTTGGTAACCTCTCTGAACTGGCCCTTCTCCCCCGATTGCTCAGTTTGACCACTGTGTTCTTGGGGACCTTCAATGCTGCATCATTTTCCCCCCTGGTACCCTTCCTCAGATCTGTGCCTCGACACAATCCTGTCTCGGAGCACTAGAGACAATTTCTTAGACCTCATGGCTTAGTTATTGCTCTGACATGCACTGTCAACAGTGGGACCTTATATAAAAAGGAGTGTGCCTTTCCAAATCATGTCTAATGAATTGAATTTACTACAGGTGGACTCCAATCAGGTTGTAGAAACATCTAAAGGATGATCAATGGAAACAGGATGCATTGGAGCTCAATTTCATTTCGAGACTCATAGCAAAGGTCTGAATACTTATGTAAATAAGGTATTAAAAAAAATATATATATATATACACAAATGTGCAAAAACGTTTTTTTAAAAACTGTTTACGCTTTGTTAGCATTGTGTGTAGATTGCTTGGGCGATTTTTTTATTTATTTTAATTATTAATTAATTAATTATTTGTTTATTATTTAAACTATTTTAGAATAAGTCAAGGGGTCTGAATACTTTCTGTATAGTTAACACAGTGCAGAAACATATAGTTTCATTAAACTGTGAAATAGCAAAACCCAACATTTCAACTGAATATCTGGCATGCTCAACTCCGAACATCTTTAGCCCAGGAACAATTCAAGGTTAATAAAGCCAGCCAGCCCTGATAGATATTCACATGAACTATACAGTAAGCTGAGAAGATATTCAGAGAGAACACGAATACAAGGCTGAAGTCCTCAGCCAGCCACTCACGTTGTAATGTGCCAGGGTGTTGAGTCTCTTCCACCTGCCCTCCTTCTGTGATGTCAGGTCCATGTCAGACAGGATCTGCCCTGTAGAACCAGGCCGCCACTCTGTGGACGGGGTGGGAAGTGACCCTTATACATTACAATATTACTGAAAGGTACAGTTGAAGTCAGAAGTTTACATACACCTTAACCAAATACATTTAAACTCAGTTTTTCACAATTCCTGACATTTAATCCGAGTAAAAATTCCTTGTCTTAGGTCAGTTAGAATCACCACTTCATTTAAGAATGTGAAATTTCAGAATAATAGTAGAGAGAATGATTTATTTCAGTTTTAATTTCTTTCATTACATTCCCAGTGGGTCAGAAGTTTACATACACTCAATCAGTATTTGGTAGCATTGCCTTTAAATTGTTTAACTTGGGTCAAACGTTTCGGGTAGCCTTCCACAAGCTTCCCACAATAAGTTGGGTGAATTTGGCCCATTCCTCCTGACAGAGCTGGTGTAACGGAGTCAGGTTTGTCGGCCTCCTTGCTCGCACACGCTTCTTCAGTTCTGCCCACACATTTTCTTTACATCCACAGGTACACCTCCAACTGACTCAAATGATGTCAATTAGCCTATCAGAAGCTTCTAACGTCATGACATAATTTTCTGGAAATTCCAAAGATGTTTAAAGGCACAGTCGACTTAGTGTATGTAAACTTCTGACCCACTGGAATTGTGATACAGTGAATTATAAGTGAAATAATCTTTCTGTAAACAATTGTTGGAAATATTAGTTGTGTCGTGCACAAAGTAGATGTCCAGACCGACTTGCCAAAACTATATTTTGTTAACAAGAAATGTGTGGAGTGGTTGAAAAACGAGTTTTAATGACTCCAACCTAAGTATGTATGTAAACGTCTGACTTCAACTGTATGTAGACTAATGTACATGCAAAAATATAAAACTCATTGTTGTTCCCCCCAACTCTTAGCACAGGATAACAGTGGTAGAACCATGTGTGTTCTCACCAAGAGCAACACTGTCCACCTTGGGTCTCTGTGAGTAGGGCAGGTTGCGGTACACCTGTTCAATGATCTTCTCCTTCACCTGAGAGATGGTGTCACAGTTTAGCACCTTCACCGGCGTCACGTCTGGTCCCTCGCCGTGCACCAGCACCTGCAGGGTCTGGTTGGACACACACAGCTGTCAATCATCTATCATCCAGAATCACACTGACCTCATGATTAGGTCACACCCATTTGTTTTGGTACATGCTAGCAACATGTTGGGTAAAGCTGTCTTAAACAGCATTCTGTAGATTCATTTGCCTTGTGTGTATTGATTATCGGACTAAAATACAGTTTATTGCCTAAATGAATGAAAAACAGCATGGGGAGAGAAGACTTGAAACATGATGTCTCTCTATCAGTTTTCCCATAAATCACTGAGCTGATTTCTCATCCAGATGATGACACGCTGTTTTCACAGAAGTCAATTACGAGAGCCAATCATATTACAGGGTATGTTACGAAACCCAATCATATTAGAGGGTCCATTATGAGAGCCAATCATATTACAGGGTCCGTTAAACCAACCTTATCAGTGGAATCTGATGGAAACATTTACCTCTAGCCCATCTCTGCTCCTTATTGAGCTCTCTCTCTCAGACGCTCGCTCGCTCGCTCAACGCTCTCTGTCTCTCAACGCTCTCTGTCTCTCAACGCTCTCTGTCTCTCAACGTCTCTCTCAACGCTCTCTGTCTCTCAACGCTCTCTGTCTCTCAACGCTCTCAGTCTCTCAACGCTCTCAGTCTCTCAACGCTCTCAGTCTCTCAACGCTCTCAGTCTCTCAACGCTCTCAGTCTCTCAACGCTCTCAGTCTCTCAACGCTCTCAGTCTCTCAACGCTCTCAGTCTCTCAACGCTCTCAGTCTCTCAACGCTCTCAGTCTCTCAACGCGCTCTCAGTCTCTCAACGCGCTCTCAGTCTCTCAACGCTCTCAGTCTCAACGCTCAACGCTCTCTCTCAACGTCTCTCTCTCAACGCTCTCAGTCTCTCAACGCTCTCAGTCTCTCAACGCTCTCTGTCTCTCTCAACGCTCTCTGTCTCTCTCAACGCTCTCTGTCTCTCTCAACGCTCTCTGTCTCTCTCAACGCTCTCTGTCTCTCTCAACGCTCTCTGTCTCTCTCAACGCTCTCTGTCTCTCTCAACGCTCTCGGTCTCTCTCAACGCTCTCGGTCTCTCTCAACGCTCTCGGTCTCTCTCAACGCTCTCGGTCTCTCTCAACGCTCTCGGTCTCTCTCAACGCTCTCGGTCTCTCTCAACGCTCTCGGTCTCTCTCAACGCTCTCTGTCTCTCAACGCTCTCGGTCTCTCAACGCTCTCGGTCTCTCAACGCTCTCGGTCTCTCAACGCTCTCGGTCTCTCAACGCTCTCGGTCTCTCAACGCTCTCGGTCTCTCAACGCTCTCGGTCTCTCAACGCTCTCGGTCTCTCAACGCTCTCGGTCTCTCAACGCTCTCGGTCTCTCAACGCTCTCGGTCTCTCAACGCTCTCGGTCTCTCAACGCTCTCGGCCTCTCAACGCTCTCGGCCTCTCAACGCTCTCGGCCTCTCAACGCTCTCAACGCTCTCGGCCTCTCAACGCTCTCGGCCTCTCAACGCTCTCGGCCTCTCAACGCTCTCGGCCTCTCAACGCTCTCGGCCTCTCAACGCTCTCGGCCTCTCAACGCTCTCGGCCTCTCAACGCTCTCGGCCTCTCAACGCTCTCGGCCTCTCAACGCTCTCGGCCTCTCAACGCTCTCGGCCTCTCAACGCTCTCGGCCTCTCAACGCTCTCGGCCTCTCAACGCTCTCTCGCCTCGGCCTCAACGCCTCGGCCTCTCAACGCTCTCGGCCTCTCAACGCTCTCGGCCTCTCAACGCCTCGGCCTCTCAACGCTCTCGGCCTCTCAACGCCTCGGCCTCTCAACGCTCAACGCCTCTCAACGCAACGCTCTCGGCCTCGGCCTCTCAACGCTCTCGGCCTCTCAACGCCTCTCAACGCCTCGGCCTCTCAACGCCTCGGCCTCTCAACGCTCTCGGCCTCTCAACGCCTCGGCCTCTCAACGCTCTCGGCCTCTCAACGCTCTCGGCCTCTCAACGCTCTCGGCCTCTCAACGCTCTCGGCCTCTCAACGCTCTCGGTCTCTCAACGCTCTCGGCCTCTCAACGCTCTCGGCCTCTCAACGCTCTCGGCCTCTCTCTCCTCACTGAGCTCTGAGACACTCTGCTCAAAGTCAATATTCCATGTGGTGTTAGTGGACATCTACAGTCACTATGTGTCCTGGGTGAAGTACGCATCACAATAATACACAGAGTGAGATCATCCATAGAGGAGCAGGTACCAGTGTGAGTAGAGGGCATTAGGACTAGATCACAGGAGCCAGAGGAGATGGTTAGACGTGATAAGACAGCCAGTGTTCTTGTATTGAAGGCTTGTGTCGTAGAATTACAAAATCAGTAGTAGAGTGGTTATAGCTGGAGAATCCAGTTCACTCAAAATGGCTGCTGGTTCACCCAGCATGGAGTGCTGCTTTGAATAGGAATATCTCTTCTATTAATTGTAATTCTTTGAGGGTGCAGTACAGTGTGTATTAACCAGGAGGCAGTACTCCACTAGGATTCCTGTGTCATTCAGAGTGTACCTACCAGGACGCAGTACTCCACGTCGTCCACTAGGATTCCTGTGTCATTCAGAGTGTACCTACCAGGACGCAGTACTCCACGTCGTCCACTATGATCCCCGTGTCATTCAGAGTGTACCTACCAGGACGCAGTACTCCACGTCGTCCCCTAGGAGCCCCGTGTCATTCAGAGTGTACTCACCAGGATGCAGTACTCCACGTCGTCCCCTAGGAGCCCCGTGTCGTTCAGAGTGTACTTGGCCTTCTTCATCTTAGCGTCCACTGGGCCCTTCTCTACCTGGTGCTTGATGGCCTTGAACAACTTGTATAGGGGTTCGCCCGCAGAGTCCTACACACACAAAGTGAAGATGCACACACACACAGCGAGAGGGGAGTGAGCTCATCAGTTCTAATGAGACCATTCTCTCAGTGTAATTACTGAAGATACGGCTCCATGTTCACTGTCACACATGACTGATTGTTTAAAGAGCGCTTTAATCCAAAAATCAATAAGACCAAATCAATTGGAACATTTCATCTAAAACATTAGAAGAAATAGAGAGCGAGAGAGAGAGGAGCGAGAGAGAGGAGCGAGAGAGAGGAGCGAGAGAGAGAGAGGAGCGAGAGAGAGAGGAGCGAGAGAGAGAGAGGAGCGAGAGAGAGAGGAGCGAGAGAGAGAGAGGAGCGAGAGAGAGAGAGGAGCGAGAGAGAGGAGCGAGAGAGAGAGAGGAGCGAGAGAGAGAGAGGAGCGAGAGAGAGAGAGGAGCGAGAGAGAGAGGAGCGAGAGAGAGAGGAGCGAGAGAGAGAGGAGAGAGAGAGGAGCGAGAGAGAGAGAGGAGCGAGAGAGAGAGGAGCGAGAGAGAGGAGCGAGAGAGAGGAGCGAGAGAGAGAGGAGCGAGAGAGAGAGGAGCGAGAGAGAGAGAGCGAGAGAGAGGAGCGAGAGAGAGAGAGCGCGAGAGAGAGCGAGCGAGAGAGAGGAGCGAGAGAGAGAGGAGCGAGAGAGAGGAGCGAGAGAGAGGAGCGAGAGAGAGGAGCGAGAGAGAGAGAGGAGCGAGAGAGAGGAGCGAGAGAGAGAGAGGAGCGAGAGAGAGGAGCGAGAGAGAGGAGCGAGAGAGAAGAGCGAGAGAGAAGAGCGAGAGAGAAGAGCGAGAGAGAGTGAGTGAGCGAGCGAGGGGGTTTAAAAGAGCAGGTTTGAATGAACAAGGTGAGTCTCACCCTGAGGAACTGATACAGACAGATGGACATCCAGTTACACAGCATCCTCTCCACCACCGTCTCTGACCTGTACACACAGTCAACATGTTAACTACTGTCTGACCTGCACACAGTCAACATGTTTACTACTGTCTCTGACCTGCACATACAGTCAACATGTTAACTACTGTCTGACCTGTACACACAGTCAACATGTTAACTACTGTCTGACCTGTACACACAGTCAGCATGTTAACTACTGTCTGACCTGTACATACAGTCAACATGTTAACTACTGTCTGACCTGCACACAGTCAACATGTTAACTACTGTCTCTGACCTGCACACAGTCAACATGTTAACTACTGTCTCTGACCTGCACACACAGTCAACATGTTAACTACTGTCTGACCTGTACCTACAGTCAACATGTTAACTACTGTCTCTGACCTGCACACACAGTCAACATGTTAACTACTGTCTCTGACCTGCACACACAGTCAACATGTTAACTACTGTCTCTGACCTGTACACACAGTCAACATGTTTACTACTGTCTCTGACCTGTACACACAGTCAACATGTTTACTACTGTCTCTGACCTGTACACACAGTCAACATGTTAACTACTGTCTGACCTGTACACACAGTCAACATGTTAACTACTGTCTGACCTGTACACACAGTCAACATGTTAACTACTGTCTGACCTGTACACACAGTCAACATGTTAACTACTGTCTGACCTGTACACACAGTCAACATGTTAACTACTGTCTGACCTGTACACACAGTCAACATGTTAACTACTGTCTGACCTGTACACACAGTCAACATGTTAACTACTGTCTCTGACCTGTACACACAGTCAACATGTTAACTACTGTCTCTGACCTGTACACACAGTCAACATGTTAACTACTGTCTGACCTGTACACACAGTCAACATGTTAACTACTGTCTGACCTGTACACACAGTCAACATGTTAACTACTGTCTGACCTGTACACACAGTCAACATGTTAACTACTGTCTCTGACCTGTACACACAGTCAACATGTTAACTACTGTCTCTGACCTGTACACACAGTCAACATGTTAACTACTGTCTCTGACCTGTACACACAGTCAACATGTTAACTACTGTCTCTGACCTGTACACAGTCAACAGTCTCTGACCTGTACACAACATGTTAACTACTGTCTGACCTGCACACACAGTCAACATGTTAACTACTGTCTGACCTGCACACACAGTCAACATGTTAACTACTGTCTGACCTGCACACACAGTCAACATGTTAACTACTGTCTGACCTGCACACACAGTCAGCATGTTATCTACTGTCTCTGACCTGTACACACAGTCAACATGTTAACTACTGTCTGACCTGTACACACAGTCAACATGTTAACTACTGTCTCTGACCTGTACACACAGTCAACATGTTAACTACTGTCTCTGACCTGTACACACACAGTCAGCATGTTAACTACTGTCACCACCTGGGTTTACTAGGCACCATACCAAAACACTACGCAACAGAGAGATACTATCGAACCTTGTCCAATAACAAATGCCTGTTTTCATGAAGACAAGCCTGATTGGAAGGCAGGGTGTGTCTCACCTGCGCAGCATGAGTTTAGGGTTCTTGCTGTGCACGTATTCCTCCATCAGCTCCAGCAGCAGGCTTCTCATGATGTCTGTGTAGTACTCTAGTTTACCATGCAGAGCCACGGTCAGTAATGAGGCAAAGTAGACCCTGGACCTGGCGTTAAAGTCTGGACGGCCCTCCAAGGTCTTGATGAACTGAGAACACACAGAGAACGCAACAGAGAGATGGGGTTAGCAACTCAGTATAACGCTATAGAACATCTGTAGGTATAGAACGACGGCAATACTCAAACTGTATCTTGGCACAGGTACTTTAGACAGGCAGACAGAGCCAGACAGACAAGGAGAGAAACAGTCAGTCATCTCAGCTAGCTGAGTAAACCTACATTGATGAGGAAGGTCTTAGAGTTGAGCAGGTTAGAGAACTGGTTGAGGGCCTGAGCTACGATGACCTTCCGTCCCTCGGGGATGTCCAGCTTGCCAGTGATCATGACGTCGTTGTCCCCATCTTTAGAGGGCAGGAAAAAGACCCGGTCTGTGTAGGTCTTATAGTCCAGGAAGGGGATCCTGGCCTCACTCAGGTCATTGGTCTGGTCCTCCATCTCAATCATCAGGTCTGGAGGAAGACACAGAACACAACAAGACTAGCTCCTAGTAGAACCCAAACGCAACAACAAGACTAGCTCCTAGGAGAACCCAAACGCAACAACAAGACTAGCTCCTAGGAGAACCCAAACGCAACAACAAGACTAGCTCCTAGGAGAACCCAAACGCAACAACAAGACTAGCTCCTAGGAGAACCCAAACGCAACAACAAGACTAGCTCCTAGGAGAACCCAAACGCAACAACAAGACTAGCTCCTAGGAGAACCCAAACGCAACAACAAGACTAGCTCCTAGGAGAACCCAAACGCAACAACAAGACTAGCTCCTAGTAGAACCCAAACGCAACAAGACTAGCTCCTAGTAGAACCCAAACGCAACAACAAGACTAGCTCCTAAGAGAACCCAAACGCAACAAGACTAGCTCCTAGTAGAACCCGAACGCAACAAGACTAGCTCCTAAGAGAACCCGAACGCAACAAGACTAGCTCCTAGTAGAACCCAAACGCAACAACAAGAATAGCTCCTAGTAGAACCCGAACGCAACAACAAGACTAGCTCCTAGTAGAACCCAAACGCAACAAGACTAGCTCCTAGTAGAACCCGAACGCAACAACAAGACTAGCTCCTAGGAGAACCCGAACGCAACAACAAGACTAGCTCCTAGGAGAACCCGAACGCAACAACAAGACTAGCTCCTAG
The DNA here is from genome assembly GCF_034236695.1 of Oncorhynchus nerka. Classification (NCBI taxonomy): domain Eukaryota; kingdom Metazoa; phylum Chordata; class Actinopteri; order Salmoniformes; family Salmonidae; genus Oncorhynchus; species Oncorhynchus nerka. Next base: position 13,914,035 of record NC_088403.1, read on the forward strand.
GAGAACCCGAACGCAACAACAAGACTAGCTCCTAGGAGAACCCGAACGCAACAACAAGACTAGCTCCTAGTAGAACCCAAACGCAACAACAAGACTAGCTCCTAAGAGAACCCGAACGCAACAACAAGACTAGCTCCTAGTAGAACCCGAACGCAACAAGACTAGCTCCTAGTAGAACCCAAACGCAACAACAAGACTAGCTCCTAGTAGAACCCGAACGCAACAACAAGACTAGCTCCTAGTAGAACCCAAACGCAACAAGACTAGCTCCTAGTAGAACCCAAACGCAACAACAAGACTAGCTCGTAAGAGAACCCAAACGCAACAAGACTAGCTCCTAGTAGAACCCGAACGCAACAACAAGACTAGCTCCTAAGAGAACCCGAACGCAACAAGACTAGCTCCTAGTAGAACCCAAACACAACAACAAGAATAGCTCCTAGTAGAACCCAAACGCAACAACAAGAATAGTTCCTAGTAGAACCCGAACGCAACAACAAGACTAGCTCCTAGTAGAACCCAAACGCAACAAGACTAGCTCCTAGTAGAACCCGAACGCAACAACAAGACTAGCTCCTAGGAGAACCCGAACGCAACAACAAGACTAGCTCCTAGTAGAACCCGAACGCAACAACAAGACTAGCTCCTAGGAGAACCCGAACGCAACAACAAGACTAGCTCCTAGTAGAACCCAAACGCAACAACAAGACTAGCTCCTAAGAGAACCCGAACGCAACAACAAGACTAGCTCCTAGAAGAACCCGAACGCAACAACAAGACTAGCTCCTAGTAGAACCCAAACGCAACAACAAGACTAGCTCCTAGTAGAACCCGAACGCAACAACAAGACTAGCTCCTAGAAGAACCCGAACGCAACAACAAGACTAGCTCCTAGAAGAACCCGAACGCAACAACAAGACTAGCTCCTAGAAGAACCCGAACGCAACAACAAGAATAGCTCCTAGTAGAACCCAAACGCAACAACAAGACTAGCTCCTAGTAGAACCCAAACGCAACAAGACTAGCTCCTAGTAGAACCCGAACGCAACAACAAGACTAGCTCCTAGAAGAACCCGAAAGCAACAACAAGACTAGCTCCTAGAAGAACCCGAACGCAACAACAAGAATAGCTCCTAGTAGAACCCAAACGCAACAACAAGACTAGCTCCTAGGAGAACCCATAACTGAACTCTAACTGACCTAAGATAGATCATTTTTACTAGGATTAAATGTCAGGAATTGTGAAAAACTGAGTTTAAATGTATTTTGCTGAGGTGTATGTAAACTTCCATCTTCAACTGTACATATTACCTCGACTAACCGGTGGTCCAGCACATTGACTCTGTACCGGTACCCCCTGTATACAGTCTCCACATTGACTCTGTACCGGTACCCCCTGTATACAGTCTCCACATTGACTCTGTACCGGTACCCCCTGTATATAGCCTCCACATTGACTCTGTACTGGTACCCCCTGTATATAGTCTCCACATTGACTCTGTACCGGTACCCCCTGTATATAGTCTCCACATTGACTCTGTACCGGTACCCCTGTATATAGTCTCCACATGGACTCTGTACCGGTACCCCCTGTATATAGTCTCCACATTGACTCTGTACCGGTACCTCCTGTATATAGTCTCCACATTGACTCTGTACCGGTACCCCCTGTATATAGTCTCCACATTGACTCTGTACTGGTACCCCCTGTATATAGTCTCCACATTGACTCTGTACCGGTAACCCCTGTATATAGTCTCCACATTGACTCTGTACTGGTACCCCCTGTATATAGTCTCCACATTGACTCTGTACCGGTACCCCCTGTATATAGTCTCCACATTGACTCTGTACCGGTACCCCCTGTATATAGTCTCCACATTGACTCTGTACTGGTACCCCCTGTATATAGTCTCCACATTGACTCTGTACTGGTACCCCCTGTATACAGTCTCCACATTGACTCTGTACTGGTACCCCCTGTATATAGTCTCCACATTGACTCTGTACCGGTACCCCCTGTATATAGTCTCCACATTGACTCTGTAGTCACTAATAACTCTACCTACATCTACATATTACCGGTACCCCCTGTATATAGTCTCGCTATTGTTATTTTACAGCTGCTCTTTAACTATTTGGTACTTTTATTTCTTATTCTTATTTTCTAAACTGCATTGTTGGTTAGGGGCTTGTAAGTAAGCATTTCACTGTAAGATCCACACCTGTTGTATTCAGCATTTCACTGTAAGGTCTACACCTGTTGTATTCAGCATTTCACTGTAAGGTCTACACCTGTTGTATTCAGCATTTCACTGTAAGGTCTACACCTGTTGTATTCAGCAGTTCACTGTAAGACCCACACCTGTTGTATTCGGCGCATGTGACTAATAACATTTGATTTGATAGTGTGTGTGGTGTGTGATAGTGTGTGTGTGTAATGTTATAGCAGTGTGTGTGGTGTGTGATAGTGTGTGTGTAATGTTATAGCAGTGTGTGTGGTATGTGATAGTGTGTGTGTAATGTTATAGCAGTGTGTGTGGTGTGTGAGTGTGTGAGTGTGTGTGTAATGTTATAGCAGTGTGTGTGGTGTGTGATATTGTGTGTGTAATGTTATAGCAGTGTGTGTGGTGTGTGATAGTGTGTGTGTAATGTTATAGCACTGTGTGTGGTGTGTAATGTTATAGCAGTGTGTATGGTGTGTGATAGTGTGTGTGTAATGTTATAGCAGTGTGTGTGGTGTGTAATGTTATAGCAGTGTGTATGGTGTATAATGTTATAGCAGTCTGTATGGTGTGTGATAGTGTGTGTGTAATGTTATAGCAGTGTGTGTAATGTTATAGCAGTGTGTGTGGTGTGTAATGTTATAGCAGTCTGTATGGTGTGTGATAGTGTGTGTGTAATACTATAGAAGTGTGTATGGTGTGTGATAGTGTGTGTGATAGTGTGAACATACCTGTGAATTCCTTCTTGCAGCGGTCTCTCACGCTCTCCTCCAGATGATCCAACTGGTGTTTGACTTTCTCATACTCTCTCTCTGCCTGCTGGCTCTTCCTCCTGTCACATAGGAACAGTCCATTAGACTACTAACACATAGGAACAGTCCATTAGACTACTAACACATAGGAACAGTCCATTAGACTACAGACATTAACACATAGGAACAGTCCATTAGACTAACACATAGGAACAGTCCATTAGACTACAGACATTAACACATAGGAACAGGCCATTATACTACAGACATTAACACATAGGAACAGTCCATCAGACTACTAACACATAGGAACAGTCCATTAGACATTAACACATAGGAACAGTCCATTAGACTACTGACATTAACACACAGGAACAGTCCATTAGAGTACAGACATTAACACATAGGAACAGTCCATTAGAGTACAGACATTAACACACAGGAACAGTCCATTAGACTACTAACACATAGGAACAGTCCATTAGACTACAGCCATTAACACATAGGAACAGTCCATTAGACTACAGACATTAACACATAGGAACAGTCCATTAGACATTAACACACAGGAACAGTCCATTAGACTACTAACACATAGGAACAGTCCATTAGACTACAGCCATTAACACATAGGAACAGTCCATTAGACTACAGACATTAACACACAGGAACAGTCCATTAGACTACTGACATTAACACACAGGAACAGGCCATTATACTACAGACATTAACACACAGGAACAGGCCATTATACTACAGACATTAACACATAGGAACAGTCCATTAGAGTACAGACATTAACACACAGGAACAGTCCATTAGACTACTGACATTAACACACAGGAACAGGCCATTATACTACAGACATTAACACAGAGGAACAGTCCATTAGACTACAGACATTAACACATAGGAACAGTCCATTAGACTACAGACATTAACACATAGGAACAGTCCATTAGACATTAACACACAGGAACAGTCCATTAGACTACTGACATTAACACACAGGAACAGGCCATTATACTACAGACATTAACACACAGGAACAGGCCATTATACTACAGACATTAACACATAGGAACAGTCCATTAGAGTACAGACATTAACACACAGGAACAGTCCATTAGACTACTGACATTAACACACAGGAACAGGCCATTATACTACAGACATTAACACAGAGGAACAGTCCATTAGACTACAGACATTAACACATAGGAACAGTCCATTAGAGTACTAACACATAGGAACAGTCCATTAGACTACAGACATTAACACATAGGAACAGTCCATTAGACTACTGACATTAACACACAGGAACAGGCCATTATACTACAGACATTAACACACAGGAACAGGCCATTATACTAGAGACATTAACACATAGGAACAGTCCATCAGACTACAGACATTAACACATAGGAACAGTCCATTAGACTACAGACATTAACACACAGGAACAGTCCATTAGACTACAGACATTAACACACAGGAACAGTCCATTAGACTACTAACACATAGGAACAGTCCATTAGACATTGACACATAGGAACAGTCCATTAGACTACAGACATTAACACACAGGAACAGTCCATTAGACTACAGACATTAACACATAGGAACAGTCCATCAGACTACTAACACATAGGAACAGTCCATCAGACTACTAACACATAGGAACAGTCCATCAGACTACAGACATTAACACATAGGAACAGTCCATTAGACTACAGACATTAACACATAGGAACAGTCCATTAGACATTAACACACAGGAACAGTCCATTAGACTACTGACATTAACACACAGGAACAGGCCATTAGACTACAGACATTAACACATAGGAACAGTCCATTAGACTACAGACATTAACACAGAGGAACAGTCCATTAGACTACAGACATTAACACACAGGAACAGGCCATTAGACTACTAACACATAGGAACAGTCCATTAGACTACAGACATTAACACATAGGAACAGTCCATTAGACTACAGACATTAACACACAGGAACAGTCCATTAGACTACAGACATTAACACATAACAGGAACAGTCCATTTAGACTACAGACATTAACACACAGGAACAGTCCATTAGACTACAGACATTAACACATAGGAACAGTCCATTAGACTACAGACATTAACACATAGGAACAGTCCATCAGAACTACTAGACATTAACACATAGGAACAGTCCATTAGACTACAGACATTAACACATAGGAACAGTCCATTAGACTATTAACACACAGGAACAGTCCATTAGACTACTGACATTAACACACAGGAACAGTCCATTAGACTACAGACATTAACACACAGGAACAGGCCATTATACTAACAGACATTAACACAGAGGAACAGTCCATTAGACTAACAGACATTAACACATAGGAACAGTCCATTAGACTACTGACATTAGACACACACATAGGAACAGTCCATTAGACTACAGACATTAACACACAGGAACAGTCCATTAGACTAGACATTAACACATAGAACAGTAACACATTAGGAAACAGTCCATTAGACTACAGACATTAACACACAGGAACAGTCCATTAGACTACAGACATTAACACATAGGAACAGTCCATTAGACTACAGACATTAACACATAGGAACAGTCCATTATTAGACAACAGTCCATTAACTACACAGGAACAGTCCATTAGACTACAGACATTAACACACAGGAACAGTCCATTAGACTACAGACATTAACACACAGGAACAGTCCATTAGACTACAGACATTAACACATAGGAACAGTCCATTAGACTACAGACATTAACACACAGGAACAGTCCATTAGACTACAGACATTAACACATAGGAACAGTCCATTGACATTAACACACAGGAACAGTCCATTAGACTACAGACATTAACACACAGGAACAGTCCATTAGACTACAGACATTAACACACAGGAACAGTCCATTAGACTAGACTAACACATAGGAACAGTCCATAGGAACAGTCCATTAGACTACAGACATTAACACATAGGAACAGTCCATTAGACTACAGACATTAACACACAGGAACAGTCCATCAGACTACAGACATTAACACATAGGAACAGTCCATTAGACTACAGACATTAACACATAGGAACAGTCCATTAGACTACAGACATTAACACATTCCATCAGACTAACACACAGGAACAGTCCATTAGACTACAGACATTAACACATAGGAACAGTCCATCAGACTAACATTAACAGGAACAGTCCATTAGACTACAGACATTAACACATAGAACAGTCCATTACAGACATTAACACATAGGAACAGTCCATTAGACTACAGACATTAACACAGAGGAACAGTCCATTAGACTACAGACATTAACACACAGGAACAGGCCATTAGACTACTAACACATAGGAACAGTCCATTAGACTACAGACATTAACACATAGGAACAGTCCATTAGACTACAGACATTAACACACAGGAACAGTCCATCAGACTACAGACATTAACACATAGGAACAGTCCATCAGACTACAGACATTAACACACAGGAACAGTCCATTAGACTACAGACATTAACACATAGGAACAGTCCATCAGACTACTAACACATAGGAACAGTCCATCAGACTACAGACATTAACACATAGGAACAGTCCATTAGACTACAGACATTAACACATAGGAACAGTCCATTAGACATTAACACACAGGAACAGTCCATTAGACTACTGACATTAACACACAGGAACAGTCCATCAGACTACAGACATTAACACACAGGAACAGGCCATTATACTACAGACATTAACACAGAGGAACAGTCCATTAGACTACAGACATTAACACATAGGAACAGTCCATTAGACTACTGACATTAACACACAGGAACAGTCCATTAGACTACATACATTAACACACAGGAACAGTCCATCAGACTACAGACATTAACACATAGGAACAGTCCATTAGACTACAGACATTAACACACAGGAACAGTCCATCAGACTACAGACATTAACACATAGGAACAGTCCATCAGACTACAGACATTAACACATAGGAACAGTCCATTAGACATTAACACACAGGAACAGTCCATTAGACTACAGACATTAACACACAGGAACAGTCCATCAGACTACAGACATTAACACACAGGAACAGTCCATCAGACTAACACATAGGAACAGTCCATTAGACTACAGACATTAACACATAGGAACAGTCCATTAGACTACAGACATTAACACATAGGAACAGTCCATTAGACATTAACACACAGGAACAGTCCATCAGACTACAGACATTAACACACAGGAACAGTCCATTAGACTACAGACATTAACACACAGGAACAGTCCATTAGACTACTAACACATAGGAACAGTCCATTAGACTACAGACATTAACACATAGGAACAGTCCATTAGACTACAGACATTAACACACAGGAACAGTCCATCAGACTACAGACATTAACACATAGGAACAGTCCATCAGACTACAGACATTAACACACAGGAACAGTCCATTAGACTACAGACATTAACACATAGGAACAGTCCATTAGACATTAACACACAGGAACAGTCCATTAGACTACAGACATTAACACACAGGAACAGTCCATCAGACTACAGACATTAACACACAGGAACAGTCCATCAGACTAACACATAGGAACAGTCCATTAGACTACAGACATTAACACATAGGAACAGTCCATCAGACTACAGACATTAACACATAGGAACAGTCCATTATACTACAGACATTAACACAGAGGAACAGTCCATCAGACTACAGACATTAACACAGAGGAACAGTCCATTAGACTACAGACATTAACACAGAGGAACAGTCCATTAGACTACAGACATTAACACACAGGAACAGGCCATTAGACTACTAACACATAGGAACAGTCCATTAGACTACAGACATTAACACATAGGAACAGTCCATTAGACTAGACATTAACACACAGGAACAGTCCATCAGACTACAGACATAACACATAGGAACAGTCCATCAGACTACAGACATTAACACACAGGAACAGTCCATTAGACTACAGACATTAACACATAGGAACAGTCCATTAGACATTAACACACAGGAACAGTCCATTAGACTACAGACATTAACACACAGGAACAGTCCATCAGACTACAGACATTAACACACAGGAACAGTCCATCAGACTAACACATAGGAACAGTCCATTAGACTACAGACATTAACACATAGGAACAGTCCATCAGACTACAGACATTAACACATAGGAACAGTCCATTAGACTACAGACATTAACACATAGGAACAGTCCATTAGACTACAGACATTAACACACAGGAACAGTCCATCAGACTACAGACATTAACACATAGGAACAGTCCATCAGACTACAGACATTAACACACAGGAACAGTCCATTAGACTACAGACATTAACACATAGGAACAGTCCATTAGACATTAACACACAGGAACAGTCCATTAGACTACAGACATTAACACACAGGAACAGTCCATCAGACTACAGACATTAACACACAGGAACAGTCCATCAGACTAACACATAGGAACAGTCCATTAGACTACAGACATTAACACATAGGAACAGTCCATCAGACTACAGACATTAACACATAGGAACAGTCCATTAGACTACAGACATTAACACAGAGGAACAGTCCATCAGACTACAGACATTAACACAGAGGAACAGTCCATCAGACTACAGACATTAACACAGAGGAACAGTCCATTAGACTACAGACATTAACACAGAGGAACAGTCCATTAGACTACTGACATTAACACACAGGAACAGGCCATTATACTACAGACATTAACACACAGGAACAGTCCATTAGACTACAGACATTAACACATAGGAACAGTCCATTAGACTACTAACACATAGGAACAGTCCATTAGACTACAGACATTAACACACAGGAACAGTCCATTAGACTACAGACATTAACACATAGGAACAGTCCATTAGACTACAGACATTAACACACAGGAACAGTCCATTAGACTACAGACATTAACACAGAGGAACAGTCCATTAGACTACAGACATTAACACATAGGAACAGTCCATTAGACATTAACACATAGGAACAGTCCATTAGACATTAACACAGAGGAACAGTCCATTAGACATTAACACAGAGGAACAGTCCATTAGACATTAACACAGAGGAACAGTCCATTATACAACAGACATTAACACAGAGGAACAGTCCATTAGACTACAGACATTAACACATAGGAACAGTCCATTAGACTACTGACATTAACACATAGGAACAGTCCATTAGACTACTAACACATAGGAACAGTCCATTAGACTACAGACATTAACACATAGGAACAGTCCATTAGACTACAGACATTAACACATAGGAACAGTCCATTAGACTACAGACATTAACACACAGGAACAGTCCATTAGACTACTAACACATAGGAACAGTCCATCAGACTAGACATTAACACATAGGAACAGTCCATTAGACTACAGACATTAACACATAGGAACAGTCCATTAGACTACTAACACATAGGAACAGTCCATTAGACTACATACATTAACACATAGGAACAGTCCATTAGACTACAGACATTAACACATAGGAACAGTCCATCAGACTACTAACACATAGGAACAGTCCATCAGACTACAGACATTGACACATAGGAACAGTCCATTAGACTACAGACATTAACATATAGGAACAGTCCATTAGACTACAGACATTAACACATAGGAACAGTCCATTAGACTACAGACATTAACACATAGGAACAGTCCATTAGACTACTAACACATAGGAACAGTCCATTAGACTACAGCCATTAACACACAGGAACAGTCCATTAGACTACAGACATTAACACACAGGAACAGTCCATTATACTACTAACACATAGGAACAGTCCATTAGACTACAGCCATTAACACACAGGAACAGTCCATTAGACTACAGACATTAGAACTACATGAGTGGCGCTTGATGGGCAGTGTAGTTGTGTACCTGTAGCAGTAGACGGACACAGCTATGAACAGTAGCATAGGGACGATGACAGCTGGGATGATGATAGCCAAAGGAACCTCATACTTCCTCTCATAGTTCACTGAGCCCACCACCCACTCACCATTACCAAACTTTATCTGTTAGGGAGGGAGGGAGAGAAAGATAGATATAGAAAGCAAGTGAATGAGAGAGATGAGGGGGAGTGTGGGAGAGAGATGGACAGAAAGAGAGATGGACAGAAAGCGAGAGAGAGAGAGAGAGAGAGAGAGAGACGGACAGAGAGAGAGAGACAGAAAGAGATGGACAGAGAGAGAGACGGACAGAAAGAGAGACGGACAGAGAGAGAGACGGACAGAGAGAGAGACGGACAGAGAGAGAGACGGACAGAGAGAGAGACGGACAGAGAGAGAGACGGACAGAGAGAGAGACGGACAGAGAGAGAGACGGACAGAGAGAGAGACGGACAGAGAGAGAGAGAGGACAGAGAGAGAGAGAGACAGAGAGAGAGACAGAGAGAGAGAGAGAGATGGACAGAGAGAGACAGAGAGACAGAGAGACAGAGAGAGAGATGGACAGAGAGAGAGAGAGATGGACAGAGAGAGAGAGAGAGAGATGGACAGAGAGAGAGAGAGGAGAGACAGAGAGAGAGAGAGATGGACAGAGAGAGAGAGAGAGATGGACAGAGAGAGAGAGAGAGAGATGGACAGAGAGAGACAGAGAGAGACAGAGAGAGACAGAGAGAGAGACAGAGAGAGACAGAGAGAGAGACAGACAGAGAGACAGAGAGAGAGAGAGAGAGAGATGGACAGAGAGAGACAGAGAGAGATGGACAGAGAGAGACAGAGAGAGACAGAGAGAGACAGACAGAGAGACAGACAGAGAGACAGAGAGAGAGAGAGAGAGAGAGAGAGAGAGATGGACAGAAATAGAGTGACAGAAATAGAGACAGAAAGAGAGTGACAGAGAGAGAGATGGACAGAAAGAGAGAGAGATGGACAGAGAGAGAGAGAGATGGACAGAGAGAGAGAGAGATGGACAGAGAGAGAGAGAGAGAGAGATGGACAGAGAGAGAGAGAGATGGACAGAGAGAGAGAGAGAGAGATGGACAGAGAGAGAGAGTTCAAGTCAGCTAAAGGCAAATAGAAGAAAGCTCATTCGCTACAAGACGTGTATAATTGTGGAGAGTCAGATATACATCAAGGTGTTGATAGTGATATTTCTCTGTCAGGACTGAGTGGTCCCGGTCAGAAGACTAGGATTATTGTATGGTTGAATCAGGTGTGTTACTGCCTTGACTGAAGTGAATGCCTGCAACAGGACATTGGATTAAGTTTGGACAGCCCTGATTTAGATAGAAATGTACTGGAACACAAGCACCTATCTGAAATACATGATGAGAGCCAGAGAGACATATCAGCTTGGCCAGTGCTAATGCCTGAAGCCTCTCTTTCTATGCCTTGGGTTTAGACAGAAGGCCAGTGTTGTCACCGTTAGGTCCAAAGGGTCGGAGCTGGTGTCTCTGCGCTGGCGTTTGGAGCGGGCTCTGGGCTGGGTGGACGGAGCTTCCAGGAACAGCTTGTCATCCTGCAGGATGGTCACCTTACAGGACGCATCTCCCACGAACGCCTGGGCTTCTTCAGCTGTCATGGCCTTGCTGAAACCACGACCCTGGGGAGAAAGAGGTGGCTGGTCGTCAACCTCTGGACTGCAGGGACATGCAATCATTTGTAAAAGCAGATGTGATTATCTCAATATTGATGTTAATTCTATCAATATCAATGCACTATAATTGTCTTTTCTCTCCGAGGGGACATCATAGTCACAAAGCAGAATACATTTGTTTGTTTGTTTGCCCTTTTTCTCTCCAATTTCGTGGTATTCAATTGGTAGTTATAGTCTTGTCTCATCGCTGCAACTCCCGTAGGACTCGGGAGAGGCGAAGGTCGAGAGCTGTGTGTCCTCCGAAACACAACCCAACCAAGCCGCACTGCTTCTTGACCACTTAACCTGGAAGCCAGCCGCACCAATGTGTCAGAGGAAACACCGTACACCTGGCGACCGTGTCAGCGTGCACTGCGCCCGACCCGCCACAGGAGTCGCTAGTGCGCGATGAGACAAGGACATCCCTGCCGGTCCAAACCTTCCCCTAACCTGGACGACGCTGGGCCAATTGTGCGCCGCCCCATTGGTCTCCCAGGCGCGGCCAGCTGCGACAGAACCTGAATTCGAACCCAGAATCTCTAGAGGCACAGCTAAGACCACCGTGCCACTCGGGAGGCTGAAGCAGAATAACATTTAAGCCACAATGGCCGACAGGAAAACGATAAGAGAGTATTACCAGAAATAACCAAAAAACTACTAGACAGTAACCATGACAACACAACCCCATAAAAGTAGTGTTACTGTTCTTTACCGTAACGATGATAATGGAGGTTTCAGTGATGATGTTCTTGGTCAGTTCATTGAAGAATGGGTCGGGGTGGTACTCAAAGGAATTCAGTTCCTCTATCACATTGTCTAGCTGGAGGAAGGCCCTAAAGGACTGGGTTTGAGAGGACCTGTTCACCACTGGACTGTCAAACAGCAGCACAGTGTCGTTCTTATGTACGGCATACTGGATGAACTGGAGAGGAGGGCAGAGAGAGAGAGAGAGAGATATCATTCCTGGCAGGACACTGTGTCTGTGTTTAGTCTCACAGAGAAGTCTGTAGTCACAGACAAAAACATACAACTCACTGAGTCACTGTTGACATGCTAGCTACCTGCCACGGATAATACCACAGCTAGAGTACTGTACACTAGGACATGCTAGCTACCTGCCATGGATAATACCACAGCTAGAGTACTGTACACTAGGACATGCTAGCTACCTGCCACGGATAATACCACAGCTAGAGTACTGTACACTAGGACATGCTAGCTACCTGCCATGGATAATACCACAGCTAGAGTACTGTACACTAGGACATGCTAGCTACCTGCCACAGATAATACCACAGCTAGAGTACTGTACACTAGGACATGCTAGCTACCTGCGACGGATAATACCACAGCTAGAGTACTGTACACTAGGACATGCTAGCTACCTGCCACGGATAATACCACAGCTAGAGTACTGTACACTAGGACATGCTAGCTACCTGCCACGGATAATACCACAGCTAGAGTACTGTACACTAGGACATGCTAGCTACCTGCCACGGATAATACCACAGCTAGAGTACTGTACACTAGGACATGCTAGCTACCTGCCATGGATAATACCACAGCTAGAGTACTGTACACTAGGACATGCTAGCTACCTGCCATGGATAATACCACAGCTAGAGGACTGTACACTAGGACATGCTAGCTACCTGCCACGGATAATACCACAGCTAGAGTACTGTACACTAGGACATGCTAGCTACCTGCCACGGATAATACCACAGCTAGAGTACTGTACACTAGGACATGCTAGCTACCTGCCACGGATAATACCACAGCTAGAGTACTGTACACTAGGACATGCTAGCTACCTGCCACGGATAATACCACAGCTAGAGTACTGTACACTAGGACATGCTAGCTACCTGCGACGGATAATACCACAGCTAGAGTACTGTACACTAGGACATGCTAGCTACCTGCCATGGATAATACCACAGCTAGAGTACTGGACACTAGGACATGCTAGCTACCTGCCACGGATAATACCACAGCTAGAGTACTGTACACTAGGACATGCTAGCTACCTGCCATGGATAATACCACAGCTAGAGTACTGTACACTAGAGGGATTAGTATACACAAGAACTTGTGGAATGGTATACTAACCTCAATGGGAGGGGACTCTAGAATGATAACATTAGGTGTATTGTAATAGTAGTGAGTAGTGTGTACTGACCTCAACAGGAGGGGACTGAGAGAAGTCATCAGCAGAGGGCAGCACCTTCATGGTGGCTCTCTGGATGAGGTCAAAACCACTGCCCACACACACGATCCTCCTGCCTCCACTGAAACACCAGACAACACACACGTCAGCTCTCAGTACAACACACACGATCCTCCTGCCTCCACTGAAACACCAGACAACACACACGTCAGCTCTCAATACAACACACACGATCCTCCTGCCTCCACTGAAACACCAGACAACACACACGTCAGCTCTCAATACAACACACACGATCCTACAGCAACTCTCTGTTGGCTGAGCTCCCTGCTTGTGCCATCAAACCTGTGCAACTCAGCAGAACGCTGCAGCCCCCTGATGTTCAACCTTCCTAACTTCTCCCATGTCAGCCCCCTGATGTTCAACCTTCCTAACTTCTCCCATGTCAGCCCCCTGATGTTCAACCTTCCTAACTTCTCCCATGTCAGCCCCCTGATGTTCAACCTTGCTAACTTCTCCCATGTCAGCCCCCTGATGTTCAACCTTCCTAACTTCTCCCATGTCAGCCCCCTGATGTTCAACCTTCCTAACTTCTCCCATGTCAGCCCCCTGATGTTCAACCTTCCTAACTTCTCCCATGTCAGCCCCCTGAGGTTCAACCTTCCTAACTTCTCCCATGTCAGCCCCCTGATGTTCAACCTTCCTAACTTCTCCCATGTCAGCCCGCTCCTCCACACACTGCACTGGCTTCCAGGCAAAGTTTGGATCCACCACAAGACCCTGGTACTTACCTACGGAGCAGCAAGATGACATAACCCTCCCTACCTTCAGGCTATGTTCAAACCCTACATCCCAACCAGAGTACTCTGTTCTGCCACCTCTGGTCTCTTGACTCTCCTACCCCTACGGGAGGGCAGCTCCAGCTCAGCCCAGTCCAACCTCTTCTCTGTCCTGGCACCCCAATGTTGGAACCATCTTCCCCCTGAAGCTAGGACAGCAGAGTCCCTGTCCGTCTTCTGAAAACATATTTTGTGAACCAACACTCGCACTTGACTCTTTTCTCTCTTACTAGCTGGGACTTTGAAGATATAGACCGATGAAACATGTACTACTATTATTTTTATTTAACTAGGCAAGTCAGTTAAGAACAAATTCTCATTTTCAATGACTGCCTAGGAACAGTGGGTTAACTGCCTTGTTCAGGGGCAGAACGACAGATTTTTACCTTGTCAGCTCGCGGATTCAATCTTGCAACCTCCCGGTTACCTGTCCAACGCTCTAACCACTAGGCTACCTGCCGCCCCATGGGGTTGTCCCACCTAGCCATCTCAAGATGACGGCACTAACTATGCGGCTCTGGATAAGAACGTCTGCTAAATGACTAACATGTAATCCTCCTGCCTCCACTGAAACACTAGACGACGACACCATATATCAGGGTCATGTTAGGAAGCACAAAACAGGAGAAACCTTTTGAAACGTTTTGAAAGAGGGAGACACGACCTGAATGTGTCCAATAAGATACGGCCATTTAATTATCCACTTCAAACTGTTTTGCATTCGACTCAAGCTTGGCTTAAAGAAAAAGAGGTGCTTTGACTTCCACCCTCTCTGGGGCACTGTGGACTCCACTCACCATACGAAGCTGGTCTTGGGGCTGTAGTCCGTGAGTTTGGGGTTCTCAGAGTACTGGAAGTTGAAGGTGACGGGGACGTCCTTGGTGGTGCTCTTCCCATACTTCACCGAGACTCTCAGGGACTCCAATGGAACCTTTTGTCCCTTGTATACACCTGTCTTACAGGTGATCTCACTGCCAAACGACAACCTGAGGGAGAAACGGGGACAGAGAGCATCATGGGAAAGGTCAAACTGGGGTCGTAGTGTTGAGGGAAGAGGAGGTCATCTCAAAGGAACAAGTCAAACACATTTACTGTATGGCTAATATATTTCAGAGGTCGGCCTTGAGAGAAGAAGTGAATAGGACATGACTCAGGCAACCTGTCCAGACAGCAACCTGCAGGGGTTGGAAGACAAGTATGATCATCCTTACACTTCACAGGGCGTTCCCCCCACGGTGACAATGACATCATTCTTGTTTGCCGTATCCAGGTGTTTCCCAGAGATAGTGATGACTGTTCCCCCGGCCACAGGGCCCTTCAGGGGGGAAACTTTCTCAGGGATGGGGTCCTGGAGGGGATAAGAGATGAGACATCAGTGATAAGGTAACATACTTAGGTCCTGGATGTTTTCTTGACTGCATGACCTGACAAGGAAAAACTCTTCTAACATTCTATATGGTTATTTAGCAGATGTTTTCATCCAAAGTGTTTTACAGTTAACAACCCAGAGCCCACTGTCCAACAACCCAGAGCCCACTGTCCAACAACCCAGAGCCCACTGTCCAACAACCCAGAGCCCACTGTCCAACAACCCAGAGCCCACTGTCCAACAACCCAGAGCCCACTGTCCAACAACCCAGAGCCCACTGTCCAACAACCCAGAGCCCACTGTCCAACAACCCAGAGCCCACTGTCCAACAACCCAGAGCCCACTGTCCAACAACCCAGAGCCCACTGTCCAACAACCCAGAGCCCACTGTCCAACAACCCAGAGCCCACTGTCCAACAACCCAGAGCCCACTGTCCAACAACCCAGAGCCCACTGTCCAACAACTCAGAGCCCACTGTCCAACAACCCAGAGCCCACTGTCCAACAACCCAGAGCCCACTGTCCAACAACCCAGAGCCCACTGTCCAACAACCCAGAGCCCACTGTCCAACAACCCAGAGCCCACTGTCCAACAACTCAGAGCCCACTGTCCAACAACCCAGAGCCCACTGTCCAACAACCCAGAGCCCACTGTCTAACAACCCAGAGCCCACTGTCCAACAACCCAGAGCCCACTGTCCAACAACCCAGAGCCCACTGTCCAACAACCCAGAGCCCACTGTCCAACAACCCAGAGCCCACTGTCCAACAACCCAGAGCCCACTGTCCAACAACCCAGAGCCCACTGTCCAACAACCCAGAGCCCACTGTCCAACAACCCAGAGCCCACTGTCCAACAACCCAGAGCCCACTGTCCAACAACCCAGAGCCCACTGTCCAACAACCCAGAGCCCACTGTCCAACAACCCAGAGCTCACTGTCCAACAACCCAGAGCCCACTGTCCAACAACTCAGAGCCCACTGTCTAACAACTCAGAGCCCACTGTCTAACAACCCAGAGCCCACTGTCTAACAACCCAGAGCCCACTGTCTAACAACCCAGAGCCCACTGTCTAACAACCCAGAGCCCACTGTCTAACAACCCAGAGCCCACTGTCTAACAACCCAGAGCCCACTGGGACCACCAGTTAGACCTCATGTCACGTCCCATTCCCCTTCACTGGTTTATCACCACAACACAGCTACCTAACACCGCTTAGTATTTTATCACCACAATAGCAGTACTTTATCACCACAACGCAGCTACTGAACACCACTTAGTACTTTGTCACCCCAACGCAGCTACTGAACATCACAACACAGCTACCTAACACCACTTAGTACTTTATCACCATAACACAGCTACTGAACATCACAACACAGCTACTAACACCACTTAGTACTTTATCACCACAACACAGCTACTGAATACCACAACACAGCTACTGAACACCACTTAGTACTTTATCACCACAACACAGCTACTGAATACCACTTAGTACTTTATCACCATAACACAGCTACTGAACACCACAACACAGCTACTGAATACCACAACACAGCTACTGAACACCACAACACAGCTACTGAACACCACAACACAGCTACTGAACACCACAACACAGCTACTGAACACCACTTAGTACTTTATCACCACAACACAGCTACTGAATACCACTTTATCACCACAACACAGCTACTGAATACCACTTTATCACCACAACACAGCTACTGAATACCACAACACAGCTACTGAACACCACTTAGTACTTTATCACCTTGGAGACTTCAATAGATCCAGACCCGCTTCTGATAATCCTGGGAGTATCTGAGTCCCTAAACGGATTAACCAACCCCCAAAAACAACTAATCTCGTATGGTCTCATCTCGGCAAAAAAACTAATCTTGTTGTTTTGGAAAAGGAGGGAAGCGCCCTCTACCAAATTATGGCTCAGTGAATTGGCAAACACTGTACACTTAGAAAGAATTAGATATATTCTGAACAATAAATTATCAACATTTGATCAAATCTGGCAGCCTTTCCTCTCCTACTTGGACGAGTCGGTGCTGTGAATTTGTACTTATTAACGCACTCTCAATTGTAATATTTTAATCTACCTTTGGGCAGCGTGTGCTGGCCCTGCCACCTGAGCAGTTGGGAGGGGGGGGGGGGGGGAATAGGGGATGGGGGGGAATAGGGGGGACATCTTCCCTCTTTCTTTCTACGTGTCCTTGTTTTGTATGTCGTGTTCTGTATTATTTGTTCTGCACCCAGAACTCTGGGTCTTGTTGTTCCTGTCTGCTCTTTTATGTTTAGATAAGAATTGTATACCTGTCATGTATACCTATACACCATTCTTGTGTGTGTTTAATAAAAATATTTGAAACAGTACTTTATCACCACAACACAGCTACTGAACACCACTTAGTACTTTATCACCACAACACAGCTACTGAACACCACTTAGTACTTTATCACCACAACACAGCTACTGAACACCACTTTATCACCACAACACAGCTACTGAACACCACAACACAGCTACTGAATACCACAACACAGCTACTGAACACCACTTAGTACTTTATCACCACAACACAGCTACTGAACACCACTTAGTACTTTATCACCATAACACAGCTACTGAACACCACAACACAGCTACTGAACAACAGTTAGTACTTTAGCACCACAACACAGCTACTGAACACCACTTAGTACTGTTTGATGAGAAAATACAGTACTAAGTGTTGCGAGTAGACAGCCAGATCTGGAGCAGACCAACTTAAAACGACAGAGAGACAGAGAGAGAGCAAACGAGAGCCAGAGAGCAAACGAGAGCGAGAGAGCAAACGAGAGCCAGAGAGCAAATGAGAGCGAGAGAGCAAACGAGAGCGAGAGAGCAAACGAGAGCGAGAGAGCAAACGAGAGCGAGAGAGCAAACGAGAGCGAGAGAGCAAACGAGAGCCAGTGAGCAAACGAGAGCCAGAGAGCAAACGAGAGCGAGAGAGCAAACGAGAGCCAGAGAGCAAACGAGAGCGAGAGAGCAAACGAGAGCCAGAGAGCAAACGAGAGCGAGAGAGCAAACGAGAGCCAGAGAGCAAACGAGAGCCAGAGAGCAAACGAGAGCGAGAGAGCAAACGAGAGCCAGAGAGCAAACGAGAGCGAGAGAGCAAACGAGAGCGAGAGCAAACGAGCAAGAGAGCAAACGAGAGCGAGAGAGCAAACGAGAGCCAGAGAGCAAACGAGAGCCAGAGAGCAAACGAGAGCCAGAGAGCAAACGAGAGCCAGAGAGCAAACGAGAGCCAGAGAGCAAACCAGAGAGCAAACGAGCCAGAGAGCAAACGAGAGCCAGAGAGCAAACGAGAGCCAGAGAGCAAACGAGAGCCAGAGAGCAAACGAGAGCCAGAGAGCAAACGAGAGCCAGAGAGCAAACGAGAGCCAGAGAGCAAACGAGAGCAAACGAGAGCCAGAGAGCAAACGAGAGCCAGAGAGCAAACGAGAGCGAGAGAGCAAACGAGAGCCAGAGAGCAAACGAGAGCCAGAGAGCAAACGAGAGCCAGAGAGCAAACGAGAGCGAGAGAGCAAACGAGAGCCAGAGAGCAAACGAGAGCGAGAGAGCAAACGAGAGCAAACGAGAGCCAGAGAGCAAACGAGAGCCAGAGAGCAAACGAGAGCGAGAGAGCAAACGAGAGCCAGAGAGCAAACGAGAGCCAGAGAGCAAACGAGAGCCAGAGAGCAAACGAGAGCCAGAGAGCAAACGAGAGCCAGAGAGCAAACGAGAGCCAGAGAGCAAACGAGAGCCAGAGAGCAAACGAGAGCCAGAGAGCAAACGAGAGCCAGAGAGCAAACGAGAGCCAGAGAGCAAACGAGAGCCAGAGAGAGCAAAATAATGTTATGTTCCCTAGAAAATCTGAAGCTTTGATCAAATCTATAAGAAGGATAAGTAGCTCAGTACATTCTCATGGGACATTGTTATTTTGGCAAAAACAAACAAACAAGAAAATACGAACCCCAAAATAAATTCGTGTAAATATTTACCATGAAGTGAAATAGGCTCCCATTATAGATGTGGTTTTGAGTCAATCATTATACTCGTTAAATTCCCCCGTTAAATTCTGTTTCCTTGCAACAGATGCTATTCTGAATTCTAAGAGCATCTCCTAAGAACTAAGTACATTGATGAAAGTGGAGATGTAAAACCAGCAGAGAGAGACTAACATAGTGGCTGTATGAGCACTGAGCAGAGCTTTAACCACACTAAGAGCCATGTACAGTATGAAACATCAGATCACTCCTGCACAGTGTGACTCTTACAACAGTTAGGATTCATGTTGGGGTAAAGAATGGCCCTGTAGCTGTATGAAACGTACCCTGTAGGTGAAGAGGACCTCTGAACGTCCTCTCCTGCCCCCCTCCACCTCCACCTCCACTACCCCCTGGTTGATGGGACCTGGGTGGTCCACTGAAGACCGGGCCGGACCGATCTCACACACAACACTGGAGAAGACACAGAACAGCTGGAGTAAGACAAAGGCCCGGTTTCTCCACCACACACACAAGCAGACATACTGTACATCCAAATGTTGTGTTTAATGAAATATGTTATTCGCTGGACATAAAAGTGCATTAGAGGCAGGGCCGGTCCTTGCCGTTCTGGCGAGACCAAAAATGCCACCCCCCCCCTTCACAAACCGAGAATAGTCCCAGTAAGCAAAATTATGTTGAAAAGACATCTAAAATATGTATTTTCTAGACGTTTAAATCGGGTTCATTTTCGGTTGTGAATTAAAGTTGAAAAGACGTACAGTAGCAGTCAATAGTTTGGACACCTACTGTACACATTCAAGGGTTTTTCTTTATTTATTATTTTCTACATTGTAGAATTATAGTGAAGACATCAAAACTATGAAAGTGGATGGATGAATAGATGGATGAATGGATTCATGTAGGAACCAAAACATGTGTTAATCTAAATACATGTTATATTTGAGATTGTTAAAAAGTCGCCACCCTTTGCCTTGATGACAGCGCTGCACAATCTTGTCAACTTGTCAGAAATGGACGGAAACAAACTTGAAACCACTGATCTTGACAACGGAATGAAACCCCTGGACAACAGCTGTGATTATTCATTTACCCCCACTATCACTATACCTGGTGGAGACAGAGTATCTGTCCCCCTGGTGAACACAGTCCACTCCAGCCACCGTCACCTTCTTAATGTCCTCCTTCTTTATGCCCAGGTTAGACCCTTTAATGGTCACCACTATCCCCCCGTTCAGAGGCCCGAAACGAGGGATGATCTGTGGGGAAGAGAGAGAGAGAGGGGATGATTTAGATGAGTGTGGTAGCTTAATATAGAATATAATGGTCAGTGCCATCAGTGTGTATATAGTAAAACAGTCATTACAGTAGTAGTTCAGTGTGTATATAGTAGAACAGTCGTTACAGTAGTAGTTCAGTGTGTATATAGTAGTAGTTCAGTGTATATATAGTAGAACAGTCGTTAAAGTAGTAGTTCAGTGTGTATATAGTAGAACAGTCATTACAGTAGTAGTTCAGTGTGTATAGAGTAGAACAGTCATTACAGTAGTAGTTCAGTGTGTATATAGTAGAACAGTCGTTACAGTAGTAGTTCAGTGTGTATATAGTAGAACAGTCGTTACAGTAGTAGTTCAGTGTGTATATAGTAGAACAGTCATTACAGTAGTAGTTCAGTGTGTATATAGTAGAACAGTCATTACAGTAGTAGTTCAGTGTGTATATAGTAGAACAGTCATTACAGTAGTAGTTCAGTGTGTATATAGTAGAACAGTCGTTACAGTAGTAGTTCAGTGTGTATATAGTAGAACAGTCATTACAGTAGTAGTTCAGTGTGTATATAGTAGAACAGTCATTACAGTAGTAGTTCAGTGTGTATATAGTAGTGAACAGTCATTACAGTAGTAGTTCAGTGTGTATATAGTAGAACAGTCGTTACAGTAGTAGTTCAGTGTGTATATAGTAGAACAGTCGTTACAGTAGTAGTTCAGTGTGTATATAGTAGAACAGTCGTTACAGTAGTAGTTCAGTGTGTATATAGTAGAACAGTCGTTACAGTAGTAGTTCAGTGTATATATAGTAGAACAGCCTTTACAGTAGTAGTTCAGTGTGTATATAGTAGAACAGTCGTTACAGTAGTAGTTCAGTGTGTATATAGTAGTGAACAGTCATTACAGTAGTAGTTCAGTGTGTATATAGTAGAACAGTCGTTACAGTAGTAGTTCAGTGTGTATATAGTAGAACAGTCGTTACAGTAGTAGTTCAGTGTATATATAGTAGAACAGCCTTTACAGTAGTAGTTCAGTGTGTATAGAGTAGTGAACAGTCATTACAGTAGTAGTTCAGTGTATATATAGTAGTAGTTCAGTGTGTATATAGTAGAACAGCCTTTACAGTAGTAGTTCAGTGTGTATAGAGTAGTGAACAGTCATTACAGTAGTAGTTCAGTGTGTATATAGTAGTGAACAGTCATTACAGTAGTAGTTCAGTGTGTATATAGTAGAACAGTCGTTACAGTAGTAGTTCAGTGTATATATAGTAGAACAGTCGTTACAGTAGTAGTTCAGTGTATATGTAGTAGAACAGTCGTTACAGTAGTAGTTCAGTGTGTATATAGTAGTGAACAGGTGTTACAGTAGTAGTTCAGTGTGTATATAGTAGTGAACAGGTGTTACAGTAGTAGTTCAGTGTGTATATAGTAGAACAGTCGTTACAGTAGTAGTTCAGTGTGTATATAGTAGTGAACAGGTGTTACAGTAGTAGTTCAGTGTGTATATAGTAGTGAACAGTCATTACAGTAGTAGTTCAGTGTGTATATAGTAGAACAGTCGTTACAGTAGTAGTTCAGGGTGTATATAGTAGTAGTTCAGTGTGTATATAGTAGTAGTTCAGTGTATATATAGTAGAACAGTCGTTACAGTAGTAGTTCAGTGTGTATATAGTAGAACAGTCGTTACAGTAGTAGTTCAGTGTGTATATAGTAGAACAGTCGTTACAGTAGTAGTTCAGGGTGTATATAGTAGTAGTTCAGTGTGTATATAGTAGAACAGTTGTTACAGTAGTAGTTCAGTGTGTATATAGTAGAACAGCCTTTACAGTAGTAGTTCAGTGTGTATATAGTAGTAGTTCAGTGTATATATAGTAGAACAGTCGTTACAGTAGTAGTTCAGGGTGTATATAGTAGAACAGTCGTTACAGTAGTAGTTCAGGGTGTATATAGTAGTAGTTCAGTGTATATATAGTAGAACAGTCGTTACAGTAGTAGTTCAGGGTGTATATAGTAGTAGTTCAGTGTGTATATAGTAGAACAGTCGTTACAGTAGTATTTCAGTGTGTATATAGTAGAAGTCTTTACAGTAGTAGTTCAGTGTGTATATAGTAGTAGTTCAGTGTGTATATAGTAGAACAGTTGTTACAGTAGTAGTTCAGTGTGTATATAGTAGAAGTCTTTACAGTAGTAGTTCAGTGTGTATATAGTAGTAGTTCAGTGTGTATATAGTAGAACAGTTGTTACAGTAGTAGTTCAGTGTGTATATAGTAGAACAGCCTTTACAGTAGTAGTTCAGTGTGTATATAGTAGTAGTTCAGTGTATATATAGTAGAACAGTCGTTACAGTAGTAGTTCAGTGTGTATATAGTAGTAGTTCAGTGTGTATATAGTAGAACAGTTGTTACAGTAGTAGTTCAGTGTGTATATAGTAGAACAGTCGTTACAGTAGTAGTTCAGTGTGTATATAGTAGTGAACAGTCATTACAGTAGTAGTTCAGTGTGTATATAGTAGAACAGTCGTTACAGTAGTAGTTCAGTGTGTATATAGTAGAACAGTCGTTACAGTAGTAGTTCAGTGTGTATATAGTAGAACAGTCGTTACAGTAGTAGTTCAGTGTGTATATAGTAGAACAGTCGTTACAGTAGTAGTTCAGTGTATATATAGTAGAACAGCCTTTACAGTAGTAGTTCAGTGTGTATATAGTAGAACAGTCGTTACAGTAGTAGTTCAGTGTGTATATAGTAGTGAACAGTCATTACAGTAGTAGTTCAGTGTGTATATAGTAGAACAGTCGTTACAGTAGTAGTTCAGTGTGTATATAGTAGAACAGTCGTTACAGTAGTAGTTCAGTGTATATATAGTAGAACAGCCTTTACAGTAGTAGTTCAGTGTGTATAGAGTAGTGAACAGTCATTACAGTAGTAGTTCAGTGTATATATAGTAGTAGTTCAGTGTGTATATAGTAGAACAGCCTTTACAGTAGTAGTTCAGTGTGTATAGAGTAGTGAACAGTCATTACAGTAGTAGTTCAGTGTGTATATAGTAGTGAACAGTCATTACAGTAGTAGTTCAGTGTGTATATAGTAGAACAGTCGTTACAGTAGTAGTTCAGTGTATATATAGTAGAACAGTCGTTACAGTAGTAGTTCAGTGTATATGTAGTAGAACAGTCGTTACAGTAGTAGTTCAGTGTGTATATAGTAGTAGTTCAGTGTGTATATAGTAGAACAGTTGTTACAGTAGTAGTTCAGTGTGTATATAGTAGAAGTCTTTACAGTAGTAGTTCAGTGTGTATATAGTAGTAGTTCAGTGTGTATATAGTAGAACAGTTGTTACAGTAGTAGTTCAGTGTGTATATAGTAGAACAGCCTTTACAGTAGTAGTTCAGTGTGTATAGAGTAGTGAACAGTCATTACAGTAGTAGTTCAGTGTGTATATAGTAGAACAGTCGTTACAGTAGTAGTTCAGTGTGTATATAGTAGTGAACAGTCATTACAGTAGTAGTTCAGTGTGTATATAGTAGTGAACAGTCATTACAGTAGTAGTTCAGTGTGTATATAGTAGAACAGTCGTTACAGTAGTAGTTCAGTGTATATATAGTAGAACAGCCTTTACAGTAGTAGTTCAGTGTGTATAGAGTAGTGAACAGTCATTACAGTAGTAGTTCAGTTTATATATAGTAGTAGTTCAGTGTGTATATAGTAGAACAGCCTTTACAGTAGTAGTTCAGTGTGTATAGAGTAGTGAACAGTCATTACAGTAGTAGTTCAGTGTGTATATAGTAGTGAACAGTCATTACAGTAGTAGTTCAGTGTGTATATAGTAGAACAGTCGTTACAGTAGTAGTTCAGTGTGTATATAGTAGTGAACAGTCGTTACAGTAGTCGTTCAGTGTAGGGGTCGACCGATTAATCGGCATGGCCGACTTCAAGTTATACAATCGGTAATCGGCATTTTGGACACCGATCATGGCCGATTACATTGCACTCCACGAGGAGACTGCGTGGCAGACTGACCCCCTGTTATGCGAGTGCAGCAAGGAGCCAAGGTAAGTTGCTAGCTAGCATTAAACTTATTTTATAAAAAAACATCAATCTTAACATAATCACTAGTTAACTACACATGGTTGATGATATTACTAGTTTATCTAGCTTGTCCTGCATTGCATATAATCGATGCGGTGCCTGTTAATTTATTATCAAATCACAGCCTACTTCGCCAAACGGGTGATTTAACAAGCGTATTCGCGAAAAAAGCACTGTCGTTGCACCAATGTATCTAACTATAAACATCAATGCCTTTCTTAAAATCAATACACAAGTACATTTTTTAAACCTGCATATTTAGTTAATATTGCCTGCTTACATGAATTTATTTTAACTAGGGAAATTGTGTCACTTCTCTTATGTTCTGTGCAAGCAGAGTCAGGGTATATGCAGCAGTTTGGGCCGCCTGGCTCGTTGTGAACTATGTCGAAAACATTTCTTCCTAACAAAGACCGTAATTATCTTGCCAGAATTTTACATAATTATGATTTAACATTGAAGGTTGTGCAATGAAACAGCAATATTTAGACATAGGGTTGCCGCGCATTTGATAAAATACAGAACGGTTCCATATTTCACAGAAAAAATAAACGTTTTGTTTTTGAAATGATTGTTTCCGGATTTGACCATATTAATGACATAAGGCTCGTATTTCTGTGTGTTATTATGTTATAATTAAGTCTATGATTTGATATTGGATAGAGCAGTCTGACTGAGCGGTGGTAGGCAGCACAGGCTTGTAGGCATTCATTCAAACAGCCCTTTCCTGCGGTTGCCAGCAGCTCTTCACAATGCTTCAAGCATTGCACTGTTGATGACTTCAAGCCTATCAACTCACGAGATTAGGCTGGCAATACTATAGTGCCTATAAGAACATGCAATAGTCAAAGGTATATGAAATACAAATGGTATAGGGAGAAATAGTCCTATAATTCCTATAATAACTACAACCTAAAACGTCTTACCTGGGAATATTGAAGACTCATGTTAAAAGGAACCACCAGCTTTCATATGTTCTCATGTTCTGAGCAAGGAACTGAAACGTTAGCTTTTTTACATGGCACATATTGCACTTTTACTTTCTTCTCCAACACTTTGTTTTTGCATTATTTAAACCAAATTGAACATGGGAAAGTTGAGGAGGACAGCATGTGTAAGAGAAGAGTAAGACAGTGACAGCGAAAGGGAAGAAGACAGGAAGGAAGAGTGCACCAGACAGAGGAGAACACCTCTAGTGATAATCAGAGACTGTTCTCACCTCAGTGATCTTGGGGTTGGGGCACTGCACTGGTTCCTGGGACCGGCACAATTCTCTGTACACACAGGACCTCATGTTGGCACACCACACACAGCTGTATTTGGGGTCGGCATTCTTACACAGGCTGCAGTCCTCACGACCCAGAGAACAGTTATACAACACCACTAATAGATGGAGAGGAGAGGAAGAGGGAGAGAAGGAGGATAGAGTGAAGGGGGAGAGTGAAAAGGGTAGAATGGAGAGAGGAGGAGGGAGAGTAGGTAGAGAAGAGCAGGGGAGAGGTGGAGGATAGAGAGAGGAGGAGGGGGAGAGAAGCAGGGGGGTTGAGAGGAGGGGAAAGAGATCAAACAACGACTCCATACCAATAACCCACCAGTCTGTACAGGGTTCACATCTTATTCAAATAAGTGTGAACTTTGTCCCAAAAAGGTATGAATAATAATAATGGCTGAATATTAAACATGTCCAATACTGGAGTTATCCAACGAAGGTCCATTAAGGTGAAAGAGTTGAAATGGATCAACAGTTTGAGCAGAATAATCCTGGTTTTATTCAGACAGTTGTTTGAACAGTGCATTGAACAGCAGTGCTGCATCAACTCCAGAGTGTGTCAGACGGTCTGACTCACCAGTCAGAGTGCTGTCAATCTTCTTCTCTGTGTCTCGGTCTTTGATGTGGAAGGACACATTGACCTCCTGCTCCTTGTCGTAGGCAAACTAACACACAGGATATACACAACAGAGAAAACTGACATCTGAGTTACTGAGGGCCAGAGACATGTCAAAACACACTTGCTGGCTCTTTTTCTCACTCACATAGGACCCCCCGCACCACAAACACACACCAACACACACACATACCAGGTTTTCTGTTAGCTGGTTATAGCTGGCTTTTGGACAATTAAAAATCTGACCCAGAGTCTGTTTGGAATAGGCTATTTCTTTCTTGCACAGAATCACAAGCTGACCAATAGGTCAACTGTTCTATTATGGGGGATATTAGATTGACAGACTGGTGATTCTGCTGTTCTTTACTCGTCTTGTTGTCTGAGGAAAAGTCGGCGTGGACAGTTCTTCTATCATCTTCACCGTGAGCATCGTTGCATGTTCTGTTACAATGAAGTACCATAATGTAAATGTTATTTCTGTCATTCTGAGCACCGTGGGTGGACGCCCTAATCAGGTTACCACCCTAACCCCTAACCACCCAATGCATATGGGCCCAGCACCACATTTTCCTAACAAAAACACTGACATGCACGCATATACACACAATCCACACACAACATAGCTTTTAACTCCATACTGGCAGCCTCTCAAACTCTGTATGAAAACAGATGGGTGGAGAGACAGAGAGAGTTAGAGTACTGGCTGGAGGTGAATGTCTTTGGGACTGAGAGAAAAGCTTGTACTGCTCATGTGGGGCGCTGGGATGTAAAACCTGTGTTGTCTCAACTAGAGGTGAATATTACTGACCTCATAACCCTTGAAGTTGAACTTTAACCCCTCATTAAAGGTGAACTCTTCCTCTGTGTGTTTCATGAGCTCCGTGCCAATTTTAAACGTGTGATCCTGGAGAGAGAGAAAGACAGAGACCCACACAGGACAGACAAGAGATACACACAGGACAAGAGATACACACAGGACAAGAGATACACACAGGACAAGAGATACACACAGGACAAAAGAGCATGTATATTAGAATGAGTAGAAGTCAGTCAGGCTGTCAGGCACAACGAACCATATTAGATAAACAGCACTGTACATGATCTAATAGTGAATGAGGAAGAAAAGAGGAACAGCCAAGTTAATCATCAATGATAGACGATGACTAAATAGAGGTGTCTGAAATGTCATCCTAGTCCCTACAGTAAACCCAAAATGGCACCCTACTCCCTACAATGAACCCAAAATAGCACCCTATTCCCTATATCGTGCACTCAAATGGCACCCTATTCCCTAAGTAGTGCACGGTATAGGCAATATGGTGTAATTAGGGGCGCAAGCCTAAGAGCTGTGTCTATCTCACCTTGTAAATGTCCAGGTTCTTCCCTTGGAAGCTGATGGGGATGAGGTAGCCTACAGGGATGAGATGAGGGTCTGGGTTCTCAAACTGAGGACAGCTATCAGCCTGGAGGGAGAACAGAAGGTAGCTGGTTTAATCAGAGAGACAGACAGACAGGCAGACAGAGAGACATACAGACAGACAGAGAGACATACAGACAGACAGAGAGACATACATACAGACATACAGGCAGGCAGACAGACATACAGGTAGGCAGACATACAGGCAGACAGACATACAGGCAGACAAACATACAGGCAGACAAACATACAGGCAGACAGACAGACATTCAGGCAGACATACAGGCAGCCAGACAGGCAGCCAGACATACAGGCAGGCAAGCAGACATGCAGGCAGACAGACAGACATACAGGCAGACAGACATACAGGCAGACATACAGGCAGCCAGACAGGCATGCAGGCAGGCAGGCAGGCAGGCAGACATACAGGCAGGCAGGCAGGCAGGCAGGCAGGCAGGCAGACATACAGGCAGGCAGGCAGACAGACATACAGGCAGACAGGCAGACATACAGGCAGACAGACAGACATACAGGCAGACATACAGGCAGACAGGCGGAGCTTGCCAGTTGCCACCTATAAGCCAGAAAGTCAGTAACAGATACAAGCTGGCTCAATTGCCAGGTCGCAATTGTAAATGAGAACTTGTTCTCAACTTGCCTACCTGGTTAAATAAAGGTGAAATAAAATAAATAAATAAATAAATAAAAAAAGAGACAATAGCTCTTTATCAATTAATCTTCCTTCACTTCCTCACATCCTCTCTTCTGGCCTGCTTCTCAAAAGGTATTGGACCTTCTTCTTGAGGAGGCGGGGAGAGAGGACACAAGGAGTTGTGGAAAGACAAAAGGAGATTGAGCCAAACTGTGTAGTTCACTGAGACAGGGCTTCCTCCTACTTGTTGGGCTTTGACGATGTGAGCTCCATCTACAGAGACATCTCTGTCACTGCAGGTGTGGTCCTGGGCATTCCACTGGCACTGCCACTCACTGGTCACACATGCTATACACCTGGGGACAATCAACCAATAGAAGGAAGAGATAAGGAATCAGAGTTTATATAGCCAATGAGAACAGAAATCCTCAAAGGTGTTCCGTGTAAAATGACTGAACAGAATAACTGTCAGAAAAGCGTCATTAACGGGTCGTCTCCATAAAGCAGTGGTCACCTACAGGTCCATCTTCAAGGCATTCCTAGTCCATCACCTTGTACTCCTATTGGTCTTACAGTTCTGCTGGGTAGGCAAAGTGTTCCAACCATTTCATTTGTCTGAAGGGACAAACTCCACGACCAGAGAAAGACCGTCAAAGAATACAGCAAACAGTTGCTGTTTTTACGAGTGAGTTCTTTACGCTTTTATTCAGGACTGTCAACACTGTTTTTATGAATGAGTTCTTTACGCTTTTATTCAGTACTGTCAACACTGTTTTTATGAGTGAGTTCTTTAAGCTTTTATTCAGGACTGTCAACACTGTTTTTATGAGTGAGTTCTTTACGCTTTTATTCAGGACTGTCAACACTGTTTTTATGAGTGAGTTCTTTATGTTTTTATTCAGGACTGTCAACACTGTTTTTATGAGTGAGTTCTTTATGTTTTTATTCAGGACTGTCAACACTGTTTTTATGAGTGAGTTCTTTATGTTTTTATTCAGGACTGTCAACACTGTTTTTATGAGTGAGTTCTTTATGTTTTTATTCAGGACTGTCAACACTGTTTTTATGAGTGAGTTCTTTATGTTTTTATTCAGGACTGTCAACACTGTTTTTATGAGTGAGTTCTTTATGTTTTTATTCAGGACTGTCAACACTGTTTTTATGAGTGAGTTCTTTAAGCTTTTATTCAGTACTGTCAACACTGTTTTTCTGCAACACTTTTACAAAACATAAATGTGCGTCTCCCTACTTCCACTCGTGTATCAACAGGCCTGCTGTTTAATTACCAGCAGCTCGTCATGTCTATTACAATATCCAGGAATATTTCACTGTTCTGCTCATAGGAACATCATGAATTAGAGCATCAGGCAGAAATAATGTGGTGCGACTTGAGTTTGGCCATCAGGTGGAAGACGGTGTCCCCTCTCTATTGGTCAGCCTCACCGGAGGAAAGGAGAAAGCAGGGACTATGAGAGGTGGACCCTCTCTATTGGTCAGCCTCACCGGAGGAAAGGAGAAAGCAGGGACTATGAGAGGTGGACCCTCTCTATTGGTCAGCCTCACCCGAGGAAAGGAGAAAGCAGGGACTATGAGAGGTGGACCCCCTCTATTGGTCAGCCTCACCGGAGGAAAGGAGAAAGCAGGGACTACGAGAGGTGGGCCCTCTCTATTGGTCAGCCTCACCGGAGGAAAGGAGAAAGCAGGGACTGGACGCTCTGCTGCGCTCTCCCTCCGCTGAGACTGACCATAAGTCCAGTAAAATAAGATAATTATTTCAATTTATGCTCAGCTGAACCTCGCAAATGATACAACTGATCTATTCTGTTATCAAAGCTCGAGTTTTGAAATATAACATGGTCTGAGAAGAACAATAGTCAGGAAGGCATAAAGCCAATATGTTGTGATAATGTATTAGACCTACTGCACAAACCTCCTTCCTACACAACAGTTTTTATTAGGTTACTGTTGTATAGGCTTACATTATTAAGTCCTGTTTTTAAAGAATATCTGAGTGGTAGATC
This sequence comes from Oncorhynchus nerka, assembly GCF_034236695.1. Taxonomy (NCBI): domain Eukaryota; kingdom Metazoa; phylum Chordata; class Actinopteri; order Salmoniformes; family Salmonidae; genus Oncorhynchus; species Oncorhynchus nerka. Next base: position 13,945,523 of record NC_088403.1, read on the forward strand.
TCTGCTTGGAAAGTGATCTTGCCTCAGAAAAGGTTGGTGACCAATAAGGGTTTTACTGGCGACACTTACGGCGTGTTCCTGGACTTCCTGCCGGTGGCGGCACAGTTGTAGAACTTGTATTCGCTGGACGTCACCTCGATGCCGTCATTGACCAGGATCTTCACCTGCACCGTCACAAAGTCTGAACGCAATACGACAGAATGTCAGTTACCACAGTCCACTGCTCTGAGAGGAAATATTAGCCTGGTCACTGGTTCTGTACTGAATAAAACACATCGTTGCCTTGTTCGGCAAGACAAAGACAAGTTAGTTAAAGAAACAGACTGATATCTCCAGGCTTAAAAACAGTATACAGGACCCATCTACCACCCAAGGAGCTAAGGACCGGGGTTAGGACCAGTATTCAGGAGGACTCACCCTGCTTGTCAGGTGTAGAGGGGATGTTCACGGGGTCAGGGAGGGCACAGATGACCTTCTGGTCCATCATCACAGCTCCACTAGTGTCCGAACCAAACCTGCACTTGATAATGTCAGAAGGGCCGATCTTGGGGAGGGAGGGGATGTAGATTTCAACCTGGACAGGACAAAAAGAAACCAAGAGTGAGAGAGAAGCAAGAGAATAAACTTCCTCTTGAATACAAAGAGGTCCATTGAGGAAATGCAATTATGTTTCAAGTCACAGGAATGGTTATGTGACAAAAACTCAAGTTCCTGGAGAGAATTGAGATGAAATGAAGTGAAATAAAGGAAGTGACTGATATTCAGGTCTACAGTTTAAAATTTACACAGTTCATTAATCCAGAAAACTAATTTCTGTCTGTGTGTGTGTGTGTGTGTGTGTGTGTGTGTGTGTGTGTGTGTGTGTGTGTGTGTGTGTGTGAGAGAGAGAAATGCACTGGAAGGGAGCAGAGCTTAAAGGAATTGACTAGAGTTAAACTCAGGATGAATGAATTCAGAATGAAGCAAACCCAGCACAACAGATGAGGGATCTTTCACACTGGAGAAGACAGCTGCCAATGACAGGGAACGTAGACTTGTACACTCAACCACTCAGTACCTGCTCGGTCTTCCTACAGCTGAGGTTGGGTGGGTTAAAGGCCTGGATCTGAACACACTGCTGGTTGGGGCTCCACAGCCACGTGTTGTCATCCTCAGCCCTGGGACAGTCTCCCTTCCTGGTACACCTGGAGGAGAAGAGACCAGTCACACTCTGGACTACAGTTAACCCTGGACTACAGCTAACCCTGGCCTACAGCTAACCCTGGACTACAGCTAACCCTGGCCTACAGCTAACCCTGGACTACAGCTAACCCTGGAGTCTGGACTACAGCTAACCCTGGACTACAGCTAACCCTGGAGTCTGGACTACAGCTAACCCTGGACTACAGCTAACCCTGGACTACAGCTAACCCTGGACTACAGCTAACCCTGGACTACAGCTAACCCTGGACTACAGCTAACCCTGGACTACAGCTAACCCTGGACTACAGCTAACCCTGGACTACAGCTAACCAGGAGTCTGGACTACAGCTAACCAGGAGTCTGGACTACAGCTAACCAGGAGTCTGGACTACAGCTAACCAGGAGTCTAGACTACAGCTAACCAGGAGTCTAGACTACAGCTAACCAGGAGTCTAGACTACAGCTAACCAGGAGTCTAGACTACAGCTAACCAGGAGTCTAGACTACAGCTAACCAGGAGTCTAGACTACACCTAACCAGGAGTCTAGACTACACCTAACCAGGAGTCTAGACTACAGCTAACCCTGGAACCAGGAGTCTAGACTACAGCTAACCAGGAGTCTAGACTACAGCTAACCAGGAGTCTAGACTACAGCTAACCAGGAGTCTAGACTACAGCTAACCAGGAGTCTAGACTACAGCTAACCAGGAGTCTAGACTACAGCTAACCAGGAGTCTGGACTACAGTCTCTAGACTACAGCTAACCAGGAGTCTAGACTACAGCTAACCAGGAGTCTAGACTACAGCCAGGAGTCTAGACTAACCAACCAGGAGTCTAGACTACAGCTAACCAGGAGTCTAGACTACAGCTAACCAGGAGTCTAGACTACAGCTAACCAGGAGTCTAGACTACAGCTAACCAGGAGTCTAGACTACAGCTAACCAGGAGTCTAGACTACACCTAACCAGGAGTCTAGACTACAGCTAACCCTGGACTACAGCTACCCAGGAGTCTGGACTACAGCTAACCAGGAGTCTAGACTACAGCTAACCAGGAGTCTAGACTACAGCTAACCAGGAGTCTAGACTACAGCTAACCAGGAGTCTAGACTACACCTAACCAGGAGTCTAGACTACAGCTAACCAGGAGTCTAGACTACAGCTAACCCTCTAGACTACAGCTAACCCTGGACTACAGCTAACCCTGGACTACAGCTAACCCTGGACTACAGCTAACTCTGGACTACAGCTAACCAGGAGTCTGGACTACAGCTAACCAGGAGTCTGGACTACAGCTAACCAGGAGTCTGGACTACAGCTAACCAGGAGTCTGGACTACAGCTAACCAGGAGTCTGGACTACAGCTAACCAGGAGTCTGGACTACAGCTAACCAGGAGTCTGGACTACAGCTAACCAGGAGTCTGGCTAACCCTGGACTACAGCTAACCAGCTAACCCTGGACTAGTCTGGACTACAGCTAACCAGGAGTCTGGACTACAGCTAACCAGGAGTCTGGACTACAGCTAACCAGGAGTCTGGACTACAGCTAACCAGGAGTCTGGACTACAGCTAACCAGGAGTCTGGACTACAGCTAACCAGGACTCTGGACTACAGCTAACCAGGACTCTGGACTACAGCTAACCAGGACTCTGGACTACAGCTAACCAGGACTCTGGACTACAGCTAACCAGGACTCTGGACTACAGCTAACCAGGACTCTGGACTACAGCTAACCAGGACTCTGGACTACAGCTAACCAGGACTCTGGACTACAGCTAACCAGGACTCTGGACTACAGCTAACCAGGACTCTGGACTACAGCTAACCAGGACTCTGGACTACAGCTAACCAGGACTCTGGACTACAGCTAACCAGGACTCTGGACTACAGCTAACCAGGAGTCTGTACCTGTATCCAGGCCCAGTTCCTCACTGATAGGAGCTCAAGAGAGAAAATAGTCCTGGACCATCTATAACAGGATAAATCAGTACTAAGCTCATAAGACATTTATAAGTTACATTGTATTATTCATTGAAAAGATCAATGAGCAGCAGCAAATATTGCAGCTATAACCAATGTTCCCCCAAAGAATTGTCACTGAGCAAATTTCAAATCTGCTGACTTCCAGCGCGCGTTACTGTTAACACTGAGGCTGTACCCGCTTTAAGTTACAGTTTTAAACAGTGACTATGTAGGCTACTGTGGCTATTTGATCATAACGTAGGCCTACCAGAGTGGCCTACCATCAAAAACATGGAGAACATTCATTGAACACCACACATTTTAACATGGAAATAGCTGTTCTATCCTTCAGCCTACAGTAGCAGCCAATGTGTGGTGTTCAATATAGGTCTACATTCCATGAGACTTTTGAAAAAACATGCAGGGCTTGACATGAACCTGTTCATCCACTTGTCCTTCAGACAAGGAGGGGACTGAAAATGTTGTGTTGATGCAAAAAGCCCTTTTCTAAATAAAATGCATTATTATTCCCATTCCATTATTACAGAGTATCAGACAAATTATGCTACCCTCTGCCTATTGGCTACTTGGCTTATTCAAGCCTGTCTCAAAATACAACGCTGCCCCTTTAAGACAAAAAAAAATATCTTCACCTGACTGGCTTTTCAAAGATGGATAGAAATGTACAGGTTGTGTGTTCCTGTAGGAAACAATCCCTCCCCTATCGTCCCCTATCGCTGACTACAAATGACCTATAACTGGGATAATAACTCACTAACTAGCAAAGGACATGAACAAATGTGCCACATGTGGCTACATGCAGCTCTGATTGGTTAAGGAGTACCGGTCTGTGTAGAGTACAGCTCAGCCGTGCCTGTCCATGTAATACAATCTGACACCGTGCGTTCTGCCTCGGAATGGTGCATTGAAAGCGTGGATTCAATCACAATTCCCACAGTAAAGGGAAACGTTGATAGTGTTAACTAAAAGTCTAGAAAGTTGAATCTCGTGCTTCTCTGCGCGGGCTGGTATTTCTTCTGCGCGGCAGCCCGAGAGGAGCTGCACCCTGCTTAGAGGGAACATTGGCTATAACTGGGACTGTACTCACTTGCCCTGCAGCACACACCAGCCACAGTAGGGGTCTTTCTGTGCCACACAGGACTGGCAGTCTGTCTTCAGGTGGCAGGCCTGCACTGGCACCTTGGTGATCTATGAGCAAAACAAAAACGGCTGATTCAAACGTGGCTTTGATATGGTACTAACCTAAATGCATGGAACGCCTCACACTGATGAAAATCTACAGTATGGAATAAAGTTCCACGTTAAGATCACCTTCTTCTCTGTGGTGATGTAGAGGTGTGTGAGGCTGGTGTCAAACAGCAGGTTCTTGTTGACCTTGTCCCCGGTGTTCTCCCCAGGGGCGCGGCTGTACACCTCTGGACTGGTCGACAGGTGCAGCTTCAACACCTACGTTACACGAGCAGAAAGAAGACAGAGAAGGCGGCCGGGTCGATGTGAAGACGTTAGTCAACTATTAAGGAAAATACATTCAAGTCAGAGCAGCCTGTTGAATAACATTCCAGCAGGATGAGTTTCTGTTCAGCAGACGCTCTTATGCAGAGCAACTTGTAGTCAGTGCATTTAACTAAGGTAGGTGAGACCAACCACATATCACAGTCAGTGCATTTAAATAAGGTAGGTGAGACCAACCACATATCACAGTCAGTGCATTTAACTAAGGTAGGTGAGACCAACCACATATCACAGTCAGTGCATTTAACTAAGGTAGGTGACACCAACCACATATCACAGTCAGTGCATTTAACTAAGGTAGGTGAGACCAACCACATATCAGTCAGTGCATTTAACTAAGGTAGGTGAGACCAACCACATATCACAGTCAGTGCATTTAACTAAGGTAGGTGAGACCAACCACATATCACAGTCAGTGCATTTAACTAAGGTAGGTGACACCAACCACATATCACAGTCAGTGCATTTAACTAAGGTAGGTGAGACCAACCACATATCACAGTCAGTGCATTTAACTAAGGTAGGTGAGACCAACCACATATCACAGTCAGTGCATTTAACTAAGGTGAGACCAACCACATATCACAGTCAGGTAGGTGAGACCAACCACATATCACAGTCAGTGCATTTAACTAAGGTAGGTGAGACCAACCACATATCACAGTCAGTGCATTTAACTAAGGTAGGTGAGACCAACCACATATCACAGTCAGTGCATTTAACTAAGGTAGGTGAGACCAACCACATATCACAGTCAGTGCATTTAACTAAGGTAGGTGAGACCAACCACATATCACAGTCAGTGCATTTAACTAAGGTAGGTGAGACCAACCACATATCACAGTCAGTGCATTTAACTAAGGTAGGTGAGACCAACCACATATCACAGTCAGTGCATTTAACTAAGGTAGGTGAGACCAACCACATATCACAGTCAGTGCATTTAACTAAGGTAGGTGAGACCAACCACATATCACAGTCAGTGCATTTAACTAAGGTAGGTGAGACCAACCACATATCACAGTCAGTGCATTTAACTAAGGTAGGTGAGACCAACCACATATCACAGTCAGTGCATTTAACTAAGGTAGGTGAGACCAACCACATATCACAGTCAGTGCATTGAACTAAGGTAGGTGAGACCAACCACATATCACAGTCAGTGCATTTAACTAAGGTAGGTGAGACCAACCACATATCACAGTCAGTGCATTTAACTAAGGTAGGTGAGACCAACCACATATCACAGTCAGTGCATTTAACTAAGGTAGGTGAGACCAACCACATATCACAGTCAGTGCATTTAACTAAGGTAGGTGAGACCAACCACATATCACAGTCAGTGCATTTAACTAAGGTAGGTGAGACCAACCACATATCACAGTCAGTGCATTTAACTAAGGTAGGTGAGACCAACCACATATCACAGTCAGTGCATTTAACTAAGGTAGGTGAGACCAACCACATATCACAGTCAGTGCATTTAACTAAGGTAGGTGAGACCAACCACATATCACAGTCAGTGCATTTAACTAAGGTAGGTGAGACCAACCACATATCACAGTCAGTGCATTTAACTAAGGTAGGTGAGACCAACCACATATCACAGTCAGTGCATTTAACTAAGGTAGGTGAGACAACCACATATCACAGTCAGTGCATTTAACTAAGGTAGGTGAGACCAACCACATATCACAGTCAGTGCATTTAACTAAGGTAGGTGAGACCAACCACATATCACAGTCAGTGCATTTAACTAAGGTAGGTGAGACCAACCACATATCACAGTCAGTGCATTTAACTAAGGTAGGTGAGACCAACCACATATCACAGTCAGTGCATTTAACTAAGGTAGGTGAGAACCACATATCACAGTCAGTGCATTTAACTAAGGTATGAGACCAACCACATATCACAGTCAGTGCATTTAACTAAGGTAGGTGAGACCAACCACATATCACAGTCAGTGCATTTAACTAAGGTAGGTGAGACCAACCACATATCACAGTCAGTGCATTTAACTAAGGTGAGGTGACCACCAACCACATATCACAGTCAGTGCATTTAACTAAGGTAGGTGAGACCAACCACATATCACAGTCAGTGCATTTAACTAAGGTAGGTGAGACCAACCACATATCACAGTCAGTGCATTTAACTAAGGTAGGTGAGACCAACCACATATCACAGTCAGTGCATTTAACTAAGGTAGGTGAGACCAACCACATATCACAGTCAGTGCATTTAACTAAGGTAGGTGAGACCAACCACATATCACAGTCAGTGCATTTAACTAAGGTAGGTGAGACCAACCACATATCACAGTCAGTGCATTTAACTAAGGTAGGTGAGACCAACCACATATCACAGTGCATTGAACAGGTGCAACCACATTTGCAAACTAAGGTAGGTGAGACCAACCACATATCACAGTCAGTGCATTTAACTAAGGTAGGTGAGACCAACCACATATCACAGTCAGTGCATTGAACTAAGGTAGGTGAGACCAACCACATATCACAGTCAGTGCATTGAACTAAGGTAGGTGAGACCAACCACATATCACAGTCAGTGCATTTAACTAAGGTAGGTGAGACCAACCACATATCACAGTCAGTGCATTTAACTAAGGTAGGTGAGACCAACCACATATCACAGTCAGTGCATTTAACTAAGGTAGGTGAGACCAACCACATATCACAGTCAGTGCATTTAACTAAGGTAGGTGAGACCAACCACATTCTCTGAAGATGGTAACTTAACCATTATCTGCAGTTAGGGTCAGCTGTAGTTTTTGAAATAAACATTGTGGTCCACGCAATTGTTTTTGCAAAGTTGAAGAAAAATGTCACGTAAACTATTTAATTGAACTTGTGTCACAATTTGACATAATGGAAGGCAACCCTTCAGGCTTTAGATGTCATATTGTTCATGGTTTTTCATCCGTTTGTAAGAATTACTGAACAAAGACCTGTTTGGGAGCCAAAAGACCCGGCTCAACGAAAAGACTTGGAATGTCCATCACTGTCAGCTAGTACCTCTCCTAAAGTAGTCCCCAGGAAGGCAACGGCGTGCTCCGTTTCCACAGCAACGGCCACAGCGGTCATCAGGCCCTTCTTGGTGAAAACGGGGTCGGTTGCCAGGGCGAACTCTGCCCTGCTGGCCAGCGGGGAGGGCAGGAACTCAGCACCACACTTTTGATTGGTCACCATGCCCTTCTGAAGAGGGAAGGAATCAATGTCAGATACATTATCTCACTAGTAGGTAGAAGTGATAATGTAGTAGTTAATACATTATATCTACATCCTCTTGTAAATTTCAAGCAACGACCATAACGTCAAGGTAAACTAGAAAACTATCAATTACTTCAAAACTGACAGCACATACATTGCCTGCCCTTGACTGGAGGGGCTGGTAAAGGCTACAAACCTCATACCAGAGGACATACAGTACGACTGCCCTTGACTGGAGGGGCTGGTAAGGCTACAAACCTCATACCAGAGGACATACAGTACGACTGCCCTTGACTGGAGGGGCTGGTAAGGCTACAAACCTCATTTTCTATTTTACACAGCTCGTCTGACTTGGAGGAGTACGGTGAGTAGACAGCAGACTTGTTGTTTATTTGTCCCTTGGTGCTGTAGCAGGCTCCTATGATCTCCACCAGTCTCTGGTTGATGGCCCTCAGTGGGTACATACACACTGCCGAGCTGGAGCTGTCGTCGTCTGAGCTGAACACCACAAACACAACCTGACAGGAAAACACCAGTCACTGTTCTTAACTCACTCTTCTCACGGTTCAGACTTGCCTCCTTAAGTAAAGGTGAAATGCCGCTTTATCTGTCCAAACTCATTTGTGGGATTCAATCTTAATCAAACAACTATTTGTCCCCTTAGGGCAATTCTATTAGGGGTTATATCATTGAATTTGGGTATAGAATTGAACTGGTTAGTGGATTAAGTTTAAATTGTTAGAGGGGGAAAATAAATAGATACCTTATCCTGGGCTCCAACCGGTCCGTACCAGCCAGAGGAGCTCATATTCTTGGCCAGGGCTTCTCCTGGGAGGGTCACGTAGGCTGCCTGAACCTTGTTGTACTTGTTCCCCGCGCTGCAGTTCAGCTGGAGCTCTGTGTACGAGTAGTAGTTGTGGTCGTTCTCACACATCCTGGAGATAAAGGTGAAGTTCTTGGTTCCTGAATCCTGGGCGCCCAGGGTTCTGGAGAACAGGAAGTAGACAAAGCCCTCGTCCTGGAAGACGAGAGATGGAAATAGAGGAGAGAGAAAGTGGAAAAGAGAAAAAGAGTGAGGTAGAAGAGAATGAGTTCCATGAATCATTATTCATCTTTCAGTCTCTTTGTAACGTTGTATTCACATACAGGCCCTGAGGAGATGTTTCACACTGCTGTGTGTGTAAAAGGGGTTTCTCCGTCTCTCTCACCTTGAAGACGTGTCTGAAGTCATGGAGGTAGCGCAGCGTGAAGGGGTTGGACTGGACGGCCGAGGCCTCGATGATGCTGTCGAACATCACCCAGTCACTATGGACCTGGAGGATACGGGTGCTGATCAGCTTGGTGCTGTCATGACTGCCATAGCCCTTAGCCACCTGAAGAGAACAGAGAGGGGCAAATACAAGTTACCATGGTGACCAGGAAGTAAATACATGGTTCGGCTTGGTGCTGTCGTGGCTGACATAACCTTTACACACCTCGGACGAGACCGAGGGAACAGAACATGGGAAATTCAATTATCTAGTACCTTTACAATTTTAAATCCCAATACAACATCAGCATTGCGATTGCAACGCCAGGATAGTGGGTTTGATTCCGGGGACCACCCAATACGTAAAACATTTATACAAGTTGCTTTGAATAAAAGTGTCTGCTAAATGACATTATTATTACTGTGATATATCACGGTGCGGTTCGTCCACCTACCAGGAAGACAGTGAAGTTCCCCTTGTCCTTGTTGAAGTAGTAAGACATGACCCCTACTACCGACACACTCTCCTCAGCACTGGCCACGTACGACTTCTCTCCTTTCGTATCGCTGAAGTACAGCAGCTGCTCCACATTAGACAGGTTCCTCAGAGAACAGATTCCTCTGTACAGACTCCCACACACTATCAAGGTGTCTTTGGATGGATGGATGAGGAGCAGTTTGTTATGGTTGTCTGTCTCCACGGCTTCCTCGCAGGAAGTCACGGGCGGGGTACACTGGCGGTTGTCCAGTTCGGGTCCTGTTCTGGTGTGTGCCTCGGGGTGCAGGGATTGGTCCAGTTGGTAGAGGGCATTGACCGTGCCCACGTACAGCCGGCTGGTGATTGGGTCCTGGACTACGTTGTTGATGAGGGTGTCGGAGGTGAACTCGTCGTAGGCGGAGCCGAGGAGGGAGAGAGACAACGTCGCCAAGATGGCAGCCAGGACCCACCGCCACGCCATCTCTGGAGGAGAGGAAGGGAAAAATAATTATATTACTCTTTATAACTTGGTAAAGAAAGAAAGAGAGAGAGAGGTAGGAGGGAGTGAGAGGGTGAGAAGAGGAAGGAAGGAGTGAGAGGGTGAGAAGAGGAAGGAAGGAGTGAGAGGGGGAGAAGAGGAAGGAAGGAGTGAGAAGAGGAAGGAAGGGGGAGAGTGAGAAGGGGAGAGAAGAAGAGGAAGGAAGGAGAAGAGGTAGGTGAGAGGGGAGAAGAGGAGAGGAAGGAAGGAGGTGAGAGGGGGAGAAGAGGAAGGAAGGAGTGGAAGAGAGAGGGGGAGAAGAGGAAGGAAGGAGGAGAGGGGAGAAGAGGAAGGAAGGAAGGAGTGAGAGGGGGAGAAGAGGAAGGAAGGGGGAGAGAAGAGGAAGGGAGAGGGGGGAAGAGGAAGGAAGGAGTGAGAGGGTGAGAAGAGAAGAGGAAGGAAAGGAAGGAGAGAGGGGGAGAAGAGGAAGAGGAGAGGAAGGAGGAAGGAGGGGGAGAAGAGGAAGGAAGGAGTGAGAGGGGAGAAGAGGAAGGAAGGAAGAGAGGGGGAGAGAGGGGGAGAAGAGGAAGGAAGGGAAGGGGGTGAGAGGGGGAGAAGAGGAAGGAAGGAGTGAGAGGGGGAGAAGAGGAAGGAAGGAGGAGAAGGGGAGAAGAGGAAGGAAGGAGGAGAGGGGGAGAAGAGAAGGAGGAGAGGAGAAGGGAAGGAGGTGAGAGGGGGAGAAGAAGGAAGGGGGGAAGAGGAGGAGAGGGGGGAGAAGAGGAAGGAAGGAGTGAGAGGGGGAGAAGAGGAAGGAAGGAGTGAGAGGGGGAGAAGAGGAAGGAAGGAGTGAGAGGGGAGAAGAGGAAGGAAGGAAGAGAAGGAAGGAAGGAGTGAGAGGGGGAGAAGAGGAAGGAAGGGGGAGAAGAGGAAGGAAGGAGTGAGAGGGGGAAGAAGAGGAAGAAGAAGGAGGAGGGTGAGAGGGGGAGAAGAGGAAGGAAGGAGTGAGAGGGGGAGAAGAGGAAGGAAGGAGTGAGAGGGGGAGAAGAGGAAGGAAGGAGTGAGAGGGGGAGAAGAGGAAGGTGAGAGGGGGAGAAGAGGAAGGAAGGAGTGAGAGGGGGAGAAGAGGAAGGAAGGAGTGAGAGGGGGAGAAAGAAGGAAGAGGGGGAGAAGAGAGAAGGAAGGAGTGAGAGGGGGAGAAGAGGAAGAAGGAGTGAGAGGGGAGGAGGAAGGAAGGAGTGAGAGGGGGAGAAGAGGAAGGAGGAGGAGAGGGGGAGAAGAGGAAGGAAGGAGTGAGAGAAGGGAAGAAGAAGAAGGGGAAGAGGTAGGTGAGAGGGGAGAAGAGGAAGAAGGAGTGAAGGAGAAGAGGAAGGAAGGAGTGAGAGGGGAGAAGAGGAAGGAAGGAATGAAGGGAAGGAAGGAGTGAGAGGGGGAGAGGAAGGAGGAAGAGAAGGGAAGGAAGGAGTGAGAGGGGGAGAAGAGGAAGAGAAAGAGGAAGGAAGGAGTGAGAGGGGAGAAGAGGAATGGGAGTGAGGGGGAGAGGAGGAAGGAAGGAGTGAGAGGGGGAGGGGAGAAGAGGAAGGAAGGAGGAGTGAGAGGGGAGAAGAGGAAGGAAGGAGTGAGAAGGGGAGGTAGAGAAGAGGAGGAAGAAGGAAGGAGTGAGAAGGGGAGAAGAGGAGGAGGAGGAAGAAGAGTGAGAGGGGAGAAGAGGAAGGAAGGAAGGGGAGTGAGAGGGTGAGAAGAGGAAGGAAGGAGTGAGAGGGGGAGAAGAGGAAGGAAGGAGAGAGGGGAGAAGAGAAGGAAGGAGTGAGAGGGGGAGAAGGGAAGGAAGGAGTGAGAGGGGGAGAAGAGGAAGGAAGGAGTGAGAGGGGGGAGAAGAGGAAGAAGAAGGGAGTGAGAGGGGGAGAAGAGGAAGGAGGAAGGAGTGAGAGGGGAGAAGAGGAAGGAAGGAGTGAGAGGGGGAGAAGAGGAAGGAAGGAGTGAGAGGGAGAAGAGGAAGAGGAAGGAAGGAGGAAGGAAGGAGTGAGAGGGGAGAAGAAGGTGAGGAAGAAGAGGAAGGAGTGAGAGGGGAGAAGAAAGGAAGGAAGGGGAGAAGAGGAAGGAAGGAGGAGGAAGAGAGGGGGGAGGGTGAGAGAAGAGGAAGGAAGAGAGGAAGAAGAGGAGAGGGGGGAGAAGAGGAAGAGGAAGGAAGGGAAGGAAGGAGTGAGAGGGGAAGAGGAAGGAAGGAGTGAGGAAGGGAAAGAAGGAGTGAGAGGGGAAAGAGGAAGGAAGGAGGAGAGGAAGGGAAGGAAGGAGTGAGAGGGGGAGAAGAGGAAGGAAGGAGAAGGGGGAGAAGAGGAAGGAAGGAGTGAGAAGAGAAGGGGAGGAAGAGGAAGGAAGGAGGAGGAGAGGGGAGAAGAGGTAGGTGAGGAAGGAAGGAAGGAAGAGGGGAGAAGAGGTAGGAGAGGGGAGAAGAGAAGGAAGGAAGGAAGGGAAGGAGAGGGGAGAAGGGAAGGAGAAGAGGAAGGAAGGAGTGAGAGGGGGAGGGGGAGAGGGGGAGAAGAGGAAGGAAGGAGGGAGAAAGAGGAAGGAAGGAGTGAGAGGGTGAGAAGAGGAAGGAAGGAGTGAGAGGGGGAGAAGAGGAAGGAAGGAGTGAGAGGGAGAGAAGAGAGAGATAGAAGTATACAGATAAGGGGAAAATATATAATTAGTTCCTAATCTTAATCATTCCATTCTATTAGTCTTTCTGTGGCTTTGTAACTTAGTCATCACAGACAGGCCTGAGGGGACGTTTCAACAGATAATAAGACATGAAATAAACATGAAGACATTAAGGTTAACAACGTTTAATAACATCCTCTGATGTATTTTATATATTTTTTAGCACTAAGTTATTCAGTTCTACTTCAGCGTTCCTACCTTCCATTCTTTCATTATTATTCATCCTCATCCTTCCCACTAAATATAAAGGAGGGAAAATCAATTCACCCGCTCCCCAAACTCCCCTCAGATGTTGAGATGTGGATCAGTGAATTTGACACGGCCGATAAAACAAGTTGTTTTTTTTTCAAAAGAAAGAAGCGTATGCAGCATTCGCTTTGCAGGCAAACTCCTCTTCTCTCCTCCCCTCATCCTTTCATCCCTGCCTACAGTTTTTCAGTAGTCAAACTCTCCTGGAATCAAAGGGATTCGAAGAGAGGTTGAGAGGAGTGGCACAGTGCCAAGGTAACAAAGGTGTCCTGTTGCATTACGGGTATGTCCTGTTGCATTATGGGTACGCCCTCGGCATGGGGGCAGAGAAAATCCTCTTTGCAAAAACTCAACGATTCACAAACTTTTTCCCAAAACTTTTGGGTGGGTTGTTGTGAGACCTAACCAAACACTTTGGCTGTGACCCAAAGGGAACCCTTTCCGACACATTCCTTCTGACCCAGAGAACAAAGCAACATCCTCAGACACATGTTAAATTAAGTGTTAAAGATCAGACCACAACACCATGATCTCTGGAGCTTCTCCATGAGCACTTTGACCTTTACCTGGTTCATAAACCTCTTCATCTCCTTTATTAGAAGGGATGAAAACAGTCAGTAACTGGGACCGGGCTAAGAAATACCTGGGACCGGGCTAAGACATACCTGGGACCGGGCTAAGACATACCTGGGACCGGGCTAAGACATACCTGGGACCGGGCTAAGACATACCTGGGACCGGGCTAAGACATACCTGGGACCGGGCTAAGACATACCTGGGACCGGGCTAAGACATACCTGGGACCGGGCTAAGACATACCTGGGACCGGGCTAAGACATACCTGGGACCGGGCTAAGACATACCTGGGACCGGGCTAAGACATACCTGGGACCGGGCTAAGACATACCTGGGACCGGGCTAAGACATACTTGGGACCGGGCTAAGACATACCTGGGACCAGGCAAAGACATACCTGGGACCAGGCTAAGACATACCTGGGACCAGGCTAAGACAGCTCTGGGACCAGGCTAAGACAGATCTGGGACCAGGCTAAGACAGATCTGGGACCAGGCTAAGACAGATCTGGGACCAGGCTAAGACAGATCTGGGACCAGGCTAAGACAGGCTAAGACATCTGGGACCAGGCTAAGACAGCTCTGGGACCAGGCTAAGACAGCTCTGGGACCAGGCTAAGACAGCTCTGGGACCAGGCTAAGACAGCTCTGGGACCAGGCTAAGACAGCTCTGGGACCAGCTAAGACAGGCTAAGACAGCTCTGGGACCAGGCTAAGACATACCTGGGACCACGCTAAGACATACCTGGGACCAGGCTAAGACAGCTCTGGGACCAGGCTAACACAGCTCTGGGACCAGACTAAGACAGATCTGGGACCCGGCTAAGACAGATCTGGGACCAGGCTAAGACAGCTCTGGGACCAGGCTAAGACAGATCTGGGACCAGGCTAACACAGCTCTGGGACCAGACTAAGACAGATCTGGGACCAAGTCAATAATTGATATTTTGCTCCATACTCCCAGATGATTTACCACTCAGCAGGGAGGCTGCTGGAGCGGGGGGATAATACAGTCCTTATTGGTCTTATGCCACTTTATATAATGTTTACATACCCTACATTACTCATCTCATATGTATATACTGTACTCTATACCATCAACTGCATCTTGCCTGCCTTCGGCCATCGCTCATCCATATATTTATATTTACATATTCTTATTCATTCCTTTACACTTGTGTGTATAAGGTAGTTATTAGGTTAGATTACTTGTTAGATATTACTGCATGGTGGGAGCTAGAAGCACAAGCATTTCTCTACACTCACATTAACATCTGCTCACCATGTGTATGCGACCAATACAATTTGATTTGATGGCTCCTCCCCAGGCACTGATGCAAACCATGAAGACATTTACAATATACCAACACTGCCTGCCTTAAGTTCTCTCTCAGGGGATTAGGTAGAAGGCACACCTGATGTTCTGCCAGTAGCAGCCCAACAGGAACAGCTCAACAGAGAAACACAATGTTCTGTTCTACTCCTCTGTTCCATTGTCTTCTGTCCTGTTCTCCTCTCTTCTGTTCTGTATTAGTAAGACAGTGTGTTCTTGCCCAAGGCAACCCAGATATGACTTCTGTCCTGTTCTCCTCTCTTCTGTTCTGTATTAGTAAGACGGTGTGTTCTTACCCAAGGCAACCCAGATATGACTTCAGTCCGTTCCTGAAATACCTCTGTGGGAACAACGTGATAATATCTCAGTGAGTTCTGGGGCTTGTCAGGACACTTAAGCCCATGAGGAGAATGAAGTTACATTTACACACTGACTTAAGGTCAGTTGGTATTTTTCCTCCTAACAGAAGTTAAGGAAGCTATGTAAGTAAGCTGATTTTGGACCTGTGACAAAGGGCAACTTCTACAGACACAGAGTAACAGCTCTGACTCAGTCTTGAAGGCTTTTGAAGAAAACAAACAGTCCTAAAAGCTCTATACATGGTGTTAGAGCTCAGACCACCACAATGATGATGATGATGATGGTCTACAGTATTAACCTCTTGAACCTCTGGGGGCAGTATTTCATTTTTGGATGAAAAACGTTTCCGTTTTAAACAAGATATTTTGTCACGAAAAAATGCTCGACTATGCATATAATTGACAGCTTTGGAATGAAAACACTGACGTTTCCAAAACTGCAAAGATATTGTCTGTGAGTACCACAGAACTAATGCTACAGGCGAAACCAAGATTAAATTTCATACAGGAAGTGAGCCAGATTTTGAATGCGCTGTGTTCCAATGTCTCCTTATATGGCTGTGAATGCGCAAGGAATGAGCCTACACTTTCTGTCGTTTCCCTAAGGTGTCTGCAGCATTGTGACGTATTTGTAGGCATATCCTTGGAAAATTGACCATAAGAGGCTACATTTACCAGGTGTCTGCTCGGTGTCCTCCGTCAAAACTATTGCGTCATCTCCAGGTGCGTGCATTTTTCCATTTTGTTCAGAGGAGAAACCAAACTGCCACGAGTGATTTATCATCGAATAGATATGTGAAAAACACCTTGAGGATTGATTCTAAACAACGTTTGCCATGTTTCTGTCAATATTATGGAGTTAATTTGGAAAAAAGTTTGCCGTTGTAATGACTGAATTTTCGTGTTTTTTTCTTAGCCAAACGTGATGAACAAAATGGAGCGATTTCTCCTACACAAATAATCTTTTTGGAAAAACTGAACATTTGCTATCTGAGAGTCTCCTCATTGAAAACATCCGAAGTTCTTCTAAAGGTAAATGATTTTATTTGAATGCTTTTCTTGTTTTTGTGAAAATGTTGCCTGCTGAATGCTAGGCTTAATGCTATGCTATAGCTATCAATACTCTTACACAAATGCTTGTGTAGCTATGGTTGAAAAGCATTTTTTGAAAATCTGAGATGACAGTGTTGTTAACAAAAGGCTAAGCTTGTGAGCCAATATATTTATTTCATTTGCGATTTTCATGAATAGTTATGGTTATGGTAATGAGCTTGAGGCTATAATTACGCTCCCGGATACGGGATTGCTCGTCGCAACAGGTTAATCAGTGCATAACAACGTTTAATGAGGACAGAACAGAGGGACAGAGTGAGAATCAACACAAACTGGGACTCAGGCTCTGCCCTCCAGTCTCCTCACAAAAGCCAAAGTGAAGTAAGCTCTCTGAGAAACCATTACGAGGGACATAGTAGAGCTAGACACCACAGTGGCAGCTCTCACTGGGTCTTTGATATGATGAAATAGTAGAGCTAGACACCACAGTGGCAGCTCTCACTGGGTCTTTGATATGATGAAATAGTAGAGCTAGACACCACAATGGAAGCTCTCACTGGGTTTTTGATATGATGAAATAGTAGAGCTAGACACCACTGTGGTGTCTAGCTCTATTTCATCATAACAAAGACCAGTTCTCACTGGGTCAGTGGCAGCTCTCACTGGGACTTTGTGATTGTTGGAGTCCAGTTCCAGATTAGAGCTGGGTAACTGTCCCATGAACTCCCTGCACCACACCCCCCCCCCCCCTCCCTGCCTCCCCTCCCCCCACATGTCATCAGTGCTATGGGGAGATGTCTCCTAAGATGCCTGCACAGCATTGTACTGTGTGTCACCTGATGGGGCTGCATTACTTGTCATTGTCAGCACTCAGTGTTGTGAGGCGCTGCGTGACGACTGTCACTCATCAGGGTGTGTTCCTTCATCACACATTTGATTCCTCTTTCACAACTCCAAAAGAACACACACAGCAGAAATATTTGAGTCATAATATAAGTCATATAAACCATGTGATGTGGTTTCTCATATCGCAATGTGACCGTCTGACTGACTGGGGGTTGGGGAGATTGGGGTTGTGGGTTTCAGAGATTCGGCCTATCGGTTTCTGTGTGTGTGTGTGTGTGTGTGTGTGTGTGTGTGTGTGTGTGTGTGTAAAACATGAGCTGGCGCACACCCAGGAAAATGTGTTTGTGTGGAGGTGCTGACTAAAAGGCAAATAAACTATGAACTATCAAAGTAAAGAACGTTGCAGACTATGAACTCCCAGCAGTTTACTGGTATTTACCAACGTTTCGGCATCACCGTGCCTTTATCAAGGTAATGTCACCAACACTTGAACCAGGTTAAGTAGACAAACAGTGTGTTTGGTGCAACCAATGACAATAGTCAGGGGTGAAACTGTATATAAAAAATACAAATACATTTTAAAAAGGTATATGGCATATTAAATATATGATGCTTTTGTTATCATATAGAAACATAAGGGAATATTGTACATCAAATTAGCATCAACATACATTATTGTTTAACTCAATTTCACATAATTGTTACGTATTTAATTTCATATTTGTTACATGTAATATTTAGGTTCAACCTTAATGTATAATGAGCATCATCAACAGGGGGAACATATTAGGTGTTCGCTAATAAGCTGTAGAAAGAATATCCATTTAGAAGATTTGTTCCTAAGAACGGCCTGAGATCAAAGTCAATATTCAGACCAGTAGGGGTCAATGTTTTTAGACAGGATATCCAGTAACCCTCCTGTTGTAGTAGGATCTCCATGTTACCTTCTCTCCTTGGTAGAGCAACATGCTCAATGCCTGTGTATTTGAGGGAGGAGATTGAACGGTTAGCTTCAACAAAGTGAGCTGCTCCTGGATAGTCAATGTTCTTACACCCGATTGAGCTGCGGGGTCCAGCTATGCGTTTTTTAAAATTGTCTTTTCGTTTGTCCTACGTAGACTTTTCCACATGAACAGGTGATGAGGTAGATGACTCCCGTGGTCTTGCATGAGATGATCCCCTAACAGGGATCTTTGGACCTGTATGTGGGTGTCTGAAGAAAGACGTTTTATAGTGCTATTGCACTGTGCTCATGAGCCACGTTTGTCGTTCCCATTTGGGTTAGGTGTCAAGAGTGTCTGAGTGGGCTCAGGGGGCATGTCAGATCTCACCAAACTATCTCCAAGAGTGTCTGAGTGGGCTCAGGGGGCATGTCAGATCTCACCAAACTATCTCCAAAATTGCGACCACACTTATAGACCACCAGTGGGGGTTCCTTGAAGAGGTGTGTGATTTTTGTTGTCTGATTGCAGAATATGCCAGTGCTTTATCAGGATTGCTTTCATTTTCACTGAACCCTTGGTGTTCTTAGTGCAAAAGACGGTTGTGTTGTTTTTCTTCTTTGGTTGAGTTTTTAGTAATTCCTCTCTTGGTTTTTGAGATATTTTAATCATTGCAGCATCAAGAGTTTGGTCCTTGTAGCCTCTCATTTTCAATTTATCGGTCTTTTTTTTGTTGCATTGCTGTCAAAATCTGTCAGATGGCCACAGATTGGTTTAACCCTGCATGACTGGCTCTATGGTAGATCATTCTTTTTCATTTGACCTTTATCCCCATGTAGCAGGGTATTGTGATCTGTGGGCTTTGTGTATAAGTCTGTGTGTAATGCATCACTCTTTGATGATCCATAAGTCCAGGTAGTTTATTTTTCTCTCATCAGTCTGCATGGTGAATTTGAGGTATTCAGAGCTCTCAATTAGTAGAGTTTGGAATTAATTTAGTTCCTGCGGACTTCCTTCCCAGAGCACAAAGACATCTATGTATCTCTTCCATAGGACTATTTTATAAAGTAAGGGGTGTGTCTCCGTTTTATAAAGGAGTGCTTCTTCAAATTGTCCCACATACAGGTTTGCATAGTTGGGGGAAAAGGGGGAGCCCACGGCTACACCCCAAATTTGGAAGAAGTCTGACTCAAAGACAAAGTAGTTATGGGATAATACTAGTTCAGTAAATTGTAAGAAGCAGTCATTGGATGGAGCAAGGGGAGTCTCTCTGCTGTAGGACATGCTGCAGCTCCTGCAAGCCTCCAGTGTGTGGGATGTTAGTGTACAAGCTCTCCACATCAAAAGTGGCCAGCAGGGTGCCCTCTGGTATCCTTCCTAAGCCCTCTATCAATGAGGTCATGTGACCTGTGGTGTCTGACATAATGGGAGATTCTCAACCATCGGATTAATGTGGTAATCCACAAATGTAGAAATGTTGGATGTCACAGAGTCGATAGCTGCTACAACGGGTCTACCCGGGGGAGGAGACACTGGGTCTACCCGGGGGAGGAGACACTGGGTCTACCCGGGGGAGGAGACACTGGGTCTACCCGGAGGAGGAGACACTGGGTCTACCCGGGGGAGGAGACACTGGGTCTACCCGGGGGAGGAGACACTGGGTCTACCCGGGGGAGGAGACACTGGGTCTACCCGGGGGAGGAGACACTGGGTCTACCCGGGGGAGGAGACACTGGGTCTACCCGGGGGAGGAGACACTGGGTCTACCCGGAGGAGGAGACACTGGGTCTACCCGGAGGAGGAGACACTGGGTCTACCCGGAGGAGGAGACACTGGGTCTACCCGGGGGAGGAGACACTGGGTCTAGGAGACACTGGGTCTAGGAGGAGACACTGGGTCTACCCGGAGGAGGAGACACTGGGTCTGGAGGAGGAGACACTGGGTCTACCCGGGGAGGAGACACTGGGTCTACCCGGGGAGGAGACACTGGGTCTACCCGGGAGGAGACACTGGGTCTACCCGGGGGAGGAGACACTGGGTCTACCCGGAGGAGGAGACACTGGGTCTACCCGGAGGAGGAGACACTGGGTCTACCCGGAGGAGGAGACACTGGGTCTACCCGGGGGAGAAGACACTGGGTCTACCCGGGGGAGGAGACACTGGGTCTACCCGGGGGAGGAGACACTGGGTCTACCCGGGGGAGGAGACACTAGGTCTACCCGGGGGAGGAGACACTGGGTCTACCCGGGGGAGGAGACACTGGGTCTACCCGGGGAGGAGACACTGGGTCTACCCTGGGGAGACACTGGGTCTAGGGACACTGGGTCTACCCGGGGGAGGAGACACTGGGTCTACCCGGGGGAGGAGACACTGGGTCTACCCTGGGGAGGAGACACTGGGTCTACCCTGGGGAGGAGATACAAGAGATCTATCTGTGTCATCAACATACAGTGTGTGTGTGAGAGAGTGAGAGAAAGAGAGAAAGAGAGAGTGAGAGAAAGAGAGAAAGAGAGAAAGAGAGAGAGAGAGAGAGACAGAGTGAGTGAGTGAGTGAGTGAGTGAGTGAGTGAGTGAGTGAGTGAGTGAGTGAGTGAGTGAGTGAGTGAGTGAGTGAGTGAGTGAGTGAGTGAGTGAGTGAGTGAGTGAGTGAGTGAGAGAGAGTGTGTCCACTGTGTAAAGCTCTACTATATCCTCTCTGGGCTGAGGTAATTAGCCCCGTTGCCCTGCTGTTAACCTCCAATGTCCTGTAATGTGTGAGAGACAGCTGCTTCCAATCAACAAAAACGCAAAGGTTAAAGTGATTACTCTTCCTGTAAAGAAACCAGTTTGGTCCGGTTTCCCACCACCTTATACGGTCGTTCCACCTCAAAAACTCAATTAAGAGGATATCGACACACACCATCTCAGAATGTTCTGAAATCCTTTGTTGTTACAAACAGATATGATTACCATTCCTGAAACATTTTGTTGAAATATAATTTGATCTCCAAATTGGTCATTTTAATTTCTAGGATTCATCAAATAAAATAAGTCCTCTTACTGTCAACTGAGTTTATTTTCAGCAAACTTAACATGTGTAAATATTTGTATGAACACAAGATTGAACAACAGACATAAACTGAACAAGTTCCACAGACATGTGACTAACAGAAATAGAATAATGTGTCCCTGAACAAAGGGGGGGTCAAAATCAAAAGTAACAGTCAGTATCTGGTGTGGCCACCAGCTGCATTAAGTACTGCAGTGCATCTCCTCATGGATTGCACCAGATTTGCCAGTTCTTGCTGTGAGATGTTTATCCCACTCTTCCACCAAGGCACCTGCAAGTTCCCGGACATTAATGGGGAGAATGGCCCTAGCCCTCACCCTCCAATCCAACACGTCCCAGACGTGCTCAATGGGATTGAGATCCGGGCTCTTTGCTGGCCATGGCAGAACACTGACATTCCTGTCTTGCAGGAAATCACAAACAGAACGAGCAGTATGGCTGGTGGCATTGTCATGCTGGAGGGTCATGTCAGGATGAGCCTGCAGGAAGGGTACCACATGAGGGAGGAGGATGTCTTCCCTGTAACGCACAGCGTTGAGATTTCCTGCAATGACAACAAGCTCAGTCCGATGATGCTGTGACACGTCGCCCCAGACCATGACGGACCCATCACATTCTATAGAGAGAGCCTACGCCAGGATAATCACATTCTATAGAGAGAGCCTACGTCAGGATAATCACATTCTATAGAGAGAGCCTACGCCAGGATAATCACATTCTATAGAGAGAGCCTACGCCAGGATAATCACATTCTATAGAGAGAGCCTACGCCAGGATAATCACATTCTATAGAGAGAGCCTACGCCAGGATAATCACATTCTATAGAGAGAGCCTACGCCAGGATAATCACATTCTATAGAGAGCCTACGTCAGGATAATCACATTCTATAGAGAGCCTACGCCAGGATAATCACATTCTATACAGAGAGCCTACGCCAGGATAATCACATTCTATAGAGAGAGCCTACGCCAGGATAATCACATTCTATAGAGAGAGCCTACGCCAGGATAATCACATTCTATAGAGAGAGCCTACGCCAGGATAATCACATTCTATAGAGAGAGCCTACGCCAGGATAATCACATTCTATAGAGAGAGCCTACGCCAGGATAATCACATTCTATAGAGAGAGCCTACGCCAGGATAATCACATTCTATAGAGAGAGCCTACGCCAGGATAATCACATTCTATAGAGAGAGCCTACGCCAGGATAATCACATTCTATAGAGAGCCTACACCAGGATAATCACATTCTATAGAGAGCCTACGCCAGGATAATCATTCTGTAGAGAGCCTACGCCAGGATAATCATTCTGTAGAGAGCCTACGCCAGGATAATCACATTCTATACAGAGAGCCTATGTCAGGATAATCACATTCTATAGAGAGAGCCTACGCCAGGATAATCACATTCTATAGAGAGAGCCTACGCCAGGATAATCACATTCTATAGAGAGAGCCTACGCCAGGATAATCACATTCTATATAGAGAGCCTATGCCAGGATAATCACATTCTATAGAGAGAGCCTACGCCAGGATAATCACATTCTATAGAGAGAGCCTACGCCAGGATAATCACATTCTATATAGAGAGCCTATGCCAGGATAATCACATTCTATAGAGAGAGCCTACGTCAGGATAATCACATTCTATAGAGAGAGCCTACGCCAGGATAATCACATTCTATAGAGAGAGCCTACGTCAGGATAATCACATTCTATACAGAGAGCCTACTGGAGGGATGGCGCTCTGGATTAAGACAGACGACCATGTCTGTGTCGATGCCTAGCATCGCTGCCTTCATCCTGGGTACTGACGGCACTAAGCCCCCCTGCCTCCATGTAGATACTGTAAGGTTTGATAATGAAAGCTGTTGGTCGACTGCGTTTCTCTGAATAGCGTCATTCATACAGGTAGCTCAGACAATGGATGGAGTTATTTAAAGCTAGAACTACCCACCGTTGGTTTAACTGAAGAACACAAAATAACTCATTATCTCTTCAACCTCTGATACAAGACATACCGCAAGACAACGACGTCCACCGCAAGACAAAGACGTCCACCGCAAGACAAAGACGTCCACCGCAAGACAAAGACGTCCACCGCAAGACAAAGACGACGACCGCAAGACAAAGACGACGACCGCAAGACAAAGACGTCTACCGCAAGACAAAGACATCTACCGCAAGACAAAGACGTCTACCGCAAGACAAAGACATCTACCGCAAGACATTTGTACATGGATCAAAAACAATGTGCGTCTTTAAGGGACGAAGTGTTTACACACACACATTAGGGGTGTACCAGTACATGTATTAGTACCGAACCGTTCAGTATGGGGACCTCGGTTCAGTCTGCACTGTGAACTCTAGTACATTAAAAATATATATTTTTAAAATGTAAACGCTAGGCCAATACGATATGCCAACGCTGCGTTGTCGGCCTCTTGAATAAATCTAAGCTGAAAAAACATTTCAGGATATTCCATTAAAACAGGAGCCTGTTCGCCCACGCTGTAACATCTCAACGGACGCATTTCCAACTGTCGTTTTGTGAGGCCCAGCCGGGAGCTGCCTCTGTATGATGGAGAGAGTTGGATCAACCAGGAGGATGCTCCATCGTTTAAAGTCTTCACGTTGGGAACATGTTGGCTTCCCAGCAGATTACAACTACAATGGACAGAGAGTGTGTCACCACTGCTCAACCAGAACAGCCTATGCAGCTGCCAACACCTCAAACAGGTAGACACATTTACACTGTCGTCACCCCAGTATTCCCCCGGAGCAAACAACAAAACTACCGTCTCCCCTCTGGCCAAAGAAATGACAAGAGTGGAGGATGTGTTTTATAGTGGATGATGTGTTTTATAGTGGATGATGTGTTTTATAATGGATGATGTGTTTTATAGTGGATGAGATGTGTTCAATAGTGGATGATGTGTTTAATAGTGGAGGATGTGCACCCATTGTCAGTTGTTGTGAAGAATAGGGGGTTTCAGCACCTTGTCAAATAGCTCAAGTGACGTTATGAATTTCGTCCGCTCACACACATTTCAGCAAATAGGGAGTACCCGCTCTATAGAAGCAAGTGTCATGACGTTGGCCTCTTTGGGTATAGCAAGCCCCATCCCCGTCTCCCTGCCTCCCCCTTTCCTCCTTCAACTAGGTTGCTGTGGTCAGAGAGACGTTGTAAATTCCTGAGGATCTCCTCATGGACACACAGTATAGAGAGAGTAAATTTTCATAGAGGACAAAGGAAATCCTTCCACCTCACAGAACTTGAGGTACGAACAAATTTCATGTTCCGGAGAAAGTATAAAAGAGGGGTCTAGAATCCAGCTACGAACTGGTCCGTTTGTGACAACTTGGGGAAGCTTATGGGAGACGGTGTGTCCATATTACCATAACGCTGTTTATATAACAGCCTCAGATATGAGGTTTACATCTAATTGTTGTATAAGATGAATGAGTGAGTATGATACTGTTTGTATAATTGTGTAATATGATTTTGGACTGTTTAATGAAGAAAAATACAATTCCCTTTTGATTTGAACTAAATCAGAGGACCGCCCCTGAGCCCAGTTAGGGTCAGGCCTCCTGGGACAGCCCCTTTTCTCTGTCATTCCGAATAAAACCCAACTTTGAGAAATGATCACCAGACCATGTTTTTCTCCATTAGGAGAGGACAAAGGTTGTAGACCATTGCTGAATGTTTTAACCATACCACGTGGTTAAACTATTAGTCTATCAATACTGACAGAATAAGAACAAGTCTTCGATATTAATTACGGGTCTGCAGCTAGGAATTCGGTATCATTGAACGCGAAGAACGACAACCGCCGAAACTCCACTCTATAACGAAACAAATTAATGTCACTCTGAACTATCCACTATAACCAAGACACAGAGAGAGACGGACAATTCTACAAAAGAAACAAACTTTTCACCAGTGATCAAGACGACACACAGAGTAAAGAGATATATTGATTGTAATTGTTCCCGAATGAGTGAGCGTTCATGTGTAAAGGATTAGCATTTCAAGTGTTATAATTATCACTCTGTAGTGACTTCTCAGTCGACCCCCACTTCCCCTTTTGTCTAACAAGCCGCCATGCCGGTTCAGCCCACTGGGGCACATTCTCCTATCATTTCTTGTAACCATATTTACTGTTTGTTTATGCATTTCTGTGAATTACTTAGTTAGTAATAAATAAATGATTTAAGACAATTGATGTATGGATGACTCATAGTGAAGACTGGGTTTGTGCAGATAACCAACAATTTATGACGTTTGGAATGAGACTAACGTGAGGTAAAGTAAATAATTCATTAATCCGAAGACTAATTGATCAGATAAATTATCTGAAAAGTTATTTTAGGACTTCCTAGTTAACTTCCTAGTTAATTACATTTACATGATTAATCAGTTGATCGCGTAATACTATTACAGAGCATCTTTGATGAAAACTATGTCTTCAGTTTAATGATAGTAAAGACACGACACAAGCTAAAGCCAAAGTTGTCTTTCATTTGTGTTGCGTTTACTACAGACAGATGGACCTCCAGGGTCACAGAGAGCTACTTAACAGTGACAGCTCATCACATGACCCCCAGAGTGGCGTTTACTACAGACAGATGGACCTCCAGGGTCACAGAGAGCTACTTAACAATGACAGCTCATCACATGACCCCCCAGAGTGGCATTTACTACAGACAGATGGACCTCCAGGGTCACAGAGAGCTACTTAACAGTGACAGCTCATCACATGACCCCCAGAGTGGCGTTTACTACAGACAGATGGACCTCCAGGGTCACAGAGAGCTACTTAACAGTGACAGCTCATCACATGACCCCCAGAGTGGCGTTTACTACAGACAGATGGACCTCCAGAGTCACAGAGAGCTACTTAACAGTGACAGCTCATCACATGACCCCCCAGAGTGGGAGAGGACAAGTACCGTGCTACAGACACAACCCCTTTATGTCACACAAGTCAGCACCTTCTTGTCTTGGGAAGAAAACAGCACACAGACCTAAACCATGTCTGAGCCAAGTTTCCATATGGATTTCACACACATACTGCACGTCAGAGTGGTTGATGAGTAATGGGGAGTTCTGATGTAAGAGAATCCAAAGTGTTGTTATTCCTGGTGGTGATGTCACCAGGCCTTACAGGACTAAAGATCACATCTGTAATCAGGAAGACCAACACTTCAATAAACCAGAAATAACTACAGTAACTGTAGGCATTTCACTTCCACTGTACCGAAACAAACTTCAAAACAATACATACCAAACTGTGGGTCTGGTGAACAGTTGCACACACACACACACACACACACACACACACACACACACACACAGAGATTAAAATGCTGCGTTACGCAAATTAAATTTTCTCTGGTGTATGGCCTTCTCTCGCTTCACGCAAGGATGAATAATAACTGCACTGTGGAGAAACACCCCCATTTTATTAACCTGGCCCAGATAGACCCCTACGACTGTGTGTGTGTGTGTGTGTGTGTGTGTGTGTGTGTGTGTGTGTTCCCACTCCGCTCCACCCTGAGAGATGTAATATGTCTGCCAGACAGAGTAATTATGACTGGATTCCAATGGGGAAACACTGAACCAACGGTTGCACTGCCTCCTATTCAAAATGTGCAGATTAAACTTTAATCTATTCATTGTGCAGAGTTCATCATTCTGTTCCAGTGACTAGGACAAGAAGCGAGCGAGAGAGGTAGAGAGAGAGAGAGAGAGAGAGGTAGAGAGAGAGAGAGAGAGAGAGAGAGAGCGAGCGAGGTAGACAGAAAGCGAGCGAGAGAGGTAGAGAGAGAGAGAGAGAGAGAGAGAGCGAGCGAGGTAGACAGAGAGAGAGCGAGAGAGGTAGACAGAAAGCGAGCGAGAGAGGTAGACAGAGAGCGAGCGAGCGAGGTAGACAGAAAGCGAGCGAGAGAGGTAGACAGACAGAGAGCGAGCGAGAGAGGTAGACAGACAGAGAGCGAGCGAGCGAGGTAGACAGACAGAGAGCGAGCGAGCGAGGTAGACAGACAGAGAGCGAGCGAGCGAGGTAGACAGACAGAGAGCGAGCGAGCGAGGTAGACAGACAGAGAGCGAGCGAGCGAGGTAGACAGACAGAGACAGAGAGCGAGCGAGAGAGGTAGACAGAGAGAGCGAGCGAGCGAGGTAGACAGACAGAGAGCGAGCGAGCGAGGTAGACAGACAGAGAGCGAGCGAGCGAGGTAGACAGACAGAGAGCGAGCGAGAGAGGTAGACAGACAGAGAGCGAGCGAGAGAGGTAGACAGAGAGCGAGCGAGAGAGGTAGACAGAGAGCGAGCGAGAGAGGTAGACAGAGAGCGAGCGATCGAGGTAGACAGAGAGCGAGCGAGAGGTAGACAGAGAGCGAGCGAGAGAGGTAGACAGAGAGCGAGCGAGAGAGGTAGACAGAGAGAGAGCGAGAGAGGTAGACAGAGAGCGAGCGAGAGAGGTAGACAGAGAGCGAGCGAGGTAGACAGAGACAGAGAGGTTAGCGATCGAGGTAGACAGAGAGCGAGAGAGGTTACAGAGAGAACGAGCGAGAAATCGAGAGGTTAGACAGAGAGCGAGCGAGAGAGGTAGACAAAGAGAGAGCGAGAGAGGTAGACAAAGAGAGAGCGAGAGAGGTAGACAGAGAGCGAGCGAGAGAGGTAGACAGAGAGAGAGAGCGAGAGAGGTAGACAGAGAGAGAGCGATGTACACAGAGAGAGGGAGAGAGAGAGCGAGCGAGGTAGACAGAGAGCGGGAGAGAGAGAGAGAGAGCGACACAGAGACAGAGAGAAATAGCGAGGTTAGACAGAGAATGAGAGAGAAATAGAAGAGAGGTTACATACAGAGAATTAGAGAGAAATAGGAGAGGTTACATACAGAGAATTAGAGAGAAATAGGAGAGGTTACATACAGAGAACGAGAGAGAAATAGAGAGAGGTTACATACAGAGAATTAGAGAGAAATAGAGAGAGGTTACATACAGAGAATTAGAGAGAAATAGAGAGAGGTTACACACAGAGAACGAGAGAGAAATAGGAGAGAAGTTACACACAGAGAACACGAGAGAAATAGGAGAGAGGGTACACAGAGAGAACGAGAGAAATAGGAGAGAGATTACACACAGAGAGAGCAGAGTTCTTGCACAGCACCACGTTAACAAGGCTGTCTTTGTTTCTCCATTTCAGGGATTGTTCCTCTGCTGCCCCAGGTAGCCCAGCACAGGGAGAAAGAGAACTCTCATTCCTCTGGACATTCTAGGATTTACTGCAACTATCCGTACTAGGGGATTCAACAGAGAAGTAAAGACTATCTGAACAGACGCAGAGCATGATACCTCTGGAACACAACTGGAGACTAGAACTGACAGGGCTGAAGAGACTGGAGGTGAGGGGACGGAAAGAAGAGGAGAGGTGAGGAGACAGAATAGGAGAGGGGACAGAGATAAGAGGGGGGTGAGGGGAATGAGAGAAGAGGAGATGGGTTTAATGAAAGAAAAGCAGGTTCCTACTGAAAGTGTCTGCTACCCTGAGAAAGACAAAAAGCAGTCTCTGCCTCAGGCTGTGTTAGATCAAGACATAGATAACACATCTGATACTTTGTCTAATTGATCTCACTTCAAAATCCCCCAGAATCAGCCCAGACACCATTATTTAAATCATTAGCAGTTGGCTGTAATTATGTGTATCCCTTTACCAGAGGGCTAATACACACCTTATTAAGCACAGCTCAAACCAGGCCGGGCCGAGAGAGAGGGGGGGAGGGTGTGTGTGGGCCGAGAGAGAGGGAGGGAGGGTGTGTGTGTGCCGAGAGGGAGGGAGGGAGGGTGTGTGTGGGCCGAGAGAGAGGGAGGGAGGGTGTGTGTGTGCACGTGTGAGTGAGTGAGTGAGTCGGTGAATTGGGGCATGAGTAGGGTTGCAAAGGGTCGGAAACTTTCAATGGGAAGTTAAGCCCTGGAATTTGGGGGATTTTGCTTAAATTCATAAAAAAATGATTGTTTAGAACCGTGAACCTTCTTCTGTGGGAGACACAAGGCAATTCTAGGTCTTGTGGCATATTTTGGTTAAACTATCCACAATTCAATGGAATTGTAACCCTCTGCATGCACAGTGCATTCTTCCATCACATGTACAGCTGATTCTCAAGATCTTGCACACTAATGAGATGTGTTTGAGCCCACACTACTACACTGTCTGAGCCAAGGACTAAATGCTTTCTGGTAAGTTTTGATTAGAACACTGGGTGGGGTGAATATATTTTATATGACATACATCATTTTTTGTTAACTAGTAAATAGTAGCCTACAGCAAAGTGTGTTTAAATCATTTCTAACTTGTTAACAATTTCTGCTAGTTAGTATTTGCTACCATGTGGGTTTTAGCTTGCTTGAGCCTGCTAACCGAGTGTTAATTCACCGGTTTCCATACATGTATCATTTTAAAACATTTATCTTACAAAAGGAGTTGTTTAATCTAATCTGAACTATTTATCTGTACATAGAATTGTATTTGATTTTTTACTCCTTACTGATTTTTTACTCCTTTTTTTCTAATCTTTACAGGAAAATGCAATGGGCACTATCTGATGTGTAGCTAATGTAGAAGGAAAAGCTGAGCACATTTCCAAATACTGTGCCAATTCATATGCGAAGAATGCAACAAAGATGCAGAATCATCTGGCCAAGTGCATAAAGTTCCCTCAGCGCTCACAACAAGCAAGTTCTGACAAAAGTCCCTCTACTTCTACTCGAGGTGAAAATAACAAATCAGACACCTTTATCGACAGCAACAGCTCATGGTTCTCCTGGAATCAGAAGTTGTTTTTGATTCAATGGAGGAACGTAGTCAGAGAAATGCTGATGAATGTCTTGCTCGAGCTGTGTATGCAACTAGTTCACCTCTGATGCTCACAGGCAATGTGTATTGGAAGAGATTGCTGAATGTTCTTCACCCAGCATACACCCCTCCAACCAGACATGTTTTATCTACTAATTTGCTGGGTGCAGAGTTCAACAGAGTTCAAGTGAAGGTCAAGCAAATCATAGAGAAAGCAGACTGTATTGCAATCATCTCTGATTGGTGGTCAAATGTTTGTGGGCAAGGAATAATTAACTACATCTCCACCCCTCAACCATTATTCTCCAAGAGCACAGACGAGGAACAACAGACACATTGGTCTCCACATTGCAGATTAGCTGAAGGCAGTCATTAATGACCTTGGACCACAGAAGGGATTTGCACTGGTGACAGACAATGCTGCGAACATGAAGTGGTTTAAAGTGGAGGAGTCCTACACCCATTGGCTGTGCTGCTCATGCATTGAATCTGCTCCTCAGGGACATCATGACACTGAAAACAATGGATACACTCTACAAGAGAGCCAAGGAAATGGTTAGGTATGTTAAGAGTCATCATGTTATAGCAGCAATCTACCTCACCAAGCAAAGTGAGAAGAATAAGAGCACCACATTGAAGCTGCCCAGCAACTCCCTTTGGGGTGGTGTTGTCATCATGTTTGACAGTCTCCTGGAGGGGAAGGAGTCTCTCCAAGAAATGGCCATATCACAGTCTGCCAATATGGACAGTCCCATCAAGAGGATCCTCCTGGATGATGTATTTTGGGAGAGAGTGGTAAGCAGTCTGAAACTCCTGCAGTAGCCATTGGACGGATTGAGGGAGACGATGCCATCCTGTCTGATGTTCAGACTCTGCTTGCAGATGTAAGATAATAAATCCATACTGCCCTGCCCACTTCACTGTTGCTCCAAGCAGAGGAAACTGCAGTTCTGAAATACATCAAAAAGTGTGAAGACTTCTGCCTGAAGCCCATACACGCTGCAGCGTACATGTTGGACCCCAAGTATGCTGGCAAGAGCATCCTGTCTGGTGCAGAGTTCAACAAGGCCTATGGTGTCTCGCCACCTTGGCCTGGATGAGGACAAGGTTCTTGGCAGTCTGGTGAAGTCCACTTCCAAGCAAGGGCTTTGGGATGGAGATGAAATATGGCAGTCATGACAACATGTCTCATCAGCCACCTGATGGAAAGGACTTTGTGGATCTGAGGCTCTTTTCCCCGTTGCCTCCGTCATCCTCCAAATCCCACAATTCACAAATCCCAGCCGCCTCAGAGCGCAACGGGTCCATATTTGGGAACACACACATCAAAGCATGCAACAGGCTGACCAGGCTGACCAATACAAGGCTGGAAAATTGGTGGCCATCCGGGCAAATTTGAGGCTTTTTGAGCCTGACAACGAGCCATCCTCAACAAGGTTGGAAAGTGACAGTGAAGATGAGGCCTCAGAGTCTGATGTTCAAGAGGTGGACATTGAAGTCCAGGGAGAAGACATTGAAGCCTGAGAGGAAGACAACCAATGCTTTAGTTTCTACACTATCATTTTACAGTTGTTGAAATCTGTTTTTGGGAGATGCGATGGATCATTGGGGATCATTCAGTATTCACTTTCTTTTGTTGTTCAGTGAAATCATCCCATGTGACGAGTCCACTCATTTAAATTTATATTGGAAGGATTATCATATGCAATAATGTCTATGTATGAAAAGGTAAAGGGTTTATGTTTCTGTCTCCATATGATATGGTAAATATATCCAATGCAAAAACATCTACATTTAAATGGTATTAATATTCATTTTCATATATTTCCTTTCATTCCCACGACAAGTTTCCACCTCTGAATATTCCCCAAAATGTGCAGCCCTCGGCGTGAGCATAGACTTAGATAGAAAGACATTTTATCTGTCCCCTTATGTCTGTAAGAGCACGGGCCGCGCCACTGAGGCCATCTCCATTTTTAAGTTGTCAATTTTCTTCTACTACTTCTATCCGTTGGCAAACAAACTGAAAGTGTGCATACTGCCACCTGAAGTGTGTTGTTTGAACAGGATTAAAGTCAAGGTTGCTAGGGAAAGTTAGGGAAAGTTAGGGAAAGTTGGCTATCAAGTATAATTCATTGGGTGATCCCTCCTGGTGACCTGGATGGAGTTACTGTATGTAACCCTTAACCAATAGGAAGCCCCACCCAATTGACTACTCCTTAACCAATAGGAAGCCCCACCCAGTTGACTACTCCTCAACCAATAGGAAGCCCCACCCCGTTGACTACTCCTTAACCAATAGCAAGCCCCACCCAGTTGACCACTCCTTAACCAATAGGAAGCCCCACCCAGTTGACTACTCCTCAACCAATAGGAAGTCCCACCCAGTTGACTACTCCTTAACCAATAGGAAGCCCCACCCAGTTGACTACTCCTTAACCAATAGGAAGTCCCACCCAGTTACTTATCTGTATTGAATTAGCTGTAAAACAGCAACTGCAGCCCCTCATGATGAGATCAGATTTTCTGTGGCCATAACACTCATCAAAGCTGCCCATGCCTGCACTAAATCAACCCTCCACTGCTAGCTTATCAGACACTACGCCATGGCTCCCCAATTTAATGTAGTGTCTGTCTGGTTTTATTTGGCCCCTCAAGGCCCCTCGACCTTGCCAAGGCTTTCGACTCTGTCAATCACCATATTCTTATCGGCAGACTCAGTAGCCTCGGTTTTTCTGATGACTGCCTTGCCTGGTTCACCAACTACTTTGCAGACAGAGTTCAGTGTGTCAAATCGGAGGGCATGCTGTCCGATACTCTGGCAGTCTCTATGGGGGTGTCACAGGGTTCAATTCTCAGGCCGACTCTATTCTCTGTATATATCAATGATGTTGCTCTTGCTGCGGGTGATTCCCTGATCCACCTCTACGCAGACGACACCATTCTATATACTTCCGGCCCTCCGTGGACACTGTGCTATCTAACCTCCAAACGAGCTTCAATGCCATACAACACTCCTTCCGTGGCCTCCAACTGCTCTTAAACGCTAGTAAAACCAAATGCATGCTTTTCAACCGTTCGCTGCCTGCACCCGCACACCTGACTAGCATCACCACCCTGGATGGTTCCGACCTTGAATATGTGGACATCTATAAGTACCTAGGTGTCTGGCTAGACTGTAAACTCTCTTTCCAGACTCATATCAAACATCTCCAATCGAAAATCAAATCTAGAGTCGGCTTTCTATTCCGCAACAAAGCCTCCTTCACTCACGCCGCCAAACTTACCCTAGTAAAACTGACTATCCTACCGATCCTCGACTTCGGCGATGTCATCTACAAAATAGCTTCCAACACTCTACTCAGCAAACTGGATGCAGTTTATCACAGTGCCATCCGTTTTGTCACTAAAGCACCTTATACAACCCACCACTGCGACCTGTATGCTCTAGTCGGCTGTCCCTCGCTACATATTCGTCGCCAGACCCACTGGCTCCAGGTCATCTACAAGTCCATGCTAGGTAAAGCTCCGCCTTATCTCAGTTCACTGGTCACGATGGCAACACCCACCCGTATCTCACTGATCATCCCTAAAGCCAACACCTCATTTGGCCGCCTTTCGTTCCAGTTCTCTGCTGCCTGTGACTGGAACGAATTGCAAAAGAAATCGCTGAAGTTGGAGACTTTTATCTCCCTCACCAACTTCAAACATCTGCTATCTGAGCAGCTAACCGATCGCTGCAGCTGTACATAGTCTATCGGTAAATAGCCCACCCATTTTTACCTACCTCATCCCCATACTGTTTTTATTTATTTACTTTTCTGCTCTTTTGCACACCAATATCTCTACCTGTACACGACCATCTGATCATTTATCACTCCAGTGTTAATCTGCAAAATTGTAATTATTCGCCTACCTCCTCATGCCTTTTGCACCCAATGTATATAGACTCTTTTTTTCTACTGTGTTATTGTTTACTCCATGTGTAACTCTGTGTTGTCAGTTCACACTGCTATGCTTTATCTTGGCCAGGTCGCAGTTGCAAATGAGAACTTGTTCTCAACTAGCCTACCTGGTTAAATAAAGGTGAAATAAAAAATAAAAAATAAAGTTCTCTGACCAAAAACAGAAACTAAACAGAAACATGGTTGGACATAAAATACTGTAAAAACACCAGGAAATCAACTTATTTTAATTTTGGAAATCTGTTCCCAAGTAATCCTACACAGAGACACGTGATCATACACAAATGTAAGCAAGGTTTGAAATTATGATGTTTTAGTTAAATATTATATCTGTTTGGGCTTCTTGCTGTCAATTTGCAGTCTACTAATTATTAGTAATTATGTTCCGACCGATCAGACGCTAACTAGGTGCTAGCCCATCAGACGCTAACTAGGTGCTAGCCCATCAGACGCTAACTAGGTGCTAGCCCATCAGACGCTAACTAGGTGCTAGCCCATCAGACGCTAACTAGGTGCTAGCCCATCAGACGCTAACTAGGTGCTAGCCCATCAGACGCTAACTAGGTGCTAGCCCATCAGACGCTAACTAGGTGCTAGCCCATCAGACACTAACTAGGTGCTAGCCCATCAGACGCTAACTAGGTGCTAGCCCATCAGACGCTAACTAGGTGCTAGCCCATCAGACGCTAACTAGGTGCTAGCCCATCAGACGCTAACTAGGTGCTAGCCCATCAGACGCCAACTAGGTGCTAGCCCATCAGACGCTAACTAGGTGCTAGCCCATCAGACAGAGTAGAGTATCAGAGGACTCCCATCCTGTAGTCTATAGTTGGGCTGGAATGATACCAGTATCACTGTACTCCTTAGTATCGGAGCTATGAAACAAAACAGATTTAATGTTGGAAACAAACATTATTCTGTTGTCATCCAGAGACACATTTATTTCCAAGCCATAGCACACAATATGTTACATACAGCAGGTTTTTAAAGAACCAAAGAGTTGTCTGTTTTGTGTTTTCATTTTTCATTTTTGCAATGGAAAAAAACATTGCGATACTTGTATCATCACAGCCCTGGTCTACAGCAGGAAATGCTTATCATCACAGCCCTAGTCTACAGCAGGAAATGCTTATCATCACAGCCTAGTCTACAGCAGGAAATGCTTATCATCACAGCCCTAGTCTACAGCAGGAAATGCTTATCATCACAGCCCTACAGCAGGAAATGCTTATCATCACAGCCCTAGTCTACAGCAGGAAATGCTTATCATCACAGCCCTAGTCTACAGCAGGAAATGCTTATCATCACAGCCCTAGTCTACAGCAGGAAATGCTTATCATCACAGCCCTAGTCTACAGCAGGAAATGCTAATCATCACAGCCCTAGTCTACAGCAGGAAATCCTTATCATCACAGTCCTAGTCTACAGCAGGAAATGCTTATCATCACAGTCCTAGTCTACAGCAGGAAATCCTTATCATCACAGTCCTAGTCTACAGCAGGAAATGCTTATCATCACAGTCCTAGTCTACAGCAGGAAATGCTTATCATCACAGCCCTAGTCTACAGCAGGAAATGCTTATCATCACAGTCCTAGTCTACAGCAGGAAATGCTTAACAAAAAAATTGTGTCCCTCGTCTAAGGAGAGGAAACCATAATGATAAACAAAACCCCACTAATATGCTGCTCTCTGTGTTTTTATCCAGGCCTGGGATGTGGTACACACACAGACACACACACAGAAGCCTGCGCGAGCATGCAGGCAACACACATGTACACACGCAGCCACACACTCCGAAGTCAATGCTGGCTCAGTGACAAGCTGTGGAATTGGTATTAATCATGTCTACACACCATAACACAAATCACAAGAACATTCAGAAGACAATAAGCCATTATGTTCATGTATTGAGTGGAGATGTAGAAAATAACCATCAGTCAGAGAAATGAGGTTGAACCAGACAGAGACAGTGTTCTGTAGGAGAGCAGAGAGGGTGTTAAGAGTGGATGGATTTCATCAGAAACACGGACAGCTCTCCTCCAGAGAGAAATGTATTACAGTCTGACAACAGGGTCCCCACTGACGGTGGGAGTACATGAGTGCCTGTGTGTGTGTGGTGTGTGTGGTGTGTGTGTTTCAAAGATGAGAGAGAAATGAGAGAGAGAGAGAAATGAGAGAGAGAGAGAGAGAGAGAGAAATGAAAGAAAGCGAGAGAGAGCGAGACAGCAGTGTTTCATCTGGGAGTTCCACCCGCTGCCAGGCATCCAGAGGGTTTCAGTCACTCCCCCATCCTGGTGCCATGGCAGGGTGAGATAGGTCTCTATGGAGACGGGCTGGGTAGGGACGGGAGAGGGGATGACACCCGCGTTTCATCATCCAGGCTTCCCCCTCAGTCTCTCTCGCACACACACACATACACAGTGTTTTGGTCACCAGCCAAGTAACTGAGACATGTCTTTACATGAAACAGAACCTGGACTAGAACCAGCCGTCCTCCTCTCATTCATTCCAATGGGGAGGATCTGTAGTAATGGAGGGAAGCAGCATCTCCTCTCGCTTGCTGCTGGTTAGAGAGCAGGTCAACACCAAGACAGTCCCAAAGGGAACCCAAAGGGAATCCCCTACATAGTGCACTACTTTAGAAAAGAGCCCTGTAAGCCCTGGTCAAAAGTAGTACATTTGAGACCCAACCCAGACAAACCCCCGGTGTTCCTGTCCTCTGTGATTCATTCCCCTCACACACACACCAGACAAACCCCCAGTGTTCCTGTCCTCTGTGATTCATTCCCCCGAAACACACCAGAAAAACCCCCAGTGTTCCTGTCCTCTGTGATTCATTCTCCCCACACACACCAGACAAACCCCCAGTGTTCCTGTCCTCTGTGATTCATTCCCCTCACACACACCAGACAAACCCCCAGTGTTCCTGTCCTCTGTGATTCATTCCCCCCACACACCAGACAAACCCCCAGTGTTCCTGTCCTCTGTGATTCATTCCCCCGAAACACACCAGAAAAACCCCCAGTGTTCCTGTCCTCTGTGATTCATTCCCCCCACACACCAGACAAACCCCCAGTGTTCCTGTCCTCTGTGATTCATTCCCCCGAAACACACCAGACAAACCCCCAGTGTTCCTGTCCTCTGTGATTCATTCCCCCGAAACACACCAGACAAACCCCCAGTGTTCCTGTCCTCTGTGATTCATTCCCCTCACACACACCAGACAAACCCCCAGTGTTCCTGTCCTCTGTGATTCATTCCCCCAACACACCAGAAAAACCCCAGTGTTCCTGTCCTCTGTGATTCTTCCCCCACACACACCAGACAAACCCCAGTGTTCCTGTCCTCTGTGATTCATTCCCCCCACACACACCAGACAAACCCCCAGTGTTCCTGTCCTCTGTGATTCATTCCCCCCACACACCAGACAAACCCTGTGTTCCTGTCCTCTGTGATTCATTCCCCCCACACACACCAGACAAACCCCCAGTGTTCCTGTCCTCTGTGATTCATTCCCCCCACACACACCAGACAAACCCCCAGTGTTCCTGTCCTCTGTGATTCATTCCCCCGAAACACACCAGACAAACCCCCAGTGTTCCTGTCCTCTGTGATTCATTCCCCCGAAACACACCAGACAAACCCCCAGTGTTCCTGTCCTCTGTGATTCATTCCCCCGAAACACACCAGACAAACCCCCAGTGTTCCTGTCCTCTGTGATTCATTCCCCTCACACACACCAGACAAACCCCCAGTGTTCCTGTCCTCTGTGATTCATTCCCCCACACACACCAGACAAACCCCCAGTGTTCCTGTCCTCTGTGATTCATTCCCCCCCGAAACACACC
The DNA here is from genome assembly GCF_034236695.1 of Oncorhynchus nerka. Lineage (NCBI taxonomy): Eukaryota > Metazoa > Chordata > Actinopteri > Salmoniformes > Salmonidae > Oncorhynchus > Oncorhynchus nerka. The sequence goes on from NC_088403.1 coordinate 13,983,421, forward strand.
AGAAAAACCCCCAGTGTTCCTGTCCTCTGTGATTCATTCCCCCGACACAGACAAACCCCAGTGTTCCTGTCCTCTGTGATTCATTCCCCTCACACACACCAGACAAACCCCCAGTGTTCCTGTCCTCTGTGATTCATTCCCCCACACACCAGACAAACCCCAGTGTTCCTGTCCTCTGTGATTCATTCCCCCGAAACACACCAGACAAACCCCCAGTGTTCCTGTCCTCTGTGATTCATTCCCCCACACACCAGACAAACCCCCAGTGTTCCTGTCCTCTGTGATTCATTCCCCCGAAACATACCAGAAAAACCCCCAGTGTTCCTGTCCTCTGTGATTCATTCCCCCGACACACCAGACAAACCCCCAGTGTTCCTGTCCTCTGTGATTCATTCCCCCGACACACCAGACAAACCCCAGTGTTCCTGTCCTCTGTGATTCATTCCCCCACACACACCAGACAAACCCCCAGTGTTCCTGTCCTCTGTGATTCATTCCCCTCACACACCAGACAAACCCCCAGTGTTCCTGTCCTCTGTGATTCATTCCCCCCACACACACCAGACAAACCCCCAGTGTTCCTGTCCTCTGTGATTCATTCCCCCGACACACACCAGTCAACCCACACCACCACCACCCCACACACACCAGCCAACCCCACACCACCAACACCCCCACACACACCAGCCAACCCCACACCACCACCCCACACATACACACACCAGCCAACCCACACCACCAGTCAACCCACACCACCACCACGCCACACACACCAGCCAACCCACACCACCACCATCCCACACACACCAGCCAACCCACACCACCACCACCAGCCAACCCACACACACCAGCCAACCCACACCACCACCACCCCACACCACCCCACACACACCACCACCACCACCCCACACACACCAGGCAACCCACACCAGCCAACCAACACCACACACCAGGCAACCCACACCACCACCCGACATGTCACACAGTCACCAAGGTCTCCCAACCAGTGCATCGGTCAGGAAAACGGACACATTGAATTCCAGTCATTACTGGTAATGTATTGACTATGAAGAGACGTCTGAGTAGACATTGAAAAGGTTGTATAAATGGGGAGAATCACTAAGTCTCACACACAACTCAGCAGAGGCCTTTGCACGGCTATAAGACGACTGAGGTAATACGGAGCTAGCTCGCTCATGTGACTCACAATGTGATTCTCTCTCTGCTGCTTTGGGTTCGGTTCTCAGAGTTAATCTCCATCACAATATAAACCCTGATCAAATCCCTCCACTGTAGGAGGAGTGGTGGAATTACTGTGTGTGTGTGTGTGTGTGTGTGTGTGTGTGTGTGTGTGTGAGAGAGAGAGTGTGAGAGAGAGTGTGTGAGAGAGAGTGTGTGAGAGAGTGAGAAACAGACAGGATAGTGTATGCTGTTCTATTCCTTGTATAGTCTGTAGGATGTGTGTGTATGAGGGTTATCGTAGAGAAGGTTACCAGACAGGTTATCATAGAGAAGGTTACCAGACAGGTTATCATAGAGAAGGTGATATTTCTCCCAATCTAAATCCCCTTCATGGTGTTCCAAAACACAACAATAACACTGCTGCTGAACCAATGGGCAGCCAGCAACCCTCTGGGTCTCATGCACTGATAATATACACTGTGTGTGTGTGTGTGGCACTGATAACTCAATGGGAGGTTTACAGTCCATTCCAGTTGACAGGAAACAGGGAATGAAAGGCCATTCTCTGCTGAGGGGAACAGTCCTGTAGTGGAGGCTCATATTACAACACAGGAATGGCTGCTCTGTGCCAAAATGGAACTAATCAGTTTCTTTCACTCTCCCTCTGTCTACCTCAATGACTCTACCTCTCTGTACAGCTCTTTATCCTCTCCCTCCAGCTCTTTATTATCTCCCCCCCTCCCTCTCTCTCTCTCCCTCTCACTCCAGCTCTTTATTATCTCCCCCCCTCCCTCTCTCTCTCTCCCTCTCACTCCAGCTCTTTATTATCTCCCCCCTCCCTCTCTCTCTCTCCCTCTCACTCCAGCTCTTTATTCTCCCCCTCCCTCTCTCTGTCTCTAGCTCTTTATCCTCTCACTCCCCCTCTCTCACTCCAGCTCTTTATTCCCCCCTCTCTCACTCCAGCTCTTTATTCTCCCCCTCCCTCTCTCTGTCTCTAGCTCTTTATCCTCTCACTCCCCCTCTCTCACTCCAGCTCTTTATTCCCCCTCTCTCTCACTCCAGCTCTTTATTCCCCCCTCTCTCACTCCAGCTCTTTATTCTCCCCCTCTCTCACTCCAGCTCTTTATTCTCCCCCCCTCTCTCACTCCAGCTCTATTCTCCCCCTCTCTCACTCCAGCTCTTTATTCTCCCCCTCTCTCACTCCAGCTCTTTATTCTCCCCCTCTCTCACTCCAGCTCTTTATTCTCCCCCCTCTCTCACTCCAGCTCTTTATTCTCCCCCCCTCTCTCACTCCAGCTCTTTATTCTCCCCCCTCTCTCACTCCAGCTCTTTATTCTCCCCCTCTCTCACTCCAGCTCTTTATCCTCTCTCTCTCTCTCATATATATATACACACATATATACAGCTCTCTCTCTCTACAGCTCTCTCTCTCGCTCTACAGCTCTCTCTCTCTCTCTACAGCTCTCTCTCCCTCTACAGCTCTCTCTCCCTCTACAGCTCTCTCTCTCCCTCTACAGCTCTCTCTCTCTCTCTCTCTCTCTACAGCTCTCTCTCTCTCTCTCTCTACAGCTCTCTCTCTCTCTCTCTACAGCTCTCTCTCTCTCTACAGCTCTCTCTCCAGCTCTCTCTCTCTGATTCCCTGTAGCCCACAGACCCTTCTACAGTCAGCTGATGACAGGGAGATTCCCTGTAGCCCACAGACCCTTCTACAGTCAGCTGATGGCAGGCAGGGAGATTCCCTGTAGCCCACAGACCCTTCTACAGTCAGCTGATGACAGGGAGATTCCCTGTAGCCCACAGACCCTTCTACAGTCAGCTGATGGCAGGCAGGGAGATTCCCTGTAGCCCACAGACCCTTCTACAGTCAGCTGATGGCAGGCAGGGAGATTCCCTGTAGCCCACAGACCCTTCTACAGTCAGCTGATGGCAGGCAGGGAGATTTCCCTGTAGCCCCCAGACCCTTCTACAGTCAGCTGATGGCAGGCAGGGAGATTTCCCTGTAGCCCACAGACCCTTCTACAGTCAGCTGATGGCAGGCAGGGAGATTCCCTGTAGCCCACAGACCCTTCTACAGTCAGCTGATGGCAGGCAGGGAGATTCCCTGTAGCCCACAGACCCTTCTACAGTCAGCTGATGGCAGGGAGATTCCCTGTAGCCCACAGACCCTTCTACAGTCAGCTGATGGCAGGGAGATTCCCTGTAGCCCACAGACCCTTCTACAGTCAGCTGATGGCAGGCAGGGAGATTCCCTGTAGCCCACAGACCCTTCTACAGTCAGCTGATGGCAGGCAGGGAGATTCCCTGTAGCCCACAGACCCTTCTACAGTCAGCTGATGGCAGGGAGATTCCCTGTAGCCCACAGACCCTTCTACAGTCAGCTGATGGCAGGCAGGGAGATTCCCTGTAGCCCACAGACCCTTCTACAGTCAGCTGATGGCAGGCAGGGAGATTCCTTGTAGCCCACAGACCCTTATACAGTCAGCTGATGGCAGGGAGATTCCCTGTAGCCCACAGACCCTTCTACAGTCAGCTGATGGCAGGCAGGGAGATTCCCTGTAGCCCACAGACCCTTCTACAGTCAGCTGATGGCAGGCAGGGAGATTCCCTGTAGCCCACAGACCCTTCTACAGTCAGCTGATGGCAGGCAGGGAGATTCCCTGTAGCCCACAGACCCTTCTACAGTCAGCTGATGGCAGGGAGATTTCCCTGTAGCCCACAGACCCTTCTACAGTCAGCTGATGGCAGGGAGATTCCCTGTAGCCCACAGACCCTTCTACAGTCAGCTGATGGCAGGCAGGGAGATTCCCTGTAGCCCACAGACCCTTCTACAGTCAGCTGATGGCAGGGAGATTTCCTGTAGCCCACAGACCCTTCTACAGTCAGCTGATGGCAGGGAGATTCCCTGTAGCCCACAGACCCTTCTACAGTCAACTGATGGCAGGCAGGGAGATTCCCTGTAGCCCACAGATCCTTCTACAGTCAGCTGATGGTAGGCAGGGAGATTCCCTGTAGCCCACAGACCCTTCTACAGTCAGCTGATGGCAGGCAGGGCTATTCCCTGTAGCCCACAGATCCTTCTACAGTGGCCTCAATCTGACACTTCAGAGAGAAAATAGCACTTAGAGCCAGTCTCTCTGAGGAGGAGGATGTGTGGAAGAGTACAGTGGTGGAAAAAGTACCCAATTGGAAAACTTGAAAAAAAGTAAAGATATAGAAAACGACTCAAGTAAAAGTGAATGTCACCCAGTAAAATACACCTAGAGGTAAAGTGAAAGTCACCCAGTAAAATACACCTAGAGGTAAAGTGAAAGTCACCCAGTAAAATACACCTAGAGGTAAAGTGAAAGTCACCCAGTAAAATACACCTAGAGGTAAAGTGAAAGTCACCCAGTAAAATACACCTAGAGGTAAAGTGAAAGTCACCCAGTAAAATACACCTAGAGGTAAAGTGAAAGTCACCCAGTAAAATACACCTAGAGGTAAAGTGAAAGTCACCCAGTAAAATACACCTAGAGGTAAAGTGAAAGTCACCCAGTAAAATACACCTAGAGGTAAAGTGAAAGTCACCCAGTAAAATACACCTAGAGGTAAAGTGAAAGTCACCCAGTAAAATACACCTAGAGGTAAAGTGAAAGTCACCCAGTAAAATACACCTAGAGGTAAAGTGAAAGTCACCCAGTAAAATACAACTTGAGATAAAGTCTAAAAGTACTTGTATTTAAATATACTTACGTATCAAAAGTAAATGTAGAAATCATTTCAAATTCCCTACATTAAGCAACCCAGACGGCACCCTTTTATTTACAGACAGCCAGGGACAGACTCCAACACGCAGACATCATTTACAAAGTAAGCATGTGTGTTTAGTGAGTCTGCCAGATCAGGGGTAGTAGGGATGACCAGGGATGTTCTCTTGAGAAGTGAAAAAATTTGACAATTTTCTTGTCCTGCTAACCATTGAAAATGTAACCAGTACTTTTAGGTGTCAGGGAAAATGTATGGGGTAAAAAGTACAGTTGTCAAAACTATAAATAGTACAGTACAGATAACCCCAAAAAACTACGTAAGTAGTACTTTAAGGTATTTTACACCAGTGGTGGAACAGAAGTTTCTTCCCCATATAGAGGCCCAGTAGTAGAACTATTGGTGAGAGACTGCAGCTACATGTTCATCTCCTGCTGACTGGGCCTTCCCAGTATCACCCAGCCCAAACCCTCCATCCTGTTATCTGTTCTGGAACATTCTGATAGAGTGGCTACGTTATATTTCAGTGGTCTAGGCCTGACCCCCTCTTCCAGTGTGTTTTCTCTCTGAACCCCTCTCTTCTCTCCATCTCTGACTGGATCTCTGAACCCCTCTCTTCTCTCCATCTCTCTGAACCCCTCTCTTCTCTCCATCTCTGACTGGATCTCTGAACCCCTCTCTTCTCTCCATCTCTCTGAACCCCTCTCTTCTCTCCATCTCTGTCTCTCTGAACCCCTCTCTTCTCTCCATCTCTGACTGGATCTCTGAACCCCTCTCTTCTCTCCATCTCTCTGAACCCCTCTCTTCTCTCCATCTGTCTCTCTGAACCCCTCTCTTCTCTCCATCTCCGTCTCTCTGAACCCCTCTCTTCTCTCCATCTCTGTCTCTCTGAACCCCTCTTCTCTCCATCTCCATCTCTCTGAACACCTCCTCTCCATCTCCATCTCTCTGAACCCCTCTTCTCTCCAGCTCTCAGACTCTCTCTCTGAACCCCTCTCTTCTCTCCATCTCTCAGACTCTCTCTCTGAACCCCTCTCTTCTCTCTCAGACTCTCTCTCTGAACCCCTCTCTTCTCTCCATCTCTGACTGGATCTCTGAACCCCTCTCTTCTCTCCAGCTCTCAAACTCTAAACCCCTCTCTTCTCTCCATCTCTCAGACTCTCTGAACCCCTCTCTTCCGTCCATCTCTCAGACTCTCTGAACCCCTCTCTTCCGTCCATCTCTGTCTCTCAGACTCTCTTTCTGAGCCTATAGACCTGGGGGTTTCAGAGAGATAAAGATTGACACACAGACAGAGAGAGAAAAATAGTCACTCAACATCTAATCTGTCAGCACCATTAAATGATGACTCGGGCAATAAACTGTGTCAGGCATTTTCTTGTCAAGTTGAGAAGAAATTACAGCCAAGCTTTACAATTTCTTTCCACCAGCGTGAACATTGACACAGCATCTTCCTGAGGCCAGCAATAACAGCTGACATACATAGGAACACATCCCATCTTGCATTTATGGGGTCAGAGTCCAGAGATATGAGGGATCAATACTCTGTCACAGTTTTGACATTTTGAGTCCAACTGACAAGCTGATAACAAGACAACACACTGACTGTTCCCTTGGCCTCCACATCTTAGTGCTACAACACAGCAGAGCCTGAACGTTGTCTGGACTAAACACAACAGAGCCTGAACGCTGTCTGGACTAAACACAGCAGAGCCTGAACGTTGTCTGGACTAAACACAGCAGAGCCTGAACGTTGTCTGGACTAAACACAACAGAGCCTGAACGCTGTCTGGACTAAACACAACAGAGCCTGAACGCTGTCTGGACTAAACACAACAGAGCCTGAACGTTGTCTGGACTAAACACAGCAGAGCCTGAACGCTGTCTGGACTAAACACAACAGAGCCTGAACGTTGTCTGGACTAAACACAACAGAGCCTGAAGGCTGTCTGGACTAAACACAGCAGAGCCTGAACATTGTCTGGACTAAACACAGCAGAGCCTGAACGCTGTCTGGACTAAACACAGCAGAGCCTGAACGTTGTCTGGACTAAACACAGCAGCCTGAACGCTGTCTGGACTAAACACATCAGCCTGAACGCTGTCTGGACTAAACACAGCAGCCTGAACGCTGTCTGGACTAAACACAGCAGAGCCTGAACATTGTCTGGACTAAACACAACAGAGCCTGAACGTTGTCTGGACTAAACACAGCAGAGCCTGAACATTGTCTGGACTAAACACAGCAGCCTGAACGCTGTCTGGACTAAACACAGCAGCCTGAACGCTGTCTGGACTAAACACAGCAGAGCCTGAACGTTGTCTGGACTAAACACAGCAGAGCCTGAACATTGTCTGGACTAAACACAGCAGCCTGAACGCTGTCTGGACTAAACACAGCAGCCTGAACGCTGTCTGGACTAAACACAGCAGCCTGAACGCTGTCTGGACTAAACACAGCAGAGCCTGAACATTGTCTGGACTAAACACAACAGAGCCTGAACGTTGTCTGGACTAAACACAGCAGAGCCTGAACGTTGTCTGGACTAAACACAGCAGAGCCTGAACATTGTCTGGACTAAACACAGCAGAGCCTGAACGTTGTCTGGACTAAACACAGCAGAGCCTGAACGTTGTCTGGACTAAACACAGCAGAGCCTGAACGTTGTCTGGACTAAACACAGCAGAGCCTGAACGTTGTCTGGACTAAACACAGCAGAGCCTGAACGTTGTCTGGACTAAACACAGAAGAAATACATAACTGTTATGGGAAGATCGGCCATGTAGTGTCATTGCTCTCTCCACCCCCCGCGTGTCGCTCTCTCCACCCCCCTTTTATCTCCCTGATGGAATATCAGTCCTGGATGTAATGATTACAGTCCTCCTTCAAAACAACCCCAACCCTCTGCCATAGCAACGCCTTCTACCAAAACCCCCTCAACCATCTACCCTACTCCCTACCTACTGCCAGAGCAACGCCTTCTACCAAAACCCCCTCAACCATCTACCCTACTCCCTACCTACTGCCATAGCAACGCCTTCTACCAAACCCCCCTCAACCATCTACCCTACTCCCTTTAATCTCAGCTGGATAACAGACTGAGCAGTGGACTGCTGCTGCCATCCACTACCATTACAGCTGACAGTGTGGACTGGACTGGCATCATTATAGGTGAATGAGTCAGACCACACATCCATTATAAAAACAGCTCCCCCAGGAGGAGAGCTGACTAATACCTAGACCTGAGAGAGAGAGGGGAGAAAGAGAGAGAGAGGAGAAAGAGAGAGAGAGAGGGGCGGGAGAAAGAGAGAGGAGAGAGGGGCGGGAGAAAGAGAGAGGAGAGAGGGGCGGGAGAAAGAGAGAGGAGAGAGGGGCGGGAGGAGAGAGGAGGGGGGCGGGAGAAAGAGAGAGGAGAGAGAGAGGAGGGGAGGAAAGAGAAGGAGAAAGAGAGAGGAGAGAGGGGCGGGAGAAAGAGAGAGGAGAGAGGGGCGGGAGAAAGAGAGAGGAGAGAGGGGCGGGAGAAAGAGAGAGGAGAGAGGGGCGGGAGAAAGAGAGAGGAGAGAGGGGCGGGAGAAAGAGAGAGAGAGAGAGGGGAGAGAAAGAGAGAGGAGAGAGGGGGCGGGAGAAAGAGAGAGGAGAGAGGGGCGGGAGAAAGAGAGAGGAGAGAGGGGACGGGAGAAAGAGAGAGGAGAGAGGGGGGAGAGAAAGAGAGAGGAGAGAGGGGAGAGGAGAAAGAGAGAGGAGAGAGGGGACGGGAGAAAGAGAGAGGAGAGAGAGGGAGAAAGGGAGAAAGAGAGAGAGAGGAGAGAGGAGGAGGAGAAAGAAAGAGAGAGAGAGAGGGACGGGAGAAAGAGAGAGAGAGAGAGAGAGGGGGGGAGAAAGAGAGAGAGAGAGGGAGAAAAGAGAGAGAGAGAGGGACGGGAGAAAGAGAGAGAGAGGGACGGGAGAAAGAGAGAGAGAGGGACGGGAGAAAGAGAGAGAGAGGAGGGACGGGAGAAAGAGAGAGAGAGAGGGACGGGAGAAAGAGAGAGAGAGGAGAAAGAGGAGAGGGGACGGGAGAAAGAGAGAGAGAGGGACGGGAGAAAGAGAAAGAGAGAGAGAGAGGGGACGGGAGAAAGAGAGAGAGGGACGGAGAAAGAGAGAGAGAGAGAGAGAGAGAGAGAAAGAGAAGGAGGGAGAGAGAGAGAGAGAGAGAGAGGGACGGGAGAAAGAGAGAGAGAGAGAGGACGGGAGAAAGAGAGAGAGAGAGAGGGACGGGAGAAAGAGAGAGAGAGAGGGACGGGAGAAAGAGAGAGAGAGAGAGGGACCGGAGAAAGAGAGAGAGAGAGAGGGACGGGAGAAAGAGAGAGAGAGAGAGGGATGGGAGAAAGAGAGAGAGGGATGGGAGAAAGAAAACATAGAGAAAGAGTATAATATATCTCCCCCCCAACAATAGTAACCTTTTCAGTAATTGAATTCTGACCACCTCATTCCTTCCGCATCCCTCGCTCTCCCTCTAACTTTGTGGGACGATCAGATATGGACCCTGGAGAAATGACCCCAGAATTCTCCCCGGCAGAGGGTCAATATTCTCAGATGGGGTTATTTATTAGCAGTAGTGTTGTATAGTTCCAATGAGCAGCCTGAACTCTGATATATCCCCCAGCTTTGCCTATTGCAGGGATTATCAATCAAAAAGTGCACGCACACGCACACACACACACACACACACACAGAGAGAGAGAAAAACAAGTGACACAGTGGTTTCTTCTGGCACTACAGGAAGGCCAGTGAAGGTGTGTGTGACAGAGAAGACACCACGTCCAAGAGATCTGACACAGTGGCAGCTCGCTGTCACACACCGCCCCTCCTCCACAGTGCTGTCGGACTGGGTGTTTCACTGGTCCGGCCACTGACAGGCCCGCAGATACACTATATCTTCAGCAGCATGAGAACACCTCTTCAAATGAGTGGGTTTGGCTGTTTCAGCCACACCCGGGGACTTGGGGACAGCCAGGGGACTAGGGGACTGGGGGACAGCCGGGGGACTACGGGACAGGGGGACAGCCGGGGGACTACGGGACAGGGGGGACAGCCGGGGGACTAGGGGACAGCCGGGGGACTAGGGGACAGCCGGGGGACTAGGGGACAGCCGGGGGACTAGGGGACAGGGGGGACAGCCGGGGGACTAGGGGACATGCTGGCGTAGTTGTTTACATGGGTTTATGACTTTAAATATACAACAGTGGAAGTCATAATAAATAAGAATTTGTCCTTAACCTTTTTATTTAACTAAGGAAGTCAGTTAAGTAAATCATGTCCAACCTCCTAAAACATGACTCCTGGGTTCCACAGTGCAGGGACAGAGTGGGCCCAACATATTGTAGAGAGAGATGCCTGGGGCTGTGAGTCTGTCTATCCTGGCCTCACTGCAAACCAAAACCACACACCACAGTGAGACAACTCAGCCACAGAGCCCTACTGGGCTGTTAAACTGGCTTATAGATGGGTTTTATGCCTCAGGTGTGTGTGTGTATGTGTGTATATGTGTGTATGTATGCATGTATGCATGTATGCATGTATGTATGTATGTATGTATGTATGTATGTATGTATGTATGTATGTATGTATGTATGTATGTATGTATGTATGTATGTATGTATGTATGTATGTATGTATGTATGTGTGTATGTACAGTTGAAGTCAGAAGTTTACATACACTTAGGTTGGAGTCATTAAAACTAGTTTTTCAACCCCTCCACAAATTTCTTGTTAAAAATCTATAGTTTTGGCAAGTTGGTTAGGACATATACTTTGTGCATGACAAGTAATTTCTCCAACAATTGTTTCAGACAGATCATTTCACTTATAATTCACTGTATCACAATTCCAGTGGGTCAGAAGTTTACATACACTAAAGTTGACTGTGCCTTTAAACAGCTTTGGAAATTCCAGAAAATGATGTCATGGCTTTAGAAGCTTCTGATAGGCTAATTGACATCATTTGAGTCAGTTGGAGGTGTACCTGTGGATGTATTTCAAGGCCTACCTTCAAACTCAGTGCCTCTGCTTGACATCATAGAAAATCAAAAGAAATCAGTCAAGACAAAAATTGTAGACCTCTACAAGTCTGGTTCATCCTTGGGAGCAATTTCCAAATGCCTGAAGGTACCACGTTCATCTGCACAAACAATAGTACTCAAGTATAAACACCATGGGACCACACAGCCATCATACCGCTCAGGATGGAGACGCGTTCTGTCACCTAGAGATGAATGAACTATGGTGCGAAAAGTGCAAATCAATCCCAGAACAGCAAAGGACCTTGTGAAGATACAAAAGTATCAATATCCACAGTAAAACGAGTCTTATATCGACATAACCTGAAACGCCACTCAGCAAGGATGAAGCCACTGTAAAAAATCGCCTTAAAAAAGCCAGTCTACGGTTTGCATCTGCACATTGGGACAAATATCATACTTTTTGGAGAAATGTCCTCTGGTCGGATGAAACAAAAACAGAACTGTTTGACCAGAATGACAATTGTTATGTTTGGAGGAAAAAGGGAGAGGCTTGCAAGCCAAAGAACACCATCCCAACCGTGAAGCACGGGGGTGGCAGCATCATGTTGTGGGGGTTGCTTTGCTGCAGGAGGAACTGGTGCACTTTACAAAATAGATGGCTTCATGAGGAACGAAAATGATGTGGATATATTGAAGCAACATCTCAAGACATCGTCAGGAAGTTAAAGCTTGGTTGCAAATGGGTCTTCCAAATGGACAATGACCCCAAGCATACTTTCAAAGTTGTGGCAAAATGGCTTAAGGACAACAAAGTCAAGGTATTGGAGTGGCCATCACAAAGCCCTGACCTCAATCCTAAAGAAAATTTGTGGGCAGACCTGAAAAAGCGTGTGCGAGCAAGGAGGCCTACAAACCTGACTCAGTTACACCAGCTCTGTCAGGAGGAATGGGCCAAAATTCACCCAACTTATTGTGGGAAGCTTGTGGAAGGCTACCCGAAACGTTTGACCCAAGTTAAACAATTTAAAGGCAATGCTACCTAATACTGATTGAGTGTATGTAAACTTCTGACCCACTGGGAATGTAATGAAAGAAATAAAAGCTGAAATAAATCACTCTATTATTCTGACATTTCACATTCTTAAAATATAGTGTGATCCTAACTGACCTAAAACAGGGAATTTTTAAGAGGATTAAATGTCAGGAATTGTGAAAAACTGAGTTTAAATGTATTTGGCTGAGGTGTATGTAAACTTCCGACTTCAACTGTATATATGCGTGTGTGTGTGTGTGTGTGTGTGTGTGTGTGTGTGTGTGTGTGTGTGTGTGTGTGTGTGTGTGTGAGTGAGTGAGTGTGTGTGAGTGAGTGAGTGAGAAGAGCCCATCTCTCTCAATAAAGGTCTGTCCCCTATCCACTGTGGACCCTACTAACCACAAATCAAAATCAAATCAAATCAAATTTATTTATATAGCCCTTTGTACATCAGCTGATATCTCAAAGTGCTGTACAGAAACCCAGCCTAAAACCCCAAACAGCAAGCAATGCAGGTGTAGAAGCACCACACAGTGATGAAGAACATTTCTTAAAGCCACACTACTTAGTCATTCCTCTCTCTCCTGCTCTTTGTTAAGTCTGTGTTATTAGTGTGTGAACAGGGCCAGCAGCTCAGTGGGGAAATGCTATGCTGCCATTTACACAGTATTCAATACCTGCCAGACCCACATTACTGCATTTACACACATCTTTATCATATAACACTCCTCTCTATAGATTTATGACTGTAATCCAGGCTGCTAAATCACACATGCTTACATGATTGACAAGGACTATTAATCAACCCCAGAGCCTGAAGTGGACCTAAGTCCATCAGCAGTCTGCTGGGAAATAGGAAGAGTTTGAAGAATGGAGAATATATTTACAGAGAAGTCTTTCTCAGGAGGCTGTTTTAAGAAGAGAAAACAAATCGTTTTTGAAAGAGACAGCCTCCAGCACCGCTCGGCTGGGCCCGCCTCCAGCACCGCTCGGCTGGGCCCGCCTCCAGCACCGCTCGGCTGGGCCCGCCTCCAGCACCGCTCGGCTGGGCCCGCCTCCAGCACCGCTCGGCTGGGACCGCCTCCAGCACCGCTCGGCTGGGACCGCCTCCAGCACCGCTCGGCTGGGACCGCCTCCACCACCGACCACCACTGACCGCCTCCAGCTTGGGCCCGCCTCCAGCACCGCTCTGGGCCCGCCTCTCGGCTGGGCCCGCCTCCACCGCTCCTGGGCCCGCCTCAGCACCGCTCGGCTGGGACCGCCTCCAGCACCGCTCGGCTGGGACTTCCATCCCCGCCTCAACCCCGGCTGGGCCCGCCTCCAGCACCGCTACTGGGCCCGCCTCCATCCCCGCCTCAGCACCCTCGGCTGGGCCCGCCTCCAGCACCGCTCGGCTGGGCCCGCCTCCAGCACCGCTCCTGGGACCGCCTCCACTCTGGGACCGCCTCCAGCACCGCTTGGGACCATCCCGCCTCAGCACCGCCGGCTGGGACCGCCTCCAGCACCCTCGGCTGGGACCGCCTCAGCACCGCTTGGGCCATCACCGCTCGGCTCTCCAGCACCGCTCAAGCCCCCTGGGACCGCCTGTGGGACCTCTAGCACCGCTTGGGACCGCCTCCAGCACCGCTCCTGGGCCCGCCTCAGCACCGCCGGCTGGGCCGCCTCCAGCACCGCTCTGGGACCGCCTCCAGCACCGCTCGGCTGGGACCGCCTCCAGCACCGCTCTCCGCCTCAGCACCGCCGGCTGGGACCGCCTCCAGCACCGCTCGGCTGGGACCGCCTCCAGCACCGCTTCCATCCCCTGGGACCGCCTCAGCACCCCGGCTGGGACCGCCTCTCCTGGGACCGCCTAGCACCGCTTGGGCCCATCCCCGCCTCCAGCACCGCTCGGCTGGGACCGCCTCCAGCACCGCTCGGCTGGGACCGCCTCCAGCACCGCTCGGCTGGGCCCGCCTCCAGCACCGCTCGGCTGGGCCCGCCTCCAGCACCGCTCCCCCGCCTCAGCACCCCCTGGGACCCGCCTCAGCACCGCCGGCTGGGCTCAGCTTGGGACCGCCTCAGCACCGCTCCTGGGACCGCTCTAATTCCATCCCGCCTCCTCACCTCCTCCAACCCCCTCCTGGGCCCCCTCAACCCCCTTCTCCTCTACTTCCATCCCCTCAACCCCACCACTCTACTTCCTTCCACCCCTCCAGCAACCCCCTTCTCCTCTACTTCCATCCCCTCAACCCCCTTTCCTCTACTTCCATCCCCTCCTCAACCCCCTTCTCCTCCACTTCCATCCCCTCAACCCCCTTCTCTACTTCCATCCCCTCTCCCTCAACCCCCCCTCTCCTCAGCACCCCCTCCTCTACATCCCCTCAACCCCCTTCTCCTCTACTTCCATCCCCTCTCCTGGGACCCCCAGCACCTCTACTGGGATCCGCCTCACCCCCCCTCAACCCCCCTTTCCTCTACTTCCATCCCAACCCCCCTTCCTCTACTTCCATCCCCTCCCTCAACCCCCTTCTCTCTACTTCCACCCCTCTCCTCCCCCCCTCTCATCTACTCCCCCTCAACCCCCTTCTCCTCTACTTCCATCCCCTCTCCTCAACCCCCTTCTCCTCTACTTCCATCCCCTCAACCCCCTTCCCCTCTTCCATCCCTCTCCTCAACCCCCTCTCCCTACTTCCATCCCCTCAACCCCCTTCTCCTCTACTTCCATCCCCTCTCAACCCCCTTCTCCTCTACTTCCATCCCCTCAACCCCCTTCTCCTCTACTTCCATCCCCTCAACCCCCTCTCTACTTCCATCCCCTCTTCTCCTCTACTTCCATCCCCTCAACCCCCTTCTCCTCTACTTCCATCCCCTCTCCTCAACTTCCACCCCTCCCTCTACTTCCACCCCCTCTCATCTCTTCCCATCCCCTCAACCCCCTCTCCTCTACTTCCACCCCTCTCCTCAACCCCCTTCTCCTCTACTTCCATCCCCTCTCCTCAACCCCCTTTTCTCTACTTCCACCCCTCTCCTCAACCCCCTTCTCCTCTACTTCCATCCCCTCAACCCCTTTCTCTACTCCATCCCCTCTCCTCAACCCCCATTCTCCTCTTTCCCCTCCCCTCAACCCCCTTCTCTCTACTTCCATCCCCTCAACCCCCTTATCCTCTACTTCCATCCCCTCAACCCCCTTCTCCTCTACTTCCATCCCCTCAACCCCCTTCTCCTCTACTTCCATTCCTCTCTAATTCCATCCCTCTCCTTTACTTCCATCCCCTCAACCCCCTTCTCCTCTACTTCCATCCCGTCAACCCCCTTCCCTCTACTTCCATCCCCTCTCTCAACCCCCTTCTCCTCTACTTCCATCCCCTCAACCCCCTTCTCTACTTCCATCCCCTCAACCACCCTTCTCTACTTCCATCCCCTCAACCCCCCTTTTCCTCTACTTCCATCCCTCTCTAATTCCATCCCTCTCCTCTACTTCCACCCCCTCCCCTCTACTTCCACCCCCTCTCCTCAACCCCCTCTCATCTACTTCCATCCCCTCAACCCCCTTCTCCTCTACTTCCACCCCCTCTCCTCAACCCCCTTCTCCTCTACTTCCATCCCCTCCTCTACTTCCATCCCCTCTCCTCAACCCCCTTCTCCTCCACTTCCATCCCCTCAACCCCCCTTCTCTACTTCCATCCCCTCTCCTCAACCCCCTTCTCCTCCACTTCCATCCCCTCAACCCCCTTCTCCTCTACTTCCATCCCCTCAACCCCCATCTCTACTTCCATCCCTCTCCTCTACTTCCATCCCCTCAACCCCGCTTCCCCTCTACTTCCATCCCCTCTCCTCTACTTCCATCCCCTCTCCTCAACCCCCTTCTCCTCTACTTCCATCCCCTCAACCCCCTTCTCTACTTCCATCCCCTCAACCCCCTTCTCCTCTACTTCCATCCCCTCAACCCCCTTCTCCTCTACTTCCATCCCTCTCTAATTCCATCCCTCTCCTCTACTTCCTTCACCCCTCTCCTCAACCCCCTCTCCTCTACTTCCATCCCCTCAACCCCCTTCTCTACTTCCACCCCTCTCCTCAACCCCCTTCTCCTCTACTTCCATCCCTCTCCTCTACTTCCATCCCCTCTCCTCAACCCCACCTCTCCTCTACTTCCATCCCATCTCCTCAACCCCCCTTATCCTCTACTTCCATCCCCTCTCCTCAACCCCCTTCTCCTCTACTTCCATCCCCTCAACCCCCCTTCTCCTCTACTTCCATCCCTCTCCTTTAATCCCCTCAACCCCCTTCTCCTCTACTTCCATCCCCTCAACCCCCTTCTCCTCTACTTCCATCCCCTCAACCCCCTTCTCCTCTACTTCCATCCCCTCAACCCCCCTTCTCCTCTACTTCCATCCCCTCAACCCCCTTCTCCTCTACTTCCATCCCCTCAACCCCCTTCTCCTCTACTTCCATCCCCTCAACCCCCTTCTCCTCTACTTCCATCCCCTCAACCCCCCTTCTCCTCTACTTCCATCCCCTCAACCCCCCTTCTCCTCTACTTCCATCTCCTCTCCTCAACCCCCTTCTCCTCTACTTCCACCCCCTCTCCTCTACTTCCACCCCCTCTCCTCTACTTTCACCCCCTCTCCTCAACCCCCTCTCCTCAACCCCCTCTCCTCTACTTCCACCCCCTCTCCTCTACTTCCACCCCCTCTCATCAACCCCCTCTCCTCTACTTCCACCCCTCTCCTCTACTTCCACCCCTCTCCTCAACCCCCTCTCCTCTACTTCCATCCCCTCTCAATCCCCCCTCTCCTCTACTTCCATCCCCTCAACCCCCCTTCTCCTCTACTTCCAGCCCCTCTCAATCATTGTGAATGAGTCTATTTTTAATCTGTCCTTCAGTCATCATTTCCTTTAAAGGATCAGGTTTATTAGTTTATGAAAAGTGATCTGGCCACAATAGGCATTCACTGATGCCAATATAAATGTAATTTCACAATGGGGAGGAATGAATGCAATGTGATGAGGGGAAAGTATTGAGTTGTGTGTGTGTGTCCGAATGCGAGTATTGGGTTGTGTGTGTGTGTGTGTCCAAATGCGAGTATCGGGTTGTGTGTGTGTGTGCGTGTGTCTACGTGCCCGTGCATCCCTGCAAGCTCGTGTATGTGTGACTGAGCCTGCATGCGAGAATTAATGTGTGTGTGTGTGTGTGTGTGTGTGTTGATTCAGAGGGAGGTGTGTCAGTCTCGTATTTCACTGTGGTCCTTGTCTGTGAAACATTCTTCAGACTGAATAGACCACTAAGAGCCCAATAGCACACTTAACCACCCTAATGACTAGGGAGGGAGGGAGAGAGGGAGGGGACAGAAAGCCAGACAGACTGGGCCCCACCATGGCACCCTATCCACTATACAGTGTACTTCTTTTGACCAGGGCTCATAGGATTCTGGTCTAAAGTAGTGCACTACAAAGTGAATAGGGTGCCATGTGGGACACATCCCTGGACAGAGAAAGAAAAGCAGACTTCCAGACAGGCAGACAGACCAACCAACCAACCCACCAAACCAACCCTCACCACCAAACCAACCAACCAACCCACCCCACCAAACCAACCAACCAACCCACCCCACCAAAACAACCAACCTCACCAAACCACCCACCCCACCAAACCAACCAACCTACCAACCCCTCCCTCACCAAACTACCCCCACCAACCAACCCATCACCCCCTCAACCAACCCATCACCCCCCAACCAACCCATCACCCCCCAACCAACCCATCACCCCCCAACCAACCCATCACCCCCCAACCAACCCATCACCCCCAACCAACCAACACCAACCACCCAAACCACCACCAACCCGTTCCCCTCCTAGCTGAACACCCGCTCTTTATTTCATATTCAGCTCCTTTTCTCTCCCTCCCTTTCTCTCCCTCTCTCTCTGCTGCAACACAAAGCCCTTGTAATCCTGGTGGTCCAGGCTGGTCTCAGTTTGAACAGAGAAGAGAGCAGAGAGAGAGGCTTGTGTACAGTGAAAGAGAGATGGGGCGAATGCAGGGGAGAGGGGGAGAGAGAGGCTCATGTAGACAGTGAAAGAGAGAGGCTCATGTAGACAGTGAAAGAGAGAGGCTCATGTAGACAGTGAAAGAGAGAGGCTCATGTAGACAGTGAAAGAGAGAGGCTCATGTAGACAGTGAAAGGGAGAGGCTCATGTAGACAGTGAAAGGGAGAGGATCATGTAGACAGTGAGAGGGAGAGGATCATGTAGACAGTGAAAGGCTTGCCTAAAGAAGAACAGGTCAGTTGAGAACAGGGCAGAGAAACAGATTTTATCAGGCAATAACCAGACCAGTGGGTCTCTAACTTCAGGCTATTTTAATACTGTGACCTACTAAAGCTTTTTAACCAAGGCAGTCATTTTAGACTCCGTTCAGTCAAAGTGGACACCAACCAATTATCTTGGAAACACTGATGATTTACCATCACTACATTACTTCACCATCACTACATTACTTCACCATCGCCACACCACTTCACCATCACTACATTACTTCACCATCGCCACACCATTTCACCATCGCTACTTCACCATCGCTACTTCACCATCGCTACATTACTTCACCATCGCTACATTACTTCACCATCGCTACATTACTTCACCATCGCTACACCACTTCACCATCGCTACACCACTTCACCATCGCTACACCACTTCACCATCGCTACTTCACCATCGCTACATTACTTCACCATCGCTACATTACTTCACCATCGCTACATTACTTCACCATCGCTACATTACTTCACCATCGCTACATTACTTCACCATCGCTACACCACTTCACCACCGCTACACCATCGCTACACCACCACTTCACCATCGCTACACCACCACTTCACCATCGCTACACCACTTCACCATCGCTACACCACTTCACCATCGCTACACCACTTCACCATCGCTACACCATCGCTACACCACTTCACCATCGCTACACCACTTCACCATCGCTACACCACTTCACCATCGCTACACCACTTCACCATCGCTACACCACCACTTCACCATCGCTACACCACCACTTCACCATCGCTACACCACTTCACCATCGCTACACCGCTACACCACTTCACCATCGCTACACCACTTCACCATCGCTACACCACTTCACCATCGCTACACCACTTCACCATCGCTGCACCACTTCACCATCGCTACACCACTTCACCATCGCTACACCACTTCACCATCGCTGCACCACTGCACCACTTCACCATCGCTACACCACTTCACCATCGCTACACCACTTCACCATCGCTACACCACCACTTCACCATCGCTACACCACCACTTCACCATCGCTACACCACCACTTCACCATCGCTACACCACTTCACCATCGCTACACCATCGCTACACCACTTCACCATCGCTACACCATCGCTACACCATCGCTACACCACTTCACCATCGCTACACCACTTCACCATCGCTACACCACTTCACCATCGCTACACCACTTCACCATCGCTACACCACTTCACCATCGCTACACCACTTCACCATCGCTGCACCACTTCACCATCGCTGCACCACTTCACCATCGCTGCACCACTTCACCATCGCTACACCACTTCACCATCGCACCACTTCACCATCGCACCACTTCACCATCGCTACACCACTTCACCATCGCTACACCACTTCACCATCGCTACACCACTTCACCATCGCTACACCACTTCACCATCGCTACACCACTTCACCATCGCTACACCACTTCACCATCGCTACACCCACTTCACCATCGCTACACCACCACTTCACCATCGCTACACCACCACTTCACCATCGCTGCACCACTGCACCACCATCTTCACCATCGCTACACCACTTCACCATCGCTACACCACTTCACCATCGCTACACCATCGCTACACCACTTCACCATCGCTACACCACTTCACCATCGCTACACCACTTCACCATCGCTACACCACTTCACCATCGCTACACCACTTCACCATCGCTACACCACTTCACCATCGCTACACCACTTCACCATCGCTGCACCATTCACCATCGCACCACCAACTTCACCATCGCTACACCACTTCACCATCGCTACACCACTTCACCATCGCTGCACCACTCGCACACACTTCACCATCGCTACACCACTTCACCATCGCTACACCACTTCACCATCGCTACACCACTTCACCATCGCTACACCACTTCACCATCACCACCATCGCTAAACCACTTCACCATCGCTACACCACTTCACCATTCGCCACACCACTTCACCATCGCTACACCACTTCACCATCGCTACACCACTTCACCATCGCCACACCACTTCACCATCGCTACACCACTTCACCATCGCTACACCACTTCACCATCGCTACACCACTCACCATCGCTACACCACCATCGCTTCACTTCACCATCGCTACACCACTTCACCATCGCTACACCACTTCACCATCGCTACACCACTTCACCATCGCCACACCACTTCACCATCGCCACACCACTTCACCATCGCTACACCACCATCGCTACACCACTTCACCATCGCCGCACACCATCGCTACACCACTTCACCATCGCTACACCACTTCACCATCGCTACACCACTTCACCATCGCTACACCACTTCACCATCGCTACACCACTTCACCATCGCTACACCACTTCACCATCGCTACACCATCGCTAAACCAATTCACCATCGCTACACCACTTCACCATCGCCACACCACTTCACCATCGCCACACCACTTCACCATCGCCACACCACTTCACCATCGCCACACCACTTCACCATCGCCACACCACTTCACCATCGCCACACCACTTCACCATCGCCACACCACTTCACCATCGCCGCACCACTTCACCATCGCCGCACCACTTCACCATCGCCGCACCACTGCACCATCGCTGCACCACTGCACCACTTCACCATCGCTACACCACTTCACCATCGCCACACCACTTCACCATCGCCGCACCACTTCACCATCGCCGCACCACTTCACCATCGCCGCACCACTTCACCATCGCCACACCACTTCACCATCGCCACACCACTTCACCATCGCTACACCACTTCACCATCGCTACACCACTTCACCATCGCTACACCACTTCACCATCGCTGCACCATCGCTGCACCACTTCACCATCGCTACACCACTTCACCATCGCTACACCACTTCACCATCGCTACACCACTTCACCATCGCTACACCACTTCACCATCGCTACACCACTTCACCATCGCTACACCACTTCACCATCGCTACATTACTTCACCATCGCTACACCACTTCACCATCGCTACACCACTTCACCATCGCTACACCACTTCACCATCGCTACACCACTTCACCATCGCTACACCATCGCTACACCACTTCACCATCGCTACATTACTTCACCATCGCTACACCACTTCACCATCGCTGCACCATCGCTGCACCACTTCACCATCGCTACACCACTTCACCATCGCTACACCATCGCTACACCACTTCACCATCGCTACACCATCGCTTCACCATCGCTACACCATCGCTACACCACTTCACCATCGCTGCACCACTTCACCATCGCTACATTACTTCACCATCGCTACACCACTTCACCATCGCTACATTACTTCACCATCGCTGCACCACTTCACCATCGCTGCACCACTTCACCATCGCTACATTACTTCACCATCGCTGCACCATCGCTGCACCACT
The DNA here is from genome assembly GCF_034236695.1 of Oncorhynchus nerka. Taxonomy (NCBI): domain Eukaryota; kingdom Metazoa; phylum Chordata; class Actinopteri; order Salmoniformes; family Salmonidae; genus Oncorhynchus; species Oncorhynchus nerka. The sequence continues at coordinate 14,005,108 of NC_088403.1, forward strand.
TCACCATCGCTGCACCACTTCACCATCGCTGCACCACTTCACCATCGCTGCACCACTTCACCATCGCTGCACCACTTCACCATCGCTGCACCACTTCACCATCGCTGCACCACTTCACCATCGCTGCACCACTTCACCATCGCTGCACCACTTCACCATCGCTGCACCACTTCACCATCGCTGCACCACTTCACCATCGCTGCACCACTTCACCATCGCTGCACCACTTCACCATCGCCGCACCACTTCACCTTCGCCGCACCACTCCACCTTCGCCACATTACTCCACCTTCGCCACATTACTCCACCTTCGCCACATTACTCCACCTTCGCCACATTACTTCACCATCGCCACATTACTTCACCATCGCCACATTACTTCACCAGCGCTACATTACTTCACCAGCGCTACATTACTTCACCATCGCTACATTACTTCACCATCGCTACATTACTTCACCATCGCCACACCACTTCACCATCGCTACACCACTTCACCATCGCTACATTACTCCACCATCGCTACATTACTCCACCTTCGCTTACATTACTCCACCTTCGCTACATTACTCCACCTTCGCTACATTACTCCACCTTCACTACATTACTTCACCATCACTTCAGTAACTTTTCATGAGCACTTCAACTATTCTTCTTACCATTGTGAATGTAGTAAAATGGTGATAAGATTGTATTATGATTAAACCATTGTCCTGGGGCTGTAGCAAGTAGAACAGTAGCATGTAGAACAGTAGCATGTAGAACAGTAGCAAGTAGAACAGTAGCAAGTAGAACAGTAGCATGTAGAACAGTAGCAAGTAGAACAGTAGCAAGTAGAACAGTAGCAAGTAGAACAGTAGCAAGTAGAACAGTAGCATGTAGAACAGTAGCAAGTAGCACAGTAGCAAGTAGCACAGTAGCAAGTAGAACAGTAGTATGTAGAACAGTAGCAAGTAGAACAGTAGCAAGTAGAACAGTAGCAAGTAGAACAGATGTGTTCTGACATGTTTCTGAAACCTGATCCCTCACTCTCTCACCCAATCTCATTGATGTCAGAGAACCTCCTCTCTGGCGTGTTGTGTGTGGGGAGATTGAGGAAGTGACTATTTTCGTCGATAACAAAAGCCAAACTGGTGTGTGTGCAAATCTTTTAGGGATGAGAAGATTCTCTTCACAAATCTTCCCATAATCATGGAGGAGGATCCCATAATGCAGCAGGCCCCACTAGAGAGGCTGCTCTGTCTCTGTGCTCCACTGCTATCTCAGACACATTTAACACAGCTTAAAATGGAATGTTGATTTGTCACGGCCTAGTTCCAATCCTGCACTGGGGAGAGAGGGGGAAGAAAGAGAGATGGAGAGAGGGAAAGAAAGAAAGATTGAGAGAGGGAAAGAAAGAAAGATGGAGAGAGGGAAAGAAAGATGGAGAGAGGGAAAGAAAGAGAGATGGAGAGAGGGAAAGAAAGAGAGATGGAGAGAGGGAAAGAAAGAGCGATGGAGAGAGGGAAAGAAAGAGAGAGGGAAAGAAAGAGCGATGGAGAGAGGGAAAGAAAGAGAGATGGAGAGAGGGAAAGAAAGAGAGATGGAGAGAGGGAAAGAAAGAGAGATGGAGAGAGGGAAAGAAAGAGAGATGGAGAGAGGGAAAAGAAAGAGAGAGGGAAAGAAAGAGAGGTGGAGAGAGGGAAAGAAAGAGAGATGGAAAGAAAGAGAGATGGAAAGAAAGAGAGATGGAAAGAAAGAGAGATGGAAAGAAAGAGAGATGGAGAGAGGGAAAGAAAGAGAGATGGAGAGAGGGAAAGAAAGAGAGATGGAGAGAGGGAAAGAAAGAGAGATGGAGAGAGGGAAAGAAAGAGAGATGGAGAGAGGGAAAGAAAGAGAGATGGAGAGAGGGAAAGAAAGAGAGATGGAGAGAGGGAAAGAAAGAGAGATGGAGAGAGGGAAAGAAAGAGAGATGGAGAGAGGGAAAGAAAGAGAGATGGAGAGAGGGAAAGAAAGAGAGATGGAGAGAGGGAAAGAAAGAGAGATGGAGAGAGGGAAAGAAAGAGAGATGGAGAGAGGGAAAGAAAGAGAGATGGAGAGAGGGAAAGAAAGAGAGATGGAGAGAGGGAAAGAAAGAGAGATTGAGAGAGGGAAAGAAAGAGAGATGGAGACAGAAACCATCTCTAACCTGGTTGCTTGGAAAGTTCCAGATAAAGAGCCAGGCGTTCAGACAGTAATAAAGGAACGCTGATAATAATTAGTGCTGTGAAATGATTTCTTATTCGGCCTCGAGTCCCTTTGTAGAGGGTTCTTACCTAAGGGAATACGAAGACAGACTCCACACACACGTTGGTGGTTCTAACCTGAGGAATACTAAGAGGTTACTCATGACACTGGGGCTCAGACGTGTTTAAACACCACAACACATCACTCAGGGACAGAGAATCTCATGTGTACCATCACACACACACACACACACTACAAGCCTCTCTGGTACCTGAGGAATATTATGTGTGTGGTATTCCAGTACTCATCCTCTGTCTGAGTCAGTCATGTCTTCATGTTGTTATTCAATTACCACTCATCCTAATCCCTTTGGGTACATGTGTCTGTAGGCGTGTCTCTGTGTCTGTAGGCGTGTCTCTGTCTGAGTCAGTCATGTCTTCATGTTGCTATTCAATACCACTCATCCTAATCCCTTTGGGTAAGTGTGTCTGTGTAGGCGTGTCTCTCTGTGTCTGTGTAGGCGTGTCTCTCTGTGTCTGTGTAGGCGTGTCTCTCTGTGTCTGTGTAGGCGTGTCTCTCTGTGTCTGTGTAGGCGTGTCTCTCTGTGTCTGTGTCGGCGTGTCTCTCTGTGTCTGTGTCGGCGTGTCTCTCTGTGTCTGTGTCGGCGTGTCTCTCTGTGTCTGTGTCGGCGTGTCTCTCTGTGTCTGTGTCGGCGTGTCTCTCTGTGTCTGTGTCGGCGTGTCTCTCTGTGTCTGTGTCGGCGTGTCTCTCTGTGTCTGTGTCGGCGTGTCTCTCTGTGTCTGTGTCGGCGTGTCTCTCTGTGTCTGTGTCGGCGTGTCTCTCTGTGTCTGTGTCGGCGTGTCTCTCTGTGTCTGTGTAGGCGTGTCTCTCTGTGTCTGTGTAGGCGTGTCTCTGTGTCTGTGTAGCCAGCTCCCAGACTAACACAGTGTAGCCAGCTCCCAGACTAACACAGTGTAGCCAGCTCCCAGACTAACACAGTGTAGCCAGCTCCCAGACTAACACAGTGTAGCCAGCTCCCAGACTAACACAGTGTAGCCAGCTCCCAGACTAACACAGTGTAGCCAGCTCCCAGACTAACACAGTGTAGCCAGCTCCCAGACTAACACAGTGTAGCCAGCTCCCAGACTAACACAGTGTAGCCAGCTCCCAGACTAACACAGTGTAGCCAGCTCCCAGAACGAGGCCCCAGCACCTATTCTTCCAGCGATGACAACCAGATGTTGAGGTCCCACATCACACTGCCAATACACACACTTTAACACAAACAACATTAGTAGTAGGACACTATACCAATGTTTCCACATACACAGAGAGAGAGAGAGAGACAGCTAACTATTGGACTTGTGAGGAGTGAAAACAACCCGCCAGAGAGGCTGAACCTCGACAGAAAGGAAACCCTCTGAGGCAGAGCGTTCAGAGAGATAGTCTTTATTTTCTCCCTCTTTCAAAAAGTTGAGTTTCTGTTAGAAACATCATGAAGCAGGGAGGGACTCAAACTGTTCATATAAATTATGTATAGCAGAAAAATATGGACTGTTTTATTAGTTTCCTCTCCTTCTAGTCGGGGGCCTTCTCTCCCTCCCCTCCTAGTCGGAGGCCTTCTCCCCCCCCTCCCCTTCTAGTCGGAGGCCTCCCCCTCCCCTTCTAGTCGGAGGCCTCCCCCCCTCCCCTAGTCGGAGGCCCCCCCCTCTCCTTCTAGTCGGAGGCCTCCTCCCCCTCTCCTTCTAGTCGGAGGCCTCCTCCCCCTCTCCTTCTAGTCGGAGGCCTCCTCCCCCTCTCCTTCTAGTCGGAGGCCTCCTCCCCTCCTTCTAGTCTCCCCCCCTCTCCTTCTAGTCGGAGGCCTCCTCCCCCTCTCCTTCTAGTCGGAGGCCTCCTCCCCCTCTCCTTCTAGTCGGAGGCCTCCTCCCCCTCTCCTTCTAGTCGGAGGCCTCCTCCCCCTCTCCTTCTAGTCGGAGGCCTCCTCCCCCTCTCCTTCTAGTCGGAGGCCTCCTCCCCCTCCTTCTAGTCGGAGGCCTCCTCCCCCTCCTTCTAGTCTTCCCCCTCTCCTTCTAGTCGGAGGCCTTCTCCCCCTCTCCTTCTAGTCGGAGGCCTTCTCCCCCTCTCCTTCTAGTCGGGGGCAGCAATGACTTGCAGCTCCTAAATAAAGAACCACAACACATTCCAGAGGAAGAACCCACAGGGAACTGGCAGAGCCTTCACAACTAAAGCCTCCCTCACATTAACATCACAACTACAGCCTCCCTCACATTAACCATCAACATCACAACTACAGCCTCCCTCAAATTAACCATCAACATCACAACTACAGCCTCCCTCACATTAACCATCAACATCACAACTACAGCCTCCCTCACATTAACCATCAACATCACAACTACAGCCTCCCTCACATCCACTACAGCCTCCCTCACATCCACTACAGCCTCCCTCATTAACATCCAACTACAGCCTCCCTCATTAACTATCAACTACAGCCTCCCTCATTAACTATCAACTACAGCCTCCCTCATTAACTATCAACTACAGCCTCCCTCATTAACTATCAACTACAGCCTCCCTCATTAACTATCAACTACAGCCTCCCTCATTAACTATCAACTACAGCCTCTCTCACATTAACTGGCAACAACAGAACTACAGTCTCCCTCACATCAACTGTGAACACATACCTGACAGATTAACTGGAGGATGGATGAAATTATATTTGACCCACCCACCCACCCACCCACCCACACACACACACACACACACACACGTGGACACATCACATATGGATGGATTGTGGATTCACACAGAGTCTTGGCTGGTGTTGAAGTTTGGGGGAGCAGAATTGAAGCAGTTAGAGGCTATGCCTCAGAGGGTGACACATCCCCGGGACACAACCCAGAGAGCTCAGCCTCTCTCCTGTGGAGCTGGCTGAGGAGAAGACCCTACACACACAGCCAAGTGACATCATTACCATGCGAACATCTAGCAGCTGTCCAGATGAAGAGAGAGAGAGAGGAGCAGAGTGGTGAGGTAACGAGAGAGAGAGAGAGAGAGAGAGAGAGAGAGAGAGAGCAGAGTGGTGAGGTAACGAGAGAGAGAGAGGAGCAGAGTAGTGAGGTAACGAGAGAGAGAGAGAGAGAGAGAGAGGAGCAGAGTGGTGAGGTAACGAGAGAGAGAGAGAGGAGCAGAGTGGTGAGGTAACGTGAGAGAGAGAGAGGAGCAGAGTGGTGAGGTAACGAGAGAGAGAGACTAGCAGAGTGGTGAGGTAACGAGAGAGAGAGAGACGAACAGAGTGGTGAGGTAACGAGAGAGAGAGAGACGAGCAGAGTGGTGAGGTAACGAGAGAGAGAGAGAGGAGCAGAGTGGTGAGGTAACGAGAGAGAGAGAGAGAGAGGAGCAGAGTGGTGAGGTAACGAGAGAGAGAGAGAGGAGCAGAGTGGTGAGGTAACGTGAGAGAGAGAGAGGAGCAGAGTGGTGAGGTAACGAGAGAGAGAGAGGAGCAGAGTGGTGAGGTAACGAGAGAGAGAGAGGAGCAGAGTGGTGAGGTAACGAGAGAGAGAGAGGAGCAGAGTGGTGAGGTAACGAGAGAGAGAGAGAGGAGCAGAGTGGTGAGGTAACGGAGAGAGAGAGAGAGAGACGAGCAGAGTGGTGAGGTAACGAGAGAGAGAGAGAGAGAGACGAGCAGAGTGGTGAGGTATCGAGAGAGAGAGAGAGGAGCAGAGTGGTGAGGTAACGAGAGAGAGAGGAGCAGAGTGGTGAGGTAACGAGAGAGAGAGGAGCAGAGTGGTGAGGTAACGAGAGAGAGAGAGAGGAGCAGAGTGGTGAGGTAACAAGAGAGAGAGAGCGAGGAGCAGAGTGGTGAGGTAACGAGAGAGAGATAGAGAGACGAGCAGAATGGTGAGGTAACGAGAGAGAGAGAGGAGCAGAGTGGTGAGGTAACGAGAGAGAGAGAGACGAGCAGAGTGGTGAGGTAACGAGAGAGAGACGAGCAGAGTGGTGAGGTAACGTGAGAGAGAGAGAGGAGCAGAGAGGTGAGGTAACGTGAGAGAGAGAGACGAGCAGAGTGGTGAGGTAACGAGAGAGAGACACATGCCACACAGTGAAAACAGACAGGGGATTTTCCACATTCCTCTATGGAGAGAGCCAACCACACCCTCCCAGCTGACCTCTAGTAACCAGGGTCATAAAGCCTACCGTGTTCACAGGCCCACATCAGCCCAGTCACACACACACACTATGTTCACCAGTCACACACACACACACACTATGTTCACCAGTCACACACACACACACACACTATGTTCACCAGTCACACACACACACACTCACTATGTTCACCAGTCACACACACACACACACTCACTATGTTCACCAGTCACACACACACACACACTCACTATGTTCACCAGTCACACACACACACACACTCACTATGTTCACCAGTCACACACACACACACACTCACTATGTTCACCAGTCACACACACACACACACTCACTATGTTCACCAGTCACACACACACTCACTATGTTCACCAGTCACACACACACTCACTATGTTCACCAGTCACACACACACTCACTATGTTCACCAGTCACACACACACTCACTATGTTCTCCTACAATATCCTGTGCGTGTTCTCCTACAATATTTGTACAGAGAGAAATCCATTAAAAAGTCCTGACAATGCAGAAGCCCAGCAAATGATGAAAAACAAAACAGGTCTTATCAGCTGTGGTTTGTACAGCCAGACAGCCAGCAGAGCTGGATAGGGTGATGAAGGGATGGATGGATGGATGATAGGGTGATGAAGGGATGGATGGATGGATGATAGGGTGATGAAGGGATGGATGGATGGATGATAGGGTGATGAAGGGATGGATGGATGGATGATAGGGTGATGAAGGGATGGATGGATGGATGATAGGGTGATGAAGGGATGGATGGATGGATGATAGGGTGATGAAGGGATGGATGGATGATAGGGTGATGAAGGGATGGATGGATGATAGGGTGATTAAGGGATGGATGGATGATAGGGTGATGAAGGGATGGATGACAGGGGGGATCAGGGAAAGTCATTGGCCTTTATGAATATAATGTTTTCCTTTCCCCAATGTGAGAGAATGAAAAGAACAAGCTCCCATGAAGGGATGTGAAAACGTCTGACATCTAGGAATGGACACTTTTCAAGCACAAATCAAAACATGCCATGAGGGAGAGAGACAGGGACACGAGGGAGAGAGACAGGGACACGAGGGAGAGAGACAGGGACACGAGGGAGAGAGACAGGGACACGAGGGAGAGAGACAGGGACACGAGGGAGAGAGACAGGGACACGAGGGAGAGAGACAGGGACACGAGGGAGAGAGACAGGGACACGAGGGAGAGAGACAGGGACACGAGGGAGAGAGACAGAGACACGAGGGAGAGAGACAGAGACACGAGGGAGAGAGACAGGGACACGAGGGAGAGAGACAGGGACACGAGGGAGAGAGAAAGAGGGATGAGGGAGAGAGAAAGAGCTCCCAGCTCCATAAAAGGCCCAGAGTTAAAACTGCCAATATGGTCTCTCGCTCTCTACCCCTCAGGTCCTTAGAAACACACCACACACACAGGAAACCCGTGGGCAGAGACTTTGGCAGCTCAAACCCAGCTCTGTACCCAAATGAACCGTGCTCCCATGGTAACCCAAGCCCATGGCCTAACTGTCTTCTGTGCCATAACACGCTTTAACGCAAAGAGACACGTTGCTTCAGCTGAGGATGTGAGAGGAGAGAGAAACAAAGGCCTGAGAGACAGATGTAGGAAGAATGCTAACCAATGAGCAGCCAATTCCATTTCACAGTGGATCATGGAGGGGACAGAGAGAGAGACAGAGAGACAGAGAGACAGAGAGACAGAGAGAGAGAGAGAGAGAGACAGAGAGAGAGAGAGAGACAGAGAGAGAGAGAGAGAGAGAGAGAGAGAGACAGAGAGAGAGAGAGAGAGAGAGAGAGAGAGAGAGAGAGAGAGAGAGAGACAGAGAGAGAGAGAACAAAGAGAGAGAGACACAGAGACAGAGAGAGACACAGAGAGAGAGACACAGAGAGAGAGACACAGAGAGAGAGACACAGAGACAGAGAGAGAGAGAGACAGAGAGAGAGAGAGAGACACAGAGAGAGAGAGACACAGAGAGAGAGAGACACAGAGAGAGAGAGACACAGAGACAGAGAGAGAGAGAGAGAGAGAGAGAGACAGAGAGAGAGACAGAGAGAGAGACAGATAGAGAGAGACACAGAGAGAGAGAGACACAGAGAGAGAGAGACACAGAGAGAGAGAGACACAGACACAGAGACAGAGAGAGAGAGAGACAGAGAGAGAGACAGAGAGAGAAGGTATAAGAAAGTCTGGCTTGTACCATCAGAGACAACAAGCCGTCACACAGAGGGCTGATTAACTATATGGTGCAGTCAGTCAGCTGTCTGATTACCTTTCAGACCTCTAGACATCCATCTGAAGATCACATTCATAACAGACTCACTGACTCAGAATGAAAGATGAAATCCGGCTCAAAGACCAGAAATCAAAAACCCCAGAAATAAGACAAGAATAAAAAGGAATGAAAATTGGTTTATTTGCATAAACACTCAGATCCAAGAAAATACCATTTCATGCGTCACATTTCAGCGACTTTAGGTATGAGGTTTTTGACTAGGCCCGACTGCCTGTTAATCTGGCTAGTACAGAGTTTGTTCCATTGAGAGAGAAAAGGAGAGATTACCAAAATGATTTAAAAAATCCAGACAAGAGCTGTTAAATTCCAAAAACAACTAAAAGGAAGCGATTCCCAAACCTTCCATAACAAAGCCATCACCTACAGAGAGATGAACCTGGAGAAGAGTCCCCTAAGCAAGCTGGTCCTGGGGCTCTGTTCACAAACACAAACAGACCCCACAGAGCCCCAGGACAGCAACACAATTAGACCCAACCAAATCATGAGAAAACAAAAAGATAATTACTTAACACATTGGAAAGAATTAACAAAAAAACAGAGCAAACTAGAATGCTATTTGGCCCTAAACAGAGAGTACACAGTGGCAGAATACCTGACCACTGTGACTGACCCAAAATTAAGGAAAGCTTTGACTATGTACAGACTCAGTGAGTATAGCCTTGCTATTGAGAAAGGCCACCGTAGGCAGACATGGCTCTCAAGAAAAGACAGACTATGTGCCCACTGCCCACAAAATGAGGTGGAAACTGAGCTGCACTTCCTAACCTCCTGTCCAATGTATGACCATATTAGAGACACATATTTCCCTCAGATTACACAGATCCACAAAGAACTTTAAAACAAACCCAATTTTAATAAACTCCCATATCTACTGGGTGAAATACCACAGTGTGACATCATCCCATATCTACTGGGTGAAATACCACAGTGTTCCATCATCCCATATCTACTGGTGACAAGAAGAGTTCCATCATCCCATATCTACTGGGTGAAAACAAACATCATCCCATTCTACTGTAAATAATGTTCCATCATCCCATATCTACTGGGTGAAATATTGTGACATCATCCCATATCTACTGGGTGAAATACCACAGTGTGACATCATCCCATATCTACTGGGTGAAATACCACAGTGTTCCATCATCCCATATCTACTGGGTGAAATACCACAGTGTGACATCACAGCAGCAAGATGTGTGACCTGTTGCCACAAGAAGAGGTCAACCAGTGAAGAACAAAACATCCATTGTAAATACAACATATATTTATTTATTTGACAGTTGTAATGTCTTTATTCTTTTGGAACTTTGGTGAGTTTAATGTTTACTGTACTTTGTTTATTTCACTTGCGAGAGACAGAAGGAGAGAGGAGAGAGAATGTGACCGAGGTGATTAGCTGAAATGAGAGAGCTGTGTTTTGACTGTCAGGACTCAAGAACCTGGACTCTTAAAAGTCTGGGAGCTTCCAATGAACCCCTTGAACCTCCATTCACCCCACCTGCCACGTAGCAGAAGAGACAGAAATAAACACTAATGGCATCCGAGAGGAAGGCTGGTCCTTATTTTAATATGGCTCTTATTTCCTGGCCTGCAATCAAAAACACCTTTTTAAGCCCGAGATTAAGACTTTAGTCTGAATAAATCCTGAATCATGTGGAGAGAAAGAGGGATAGAGAAAAGAGAAAGAGGGATAGAGAACAGAGAAATGAGAGAGGAGAGGATAAGAGAGAAATTAGAGAGGAGAGGGTAAGAGAGAAATGAGAGAGGAGAGGGTAAGAGAGAAATTAGAGAGGAGAGGGTAAGAGAGAAATTAGAGAGGAGAGGAGAGGGTAAGAGAGAAATTAGAGAGAAATTAGAGAGGAGAGGGTAAGAGAGAAATGAGAGAGGAGAGGGTAAGAGAGAAATTAGAGAGGAGAGGGTAAGAGAGAAATTAGAGAGGAGAGGGTAAGAGAGAAATTAGAGAGAAATTAGAGAGGAGAGGGTAAGAGAGAAATTAGAGAGGAGAGGGTAAGAGAGAAATGAGAGAGGAGAGGGTAAGAGAGAAATTAGAGAGGAGAGGGTAAGAGAGAAATTAGAGAGGAGAGGGTAAGAGAGAAATTAGAGAGGAGAGGGTAAGAGAGAAATGAGAGAGGAGAGGGTAAGAGAGAAATTAGAGTGGAGAGGGTAAGAGAGAAATTAGAGTGGAGAGGGTAAGAGAGAAATTAGAGTGGAGAGGGTAAGAGAGAAATTAGAGTGGAGAGGGTAAGAGAGAAATTAGAGTGGAGAGGGTAAGAGAGAAATGAGAGTGGAGAGGGTAAGAGAGAAATTAGAGTGGAGAGGGTAAGAGAGAAATTAGAGTGGAGAGGGTAAGAGAGAAATTAGAGTGGAGAGGGTAAGAGAGAAATTAGAGTGGAGAGGGTAAGAGAGAAATTAGAGTGGAGAGGGTAAGAGAGAAATTAGAGAGGAGAGGGTAAGAGAGAAATTAGAGAGGAGAGGGTAAGAGATAAATTAGAGTGGAGAGGGTAAGAGAGAAATTAGAGTGGAGAGGGTAAGAGAGAAATTAGAGAGGAGAGGGTAAGAGAGAAATTAGAGTGGAGAGGGTAAGAGAGAAATTGATGATGTGTTTGGTCTGACCAGAGAGAGGATAATGAAGTGAAGCTTTTGACACCTAGCAACCTCTTGACCTGTAGGTTACCCTGGCGATGAGATGGTTTTTTTGTGTTGCCGAGGTTGAAGTTCGTTCCATTTCAATTTGGTCGATTCATGAATTTCAGGAAGGGAATTTAAACTCAAATGTAAGAAATTAAAACATCCACTAATATCCTGAAGGCATTGACCCTCAACCTCTGCTCAGTACACTGCTGTAATTTGTTCTCAGAGTGAGGTAAACTTTGTTCAGAAACACGTCTCGCACCGTCTCTACCCAGCTGTGGTCTCTAACCTGCTGGTGTCTCTAACCTGCTGGTGTCTCTAACCTGCTGGTGTCTCTAACCTGCTGGTGTCTCTAACCTGCTGGTGTCTCTAACCTGCTGGTGTCTCTAACCTGCTGGTGTCTCTAACCTGCTGGTGTCTCTCTGGTGTCTCTAACCTGCTGGTGTCTCTAACCTGCTGGTGTCTCTAACCTGCTGGTGTCTCTAACCTGCTGGTGTCTCTAACCTGCTGGTGTCTCTAACCTGCTGGTGTCTCTAACCTGCTGGTGTCTCTAACCTGCTGGTGTCTCTAACCTGCTGGTGTCTCTAACCTGCTGGTGTCTCTAACCTGCTGGTGTCTCTAACCTGCTGGTGTCTCTAACCTGCTGGTGTCTCTAACCTGCTGGTGTCTCTAACCTGCTGGTGTCTCTAACCTGCTGGTGTCTCTAACCTGCTGGTGTCTCTAACCTGCTGGTGTCTCTAACCTGCTGGTGTCTCTAACCTGCTGGTGTCTCTACCCAGCTGTGGTCTCTAACCTGCTGTGGTCTCTAACCTGCTGTGGTCTCTAACCTGCTGTGGTCTCTAACCTGCTGTGGTCTCTAACCTGCTGGTGTCTCTAACCTGCTGGTGTCTCTAACCTGCTGGTGTCTCTAACCTGCTGGTGTCTCTAACCTGCTGGTGTTCAAACAGTATATTGTCTCCTTATTCGATCTCAGTGAGACATATGTACTGCAGTAGTGTTTGAGCGTAGAGCCATATGTACTGCAGTACTGTTTGAGCGTAGAGCCATATGTACTGCAGTACTGTTTGAGCGTAGAGCCATATGTACTGCAGTACTGTTTGAGCGTAGAGCCATATGTACTGCAGTACTGTTTGAGCGTAGAGACATATGTACTGCAGTACTGTTTGAGCGCAGAGCCATATGTACTGCAGTACTGTTTGAGCGTAGAGACATACAGTGGGGCAAAAAAGTATTTAGTCAGCCACCAATTGTGCAAGTTCTCCCACTTAAAAAGATGAGAGAGGCCTGTAATTTTCATCATAGGTACACTTCAACTATGACAGACTAAATGAGAAAAAAAAATCTCGAAAATCACATTGTAGGATTTTTAATGAATTTATTTGCAAATTACAACGGTCCACTGCCTAGTTATCAAAGTGCCTCATGTCCATCAAGAACCCTCATCCATGAAATCCCCCTAAGAAAGATATTGTCTCCCTTCGTTTGCTGCGCTCTGAAAGGAGATCTGATGTTTGTTCCACTTCAAGCAACAAGAGTATAGTTCCCCGAGTCAATCCAACAGCAGACCACTGAACCCATGACTAGTACAAACCCAAGGCCATCAGAAGCCTCTCTGAAGGACAAACCTTGGGCAGCCTCCAACTCAGCTATAGAGCAACACAGTACACCATCTGATCTCAGTTAGTTTGACCAGGCTTCTCTGTGCAGCCCGTATACACGGCAGAGTGTGTGTGTGTCTCTGTGCAGCCCGTACACACGGCAGAGTGTGTGTGTGTCTCTGTGCAGCCCGTATACACGGCAGAGTGTGTGTGTGTGTGTGTGTGTGTGTGTGTCTGTGCAGCCCGTACACAGGGCAGAGTGTGTGTGTGTGTGTGTACGCGTGTCTGCTGACATTTCATGTCTTTATTGGATTCGGTTTCTCCAAGCCTCAGACTTGGTGATGGCTGGCATGTGTTTGTGAGAGGTCAGAGAGGTCAGAGAGAGTATAGTGAACAGAGTTAGATTATGGCTGGCTGGGGACTTCTGAAACATCTCTCCAAGACCATCACAAAAGCTGTAAGGCTCCATCACAGGGACTATAAGGCTCCATTTAGAAGTTCCCCATAGGAATGGCTCTAGGATCAGCTTACCTGCCCTCAACCTTAAACCTAACCATTAAGGAGAAACACAAAACTAATCTTAGGTCAGTAATTAAAAGCAACAAATACATGTGCTCTGTGGCCATATAAAGGCATGTCTGTGTGGACCTACTCTATGATGTAATCATCTAAGAGGTTTTGTCTGACCTGGGCTGAATGAGCTCCGTGTGAGAGGTCAGGGGTCAGCTGGGTAAGTGTTCTAAAGCCTCCGTGTTCCAAATCCTGTGACAAACTCAATAAAGGGGAGGCCATTTCACAGCTGCAACACGGTAAGATCTCTGCTCTGATTAGAGAGAAAAATAAAATGCCACGTAAGAAAATGTCACAGACGGCAAGAACGCAATATTTAGATAACTTGAATAAGAGAAAGGTTTCCCCAGTCGCTCTCTCTCAAGGTCCGTCTCAAGGTCCGTCTCTCTCGCTCAACTGGAACTAGACGCTGCCGTTTTACCAGGTAGCTAACTAGTGGAACTAGACGCTGCCGTTTTACCAGGTAGCTAACTAGTGGAACTAGACGCTGCCGTTTTACCAGGTAGCTAACTAGTGGAACTAGACGCTGCCGTTTTACCAGGTAGCTAACTAGTGGAACTAGACGCTGCCGTTTTACCAGGTAGCTAACTAGTGGAACTAGACGCTGCCGTTTTACCAGGTAGCTAACTCGTGGAACTAGACGCTACCGTTTTACCAGGTAGCTAACTCGTGGAACTAGACGCTACCGTTTTACCAGTTTGGAACTAGACGCTGCCGTTTACCAGGTAGCTAACTAGTGGAACTAGACGCTGCCGTTTTACCAGGTAGCTAACTAGTGGAACTAGACGCTGCCGTTTTACCAGGTAGCTAACTCGTGGAACTAGACGCTGCCGTTTTACCAGCTAACTCGTACTAACTAACGTGGAACTAGACGCTACCGTTTTACCAGGTAGCTAACTAGTGGAACTAGACGCTACCGTTTTACCAGGTAGCTAACTAGTGGAACTAGACGCTACTGTTTTACCAGGTAGCTAACTAGTGGAACTAGACGCTACTGTTTTACCAGGTAGCTAACTCGTGGAACTAGACGCTACTGTTTTACCAGGTAGCTAACTCGTGGAACTAGACGCTAGGTAGCTAACTCGTGGAACTAGACGCTACTGTTTTACCAGGTAGCTAACTCGTGGAACTAGACGCTACTGTTTTACCAGGTAGCTAACTCGTGGAACTAGACGCTACTGTTTTACCAGGTAGCTAACTAGTGGAACTAGACGCTACTGTTTTACCAGGTAGCTAACTAGTGGAACTAGACGCTACTGTTTTACCAGGTAGCTAACTAGTGGAACTAGACGCTACTGTTTTACCAGGTAGCTAACTAGTGGAACTAGACGCTACTGTTTTACCAGGTAGCTAACTAGTGGAACTAGACGCTACTGTTTTACCAGGTAGCTAACTAGTGGAACTAGACTCTACTGTTTTACCAGGTAGCTAACTAGTGGAACTAGACTCGTTTTAATGCAAAAATAAAATATTGGTCAAGAATGTGCTTCCATTTTAGCATCAGACGGCCTAATTCTCACTTGAAACATTGTTTTTGCGTTTAATAGACCAAACTACACATTCTGTTAACACGACTCCAGAGTGATCTGTTCTTGCAATTTGTAATCTATGACATCACATTTTAACATGATAATTTATCCCGAAGTAGTTTGGATGTAGTGAACACATATTTCAAAGTAACTTCAGTTAAGTAAAAAAACAAGAGTTTAATGGTAGTTTTAGTGCAGCTTAACTTCTTCCAGTGTGAAGTAATTGGTCAAAACTATATCTTCAGAGCAGCTTCCCCAACACTCTGTAGTTAACAGACAGCGCGAGACAGACAGTGGGCACAGATTGCAAACGTGGGCATCCTCTACCAAAAGCAGACCTTTGTGGCACTCACCACAGGGTGTTGTGGACACTGGCACGCCTGCCAAGAGACACGCTGGGATGCCAGGAGTAGCCACACAAAGACAACTAGGATAACAGACACCAAGAAGAGTGAGAGAGCACCAACGCGCACACACACACTTAAAAACACACGCTGGGATGCCAGGAGTAGCCACACAAAGACAACTAGGATAACAGACACCAAGAAGAGTGAGAGAGCACCAACGCGCACACACACACTTAAAAACACACGCTGGGATGCCAGGAGTAGCCACACAAAGACAACTAGGATAACAGACACCAAGAAGAGTGAGAGAGCACCAACGCGCACACACACACTTAAAAACACACTCTGGATGATTCCAGAACACGTCTGTAAATGCTCTTGTAAAACTGTCAGAGAGGCAGTTAGACATGCAGGGATCTTCACAGACAAAAGGCTGCATTCAGACTCACGCAGAAAATGAGTAAACAAACGGAGATGGATAAACGATGGGGAGGCAGAGAGGAACCTTGGCGAGAGGCCACATGAGGCCTGAGACAGCTGGCAACGAGACCCTCCACAACCCTTACTAACACACCGAGGAGAGGGAGAGAAGGAGAGAAGGGGGAGAAAGAGAGTGAGAGTGTGTCCCAGTGAGAGGGAGACCGAGAGAAAGGAGGTGGTTCTGAGCTCATCTAGTCCAGATAGGGAGGTGAAGGGATGGATGATAGGGGGATGAAGGGATGGATGGATAGGGAGATGAAGTGATGGATGGATAGGGAGGTGAAGGGATGGATGGATAGGGAGGTGAAGGGATGGATGGATAGG
Organism: Oncorhynchus nerka; assembly: GCF_034236695.1. Classification (NCBI taxonomy): domain Eukaryota; kingdom Metazoa; phylum Chordata; class Actinopteri; order Salmoniformes; family Salmonidae; genus Oncorhynchus; species Oncorhynchus nerka. Next base: position 14,021,302 of record NC_088403.1, read on the forward strand.
GAGGTGAAGGGATGGATGGATAGGGAGGTGAAGGGATGGATGGATAGGGAGGTGAAGGGATGGATGGATAGGGAGGTGAAGGGATGGATGGATAGGGAGGTGAAGGGATGGATGGATAGGGAGGTGAAGGGATGGATGGATAGGGAGGTGAAGGATGGATGGATAGGGATGGGGATGGATAGGGAGGTGAAGGGATGGATGGATAGGGAGGTGAAGGGATGGATGGATAGGGAGGTGAAGGGATGGATGGATAGGGAGGTGAAGGGATGGATGGATAGGGAGGTGAAGGGATGGATGGATAGGGAGGTGAAGGGATGGATGGGATGAAGGGATGGATGATAGGGATGGATGGATGGATAGGGGATGAAGGGATGGATGGATGATAGGGGGATGAAGGGATGGATGGATGGATGGATGGTGAAGGGATGATGATGGATAGGGAGATGAAGGGATGGATGGATAGGGAGATGAAGGGATGGATGGATAGGGGATGAAGGGATGGATGGATAGGGGGATGAAGGGATGGATGGATAGGGAGGTGAAGGGATGGATGGATAGGGAGGTGAAGGGATGGATGGATAGGGAGGGATGGATGGATAGGGAAGGGATGGATGGATAGGGAGGTGAAGGGATGGATGATAGGGGGTGAAGGGATGGATGATAGGGGATGAAGGGATGGATGATAGGGGGATGAAGGGATGGATGATAGGGGGATGAAGGGATGGATGGATAGGGGGATGAAGGGATGGATGGATAGGGAGATGAAGGGATGGATGATAGGGAGGTGAAGGGATGGATGGATAGGGAGGTGAAGGGATGATGGATAGGGAGATGAAGGGATGATGGATAGGGAGATGAAGGGATGATGGATAGGGAGATGAAGGGATGGATGATAGGGGGGATGAATGATAGGGGGGATGAAGATGTGGAAACCCAATGAGGAGTCACTGCTCTGTCCAGGGAACCTCGGACACAAATCCTGCTTTGTGCCACTACATCATAAAATCACACAGACACAGCGACACACAGGGAATGTGAAGATGTAACGGTGAAAGTGAGCCACCGCAGTCCTTCTACACAGTCACACACACACACACAGCTGTTCCGAGGACTTTTCTCCACTACCCAAAATGCAACTGTACTGTACTGTGTGTGTGTGTGTGTGTGTGTGTGTGTGTGTGTGTGTGTGTAGAGAGAAACACCGCGGTCGTCGTCGCGCCACAGCAGTTTAAACTTTAACCCAATTAATTTCAGCTCCAGCTTTCATGTTGTGAAGATGAAAGAAGCCAGGAGACAGAGAGAGAGGAGAGGAGGCAGAGAGAGGAGAGGAGGCAGAGAGAGGAGAGGAGAGGGAGACGGAGAGAGGAGAGGGAGACGGAGAGAGGAGAGGGAGAAAGGAGAGGGAGACGGAGAGAGGAGAGGAGAGGGAGAGGGAGAGAGGAGAGGGAGACGGAGAGAGGAGAGGAGAGGGAGACGGAGAGAGGAGAGGAGAGGGAGACGGAGAGAGGAGAGGAGAGGAGAGGAGAGGGAGAGGAGAGGAGAGGGAGACGGAGAGGAGAGGAGAGGGAGACGGAGAGAGGAGAGGAGAGGGAGACGGAGAGAGGAGAGGAGAGAGAGACGGAGAGAGGAGAGGAGAGAGAGACGGAGAGAGGAGAGGAGGAGGAGAGGAGACGGAGAGAGAGAGGAGAGGGAGACGGAGAGAGGAGAGGGAGACGGAGAGAGGAGAGGAGAAGGAGACGGAGAGAGGAGAGGAGAAGGAGACGGAGAGAGGAGAGGGAGAAAGGAGAGGGAGACGGAGAGAGGAGAGGAGAGGGAGACGGAGAGAGGAGAGGAGAGGGAGACGGAGAGAGGAGAGAGAGAGATGACGGAGAGAGGAGAGAGAGAGAGATGATAGAGAGAGAGGAGACGGAGAGAGGAGAGGAGACGGAGAGAGGAGAGGAGGCAGAGAGAGGAGAGGGAGACGAGGAGAGGAGAGGGAGACGGAGAGAGGAGAGGGAGACGGAGAGAGGAGACGGAGAGAGGAGAGGAGACGGAGAGAGGAGAGGAGACGGAGAGAGGAGAGGAGACGGAGAGAGGAGAGGAGACAGAGAGGAGAGGAGACGGAGAGAGGAGAGGAGACGGAGAGAGGAAAGGAGACGGAGAGAGGAGAGGAGAGGAGAGGAGGAGACAGAGAGGAGACGGAGAGAGGAGAGGAGACAGAGAGGAGAGAGAGGAGAGAGGAGAGGAGACGGAGAGGAGAGAGGAGAGGAGAGAGAGAGGAGAGAGAGAGGAGAGGAGGCGGAGAGAGGAGAGGAGACGAGAGAGGAGAGGGAGACGGAGAGAGGAGAGGAGAGAGAGAGAGGAGACGGAGAGAGGAGACGGAGAGAGGAGAGGAGACGGAGAGAGGAGAGGAGACGGAGAGAGGAGAGGAGACGGAGAGAGGAGAGGAGACAGAGAGGAGAGGAGACGGAGAGAGGAGAGGAGACGGAGAGAGGAGAGGAGACAGAGAGGAGAGGAGACGGAGAGAGGAGAGGAGAGAGACGGAGAGAGGAGAGGAGAGAGAGAGGAGACGGAGAGAGGAGAGGAGACGGAGAGAGAGACGGAGAGAGAGAGGAGAGGAGAGAGAGAGAGGAGAGGAGAGGAGACGGAGAGAGAGAGGAGAGGGAGACGGAGAGAGGAGAGGGAGATGGAGAAAGGAGAGGAGAGGGAGAGGAGAGAGAGAGAGAGACGGAGAGAGGAGAGGAGAGGGAGACGGAGAGAGGAGAGGAGAGAGACGGAGAGAGGAGAGAGAGAGACGGAGAGAGGAGAGGAGAGAGAGACGGAGAGAGGAGAGGAGAGGGAGAGACGGAGAGAGGAGAGGAGACGGAGAGAGAGAGGAGACGGAGAGAGACGGAGAGAGGAGAGAGACGGAGAGAGAGAGAGGAGACGGAGAGAGGAGAGGAGACGGAGAGAGAGAGAGAGGGAGAGAGAGAGAGAGAGAGAGGAGAGAGAGAGAGACGGAGAGAGGAGAGAGAGGGAGACGGAGAGAGAGAGGAGACGGAGAGAGGAGAGGAGAGAGAGGGAGAGGAGAGGAGAGGAGAGAGAGAGAGGAGAGGAGAGAGGAGAGGAGAGGAGACGGAGAGAGAGAGAGAGAGAGAGAGAGGAGAGGAGAGGAGACGGAGAGAGAGACGGAGAGAGAGAGGAGACGGAGACGGAGAGAGGAGAGGAGAGAGGAGAGAGGAGAGGAGAGAGGAGAGGAGAGAGAGACGGAGAGAGGAGAGGAGAGAGAGAGGAGAGAGAGGAGACGGAGAGAGAGAGGAGAGAGGAGACGGAGAGAGGAGAGGAGAGGAGAGAGAGAGGAGACGGAGAGGAGAGAGGAGAGGAGAGAGGAGAGGGAGACGGAGAGAGGAGAGGAGACGGAGAGGAGAGGAGACGGAGAGAGGAGAGAGACGGAGAGAGGAGAGGAGAGAGAGACGGAGAGAGAGAGAGAGAGAGAGACGGAGAGAGGAGAGGGAGAGAGAGAGAGAGGAGAGGGAGACGGAGAGAGGAGAGGAGACGGAGAGAGGAGAGGGAGACGGAGAGAGGAGAGGGAGACGGAGAGAGGAGAGGGAGACGGAGAGAGGAGAGGAGACGGAGAGAGGAGAGGAGACGGAGAGGAGACGGAGAGAGGAGAGGAGACGGAGAGAGGAGAGGAGACGGAGAGAGGAGAGGAGAGGGAGACGGAGAGAGGAGAGGAGAGAGAGACGGAGAGAGGAGAGGAGAGGGAGACGGAGAGAGAGAGGAGAGGAGAGAGGAGAGAGAGAGGAGAGGGAGAGAGAGAGAGAGGGAGACGAGAGAGAGAGAGAGAGGAGACGGAGAGAGAGAGAGGAGACGGAGAGAGAGAGGAGAGGAGAGGGAGACGGAGAGAGGAGAGGAGACGGAGAGAGAGGAGAGGAGAGACGGAGAGAGGAGAGGAGACGGAGAGAGGAGAGGAGACGGAGAGAGGAGAGGAGACGGAGAGAGGAGAGGAGACGGAGAGAGGAGAGGAGACGGAGAGAGGAGACGGAGAGAGGAGACGGAGAGAGGAGAGGAGACGGAGAGAGGAGACGGAGAGAGGAGAGGAGACGGAGAGAGAGACGGAGAGAGAGAGAGGAGACGAGAGAGGAGAGAGAGACGGAGAGAGGAGAGGAGACGGAGAGAGGAGACGGAGAGAGGAGAGGGAGACGGAGAGAGAGAGAGGGAGACAGAGAGAGACGGAGAGAGGAGAGGAGACGGAGAGAGGAGAGGAGACGGAGAGAGGAGAGGAGACGGAGAGAGGAGAGGAGACGGAGAGAGGAGAGGAGACGGAGAGAGAGAGACGGAGAGAGGAGAGAGAGAGGAGAGGAGACGGAGAGAGGAGACGGAGAGAGAAGAGGAGACGGAGAGAGGAGACGGAGAGAGGAGAGGAGACTGAGAGAGGAGACGGAGAGAGGAGAGGAGACGGAGAGAGGAGAGGAGACAGAGAGGAGACGGAGAGAGGAGAGGAGACGGAGAGAGGAGTTCTCCGCTTATTCTGTGTGAGAGACAAAAATAAAGACAGCAAGAGAGACAAAGAAAGACAGCAAGAGAGACAAAGTGAGACAGTGAGAGCGACAGAAAGAGACAGAACATTTTAGATGAACTCTTCAAAACAAACAATGAAAGGTGAGGAAACGCTCCGATACGACACTCAGGTTGTTGCCTGTTAATGAGGAGCCACCAGAGAATTGATGTTCTCTCCCCCTCTCTATCCATCTCCCTGAATGCCCAGATTGTTCAGTAATGGGTTGGAATGGTTCTGTGTGGTTCCGGAAGGTTCTAGGAGGTCAGTGGTCTGTCCCTCTCTATCCATCTCCCTGAATGACCAGATTGTTCAGTAATGGGTTGGAATGGTTCTGTGTGGTTCCGGAAGGTTCTAGGAGGTCAGTGGTCTGTCCCTCTCTATCCATCTCCCTGAATGACCAGATTGTTCAGTAATGGGTTGGAATGTTTCTGTGTGGTTCCGGAAGGTTCTAGGAGGTCAGTGGTCTGTGCTGACAGCGATCGGTGTGTCAGTGGTCTGTGTCTCTGTGCTGACAGTGAATAGCACAACTCTACTGGGACCTCAAATCCACAGTCCTCTAACTTCCTGTTCTGATTACCAGATACTCCCACACCAACCAGGCCTCTCAACATCCCCCCCCCCCTTCCCCTCTTCTAAAGCAAACACACCACTCTCTCAGAAAGTCCTTTCTGGGCAGCCTGGTCATTAATTGCCACAGAACAAGACTAGCAGTTTTTGACCAGGAGGCTGGAGGGTGAAACATGGACACCAAATCTCAAACACTTGGAACTGAGCCACTGACCGGTCAAATCTTAATCAGCTGCCGTTACGCAACCGTTAGGCAAACTTTACGCAACCTTTACGCAACCAAGCGCTTGTCACGTCTCCAGCTGACCACCGCCAGGAAGACTGGGGAACAACCGGCCCTTCAGCCTTAATGAGCTTATGAAGGGGACAGAGTGAGTTGAAGAAATCAGGTTGACCACTGCAGTCCTGGGTTAGTAAGATCCTTTCTAAGTGAGGAATGTGTTTATGTTACTGATCCAATCTCAGTGCCTGGATCAGTCGTAAGGCCCTATGTGAGAACGGAGAGTGTTTGTGCTGTGGTTCTATGATCTGACCTGGAGTCAGCCAACAGCCTGGCATGTGTCGAGTTGGAGATGAAGAAGGAGGGAGGAGGAATGACAGAGCTGAGATAACACAAACACGGCCTCCCTTCAGCCCTGATATGAGAGTTCTCTCTTATGACCAAGGCATCCTGCTCCTCTGATTTACCCAGGCAGCATGAGGGCTGCTGGGGGTGAGAGGGCAGAGAGAGGGGGCAGGGTGGAGGTTACACTCCTCTGATTTACCCAGGCAGCGTGAGGGCTGCTGGGGGTGAGAGGGCAGAGAGGAGGTTACACTCCTCTGATTTACCCAGGCAGCGTGAGGGCTGCTGGGGGTGAGAGGGCAGAGAGAGGGGGCAGGGTGGAGGTTACACTCCTCTGATTTACCCAGGCAGCATGAGGGCTGCTGGGGGTGAGAGGGCAGAGAGGAGGTTACACTCCTCTGATTTACCCAGGCAGCGTGAGGGCTGCTGGGGGTGAGAGGGCAGAGAGAGGGGGCAGGGTGGAGGTTACACTCCTCTGATTTACCCAGGCAGCGTGAGGGCTGCTGGGGGTGAGAGGGCAGAGACAGGGGGCAGGGTGGAGGTTACACTCCTCTGATTTACCCAGGCAGCGTGAGGGCTGCTGGGGGTGAGAGGGCAGAGAGAGGGGCCAGGGTGGAGGTTACACTCCTCTGATTTACCCAGGCAGCATGAGGGCTGCTGGGGGTGAGAGGGCAGAGAGGAGGTTACACTCCTCTGATTTACCCAGGCAGCGTGAGGGCTGCTGGGGGTGAGAGGGCAGAGAGAGGGGGCAGGGTGGAGGTTACACTCCTCTGATTTACCCAGGCAGCATGAGGGCTGCTGGGGTGAGAGGGCAGAGAGGAGGTTACACTCCTCTGGCAGCGTGAGGGCTGCTGGGGGTGAGAGGGCAGAGAGGGGGGGTGGAGGTTACACTCCTCTGATTTACCCAGGCAGCGTGAGGGCTGCTGGGGGTGAGAGGGCAGAGACAGGGGGCAGGGTGGAGGTTACACTCCTCTGATTTACCCAGGCAGCATGAGGGCTGCTGGGGGTGAGAGGGCAGAGAGAGAGGGCAGGGTGGAGGTTACACTCCTCTGATTTACCCAGACAGCGTGAGGGCTGCTGGGGGTGAGAGGGCAGAGAGAGGGGGCAGGGTGGAGGTTACACTCCTCTGATTTACCCAGGCAGCGTGAGGGCTTCTGGGGGTGAGAGGGCAGAGAGAGGGGGCAGGGTGGAGGTTACACATCTGGTTCCGGTCAGAAGGTTTGAGATTCCCCGTCTGGGTGTTTGAAGGAGAGGAGACACACAGCTTTCCCATTCTGCCCAATCAGATGGTCCTAAATCAGATGTTAATGCATTCCATTATCAAAACCTGCCTTTCATCCCAACAATCACATTCTGCAAAAGAAATACAATAGAAATCTGATCTAATTTGAGTTCCTCACCATTCCATCACCCAGTACAATGGACGAAGAAAAACAACTGATAGAATCGTCTTCATCAAAGTTGGCCTGAAATCAATTAGGGGGAAAACTAATGGAATGGCCCATCATACAGGCTGTTCTTTGTGTGAGTCAGATGGAGTCAGACTGTGTCTGAGTCCCACATGGCAACCTATTCCCTACATAGTACACTACTTTGACCAGAACTCTACGGAGGCCCTATGGGCCCTGGTCCAATGTAGTGGACTATAGAGAGAACAGGGAGCCATTTGGGACTCAGTCAGTCATAACAGTAGCAAGTCTGAGAGGCTGGCATCTGCAGGTTCTATTCAATACAACTACAATGGACCCGTCATTGTTCTCTAAATTAATACATTTTCAGACCTGCCACCAGAAGTCATGATGGTGTCCCAAATGGCACTCTATTCCCTATATAGTGCACTACTTTAGACCGGAGCCTTAAGGGCCCAGGTAAAATGCTGTGCATTATATAGGGAATAGAGTGCCATTTGGCAAGCAGAAGGAAGCCATATCCTGATGGTCTATGTATTCCACTGTCTTTAACAGTGATGTTTCAAAATGTCTGAATCCAAACACCAGGGACAGTAATGCTACAGGTTTAACTCTGTACATCCTAGGGGTTTCTCCTCGTTCAGATAGCAGGAAGATACTGCTTTCATTTGTTTTCAGACTCACTACCGGTCCATCGTGTCCAACAGTGTGTGTGTGTGTGGTGTGTGTGGTGTGTGTGTGTGTGTGTGTGTGTGTGGTGTGTGTGGTGTGTGTGTGTGTGTGTGTGTGTGTGCAGCTGTGTGAGGTTTGGCTGAACTATGTGAAGTCCTCCCTCCACAGAGGAACAGAACAAGACAACATGTAGACCCACACCTTCCCTCCACAGACCAAACCAACCAACGCTTTCCTGTGGTTCCACCATGTTCCCAAGACTGAAGACCGGAGCAGAGAGAGGAGATGCACAGGGTGAATGAATAAGGGGGAGGAAAGAGAGGTAGAATCCCTCTGATCTGTCAAGTCCTGTGGAGGAAGTGAGGAATTATCCCTGGCCTGTAGAGACGTCTCTGCTGCCTGTCCTCAGCTCCACACACACTATTATACAGAGACATGAGCGCGTGGACCTCCCTTCTTATATAGCGCTGTGGACCTCCCTTCTTATATAGCGCTGTGGACCCCTCTCCCCGCTGTGACCTCCGTTTTGTACGCTATGACCTACGCTGTGGACCTCCCTTCTTATGTCTAGCGTGACCTACGTGTGTCTGACAGAAACCCTGCTTCTTAAACAGTGACCTACGTGTTGTCTGTACGTACCGACCGCGACCTCAAAAACCTGCTTTCCGACACGCCACCTACGTGTTGTCTGTACGTACCGACACGCCACCTCTGTGCGTGCCCCCGTGACCTACGTGTTGTCTGTACGTACCGACACGCGACCTACGTGTTGTCTGTACGTACCGACACGCGACCTACGTGTTGTCTGTACGTACCGACACGCGACCTACGTGTTGTCTGTACGTACCGACACGCGACCTACGTGTTGTCTGTACGTACCGACACGCGACCTACGTGTTGTGTATACGTACCGACACGCGACCTAGTGTTGTGTGTGTGTGTGCGACGTACTCACGTGTGTTGTGTGTGTGTGTGTACGTACCGACACGTGACCTACGTGTTGTGTGTGTGTGTGTACGTACCGACACGTGACCTACGTGTTGTGTGTGTGTGTACGTACCGACACGTGACCTACGTGTTGTGTGTACGCACGTGACACGACCGTGTGTGTACGCACCTGACGTGTTGTGTGTGTGTGTGGGCCGACACGCGACCTACGTGTTGTGTGTGTACCGACACGTGACCTACGTGTGTTGTGTGTGACCTACGTGTTGTGTGTACGTACACACGCGACCTCGTGTTGTTGTACCCAGACACGCGTGACCTGTGTGTTGTACGTGTTGTGTGTACGTACCGACACGCGACCTACGTGTTGTGTGTACGTACCGACACGCGACCTACGTGTTGTGTGTGTGTGTACGTACCGACACGCGACCTACGTGTTGTGTGTACGTACCGACACGCGACCTACGTGTTGTGTGTACGTACCGACACGTGACCTACGTGTTGTGTGTGTGTGTACCGACACGTGACCTACGTGTTGTGTGTGTGTGTACCGACACGCGACCTACGTGTTGTGTGTGTGTACCGACACGTGACCTCGTGTTGTGTGTGTGTACGTGTTGTGTTTACCCGACCTGTGTGTGTCCTGGACACGACCTGTGTGTGTGTACGTACCGACACGCGACCTTAGTTGTGTGTGTACCGACACGCGACCTCTGCGTGTGTGTGTGTGTACGTACCGACACGTACGTGTTGTAAGATGTACCACGCACTACATGTTCATGTTTATAAATCTGTCAACTGTAAAGTATTTGTTGTAATGACCTACGTTGTGTATATGTTTGACCCAGTGAAGACTAGCTGTCCCCACTACGTGTTGTGTGTGTGGACCACCTAGTGTTGTGTGTGTGTGTATGCGTATCGACTAATGGAGACCCCTAATAAATCACGTGTTGTGTGTAATGACACCACACGCGACCTCGTGTTGTGTACGTACCGACACGCGACCTCGTGTTGTGTATGTACGTACCGACACACCACGTGTTGTGTGTACACCGACACACCTACAGAGCGGAAAATCAGACCGTGTGCCAACCAATGTGTGTTAGATGTTGTTTCTGTCGTACACACAGACACACCTACTGTACGTACACACACACAGACACACCTCCGCCAGAACACCATAATTCCACCACTATCAATCATGTGTAATGTGTGTGTACGTGCCAGCAGCCCTGTTTGTTGTGTGTGTGTTGAGAACGTGACCTATAAACACGTGTTGTGTGTGTGATGACCTCTTCAGACACGCCTCAGTAAACAGCACAGACTGACTTATTAGAGTGGATGAGAAGACGAGTTCCCATCAGACTGGTCTGGTGTACAACGTGACAGGTTTCTGGACTCTCTGTCGTGTTATATAGCGTGTGGACCTGACCTCGTGTTGTGTGTAGCGTGCGTCAAGGCTGTTGAAGAGACCACTGTCAGACTGACTGGAGAACAGACCTCAGTGTCGTGTGAGGTACCAATCACCGACCGCGTGAGAGAGACTCCGTGTTGTGTATGCGTACGACCACGCGACCTCGTGTTGTGTGTACGTACCGACACGCGACCTCGTGTTGTCTGTACGAGAGAGTTACGTGATCGACAGGCTAACGTTTAAATATTAATTTGTGTCTTGTGTACGGAGGACAGTGTTGTCTGTAAACACGGACCTACGTGATTAATAGTGACATCAGTACACGCGACCTACGTGTTGTCTGTAGGACTCCCTGAGTTGTCTGTACGTACCGACACGAGTGGATGATCACACTCCTACTGTTGTGTGTGTTACAACATCCTCGTTGTGTGGTGTTTAAGATGAACAGACACACTACATGTTCATGTTTATAAATCTGTCAACTGTAAAGTATTTAGTGTGTAATGTCTCGTTGGTTATATGTCGTCCCCAGTAAGACTAGCTGTCCCCACTGGCATCGACTAATGGAGACCCTAATAAATCACACACTAATGAACACCACTAACACAATCACAGAGCGGAAAATCAGCCGTGTGCCAACCAATCGTAGTTAGATACACACACAGACACAGACACACACACACACACACACACACAGAGACACACACACACACCATAATTCCACCACTATCAATCATTGTAATGCCAGCAGCCCTCCTCCACATTTATAAACACTTAATGTGTTGAGGAACGTGGATCTTCAGAGGCCTCAGTAAACAGCACAGACTGACTTATTAGAGTGGATGAGAAGACGAGTTCCCATCAGACTGGTCTGGTGTACAACGTGACAGGTTTCTGGACTCTCTGTCGTACACGTCAAGGCTGTTGAAGAGACCACTGTCAGACTGACTGGAGAACAGACAGACGTAGAGGTACCAATCACCAAAGAGAGAGAGCGCGAGAGAGAGTTATTACAGGATAACGTTTAAATATTAATTTGTGTCTTCGGAGGACAGAGAAAAGGGAAGTAGATTAATAGTGACATCAGTAGCAGCTGAGGACTCCCTGAGGGAGGGAGTGGATGATCACACTCCTGTTGGGAGTTACAACATCTTCGTTGTGTGTTTAAGATGACCAGACACACAGATTGAGTTCTGGAGCAGGTCGTTGTTCGACTCTCCACTCACAGTGGACCATCCCATCACCACGGCAGAAGTATCCTCACAAGGCCCAGCATTGGAGGACAGCCAACAGCCCACGACAGAGATGATTGGGTCGTATCTACAGAGGTCAGGTGCTGACTTCCTGTTACAGCTCAACAACTTCCTCTAGCAGCCTTCAGGAGCCTGGAAATGATCACTTCCCCTTTCTGGTGTCATCCCGCATTGCTGCTCACAACACACAGCACACCACACACGCTGTCAACACAGCACACCACACACGCTGTCAACACAGCACACCACACACGCTGTCAACACAGCACACCACACACGCTGTCAACACAGCACACCACACACGCTGTCAACACAGCACACAAACGATTCACAGTGGAGTCACACGACCTCAGAGCGAAGATCTTCAGTTGTGTGATGACAGAGCATGAAAAGAGCTTTGATGGCGGACTGTAAACTGGGATCTTGAAATCAAACAGAGTAAATGAAATGGAACGTTCGTCAGCTGTGATGCCGGAACTCCACATTAAAGGTCAGAAATACACTAAATGAAGCTGGGCCACCTAGTAGTGTGGAGGAGATTGGATACTTTATGGCCCTGCTTTACTTTGTGTTGACGCAGCATGTAGAGGTCATGAGCTGGGTCTATGAGTCACACAAGTAGGCCAGAGACTCAATACTATGGGAGCCCTATAGGTCCTGGCCAGAAGTAGTGCACCATATATGGAATAGGGTGTCATTTGGGATGCAAGCCCATTCCTCAGACCCATTAAACAGAGAGGTTCTCTACATCTTCATATCTGCTCAATACAAAACCCACTAGATATTCACCATGTCCCTCTCCTGCCAAGAAAGAATGAGAGGAGTGGAAGAGAGGAGAGGAAAAGACAGGGAATGAGGAGAAGAGAGAGAGAGGAGTGAGAAGAGAGAGAGAGGAGTGAGAAGAGAGAGAGAGAGGAGTGAGAAGAGACAGAGAGGAGTGAGAAGAGAGAGAGAGGAGTGAGAAGAGAGAGAGTGGAGAGAGAGAGGAGTGAGAAGAGACAGAGGAGTGAGAAGAGACAGAGGAGTGAGAAGAGACAGAGGAGTGAGAAGAGACAGAGGAGTGAGAAGAGACAGAGGAGTGAGAAGAGCCCTGTGAGTCTATCACAAACAGTCTGTCTCCGCTCATAGAAAATCCTTTAGGACAACAATAGCTCTTAAATGGAGCAGGGCTGGTGTGTGTGTGTGTGTGTGTGTGTGTAAACAGAGCAGTGCTGATGGCTGAGCAGAGGAGAGATGAGGGCCGTGTCGAGGCCCAGGGATGGAGGCAGGGAGAGATAAGAGATCCATGGTTAAACACCGAGCAGAGAACAGACATGTCAGAGCATCCATTACGCTCCACCGTATCACCCTCCCCACACCTGGCAGGCAATTAGTGGCCGTCTGCAGCCACCAAGCTGGTTATTCTTACACCATTAATCACACAGGCCGGTCATTTTCAGCTCTTAACGTCATAGTGAGTGAGTGAGAGAGAGGAGAGAGAGAGGGATAGAGTGAGAGAGTGATAGAGAGAGGGATAGAGTGAGAGAGTGAGAGAGGGATAGAGAGAGGGATAGAGTGAGAGAGGGATAGAGGGATAGAGAGAACATTGATGTAATGAAATGAATGAAAAGTACACCAATCAGACTGTGACTCAGGGTAATCAGGGCTCAAGGAGTGTGTGAGATCGCTCACTGGCTGCGTTGGGCTAATCATAACCACCGCCCTCACCACGTTACCCCTCCAATCACCCTCAACCCTCCTCAACCCTAATCTCTCCCTCAGATGAATCTGCCAGGGCTCCAGGAGAGGGGAAACAGGGGGACAGGGAATGCAGGTCTACGTCTGAAGCGGTTACTACGGTAACGACCTTCAGTAGGTCATACCACTTCATCATCTAGACCCAGAGTGATTGGGCTCTGATTGGTGTCAGCTGTTTGAGGAGGACCATCGTTTATTTTCGTCATTGGTGTTGCTAAGGAAACGACACGCTGAACACATTCCCTCTTCATCATGTGTCATGACTGTGGGGTTCTGGTCCAGTTCTAGATAGATGTTTTATAGTGATGTTCTAGTAGAATGTCATTCACACTGAGGCCACCCAGTCCCCTCAACCCCAGTCAGTACTATGACTGAGTGACTGGACTGTCAACCAACAGTAGGAACCGTCTCCAACATTCTCTTAAGAGACTAAAACCATTTCCAGAGTACAAACCTCCAGTTAAGCATTTTAAAAGCACCACCAACAGTGTGTATTTACATAACTGACATGAACTCAACCAAGGCCAGTGAGAAAACTAAAAGGTCAACGCTGCTCTCCTTCCCCTGCTGAAGTAAGGTCCTGCCGGACTGGGTGATCTACTACACTCATTTCAATCTGTGTTTCTGTGCGATATTCCAAATGCCTGTATTGTAAGAATCAAGGTTTGGTTATTTTTATGTGCTTTTGTCTGCTCATGTTGTATTTTTGGTCTTGTCTCCTTTGTTCCTTCTGTGCATCTCTCCATTTACACCAGAGATCTGTATATAATCAAGAGACGCATGTCTCCATTTACACCAGAGATCTGTATATAATGAAGAGACGCACGTCTCCATTTACACCAGAGATCTGTATATAATGAAGAGACGCACGTCTCCATTTACACCAGAGATCTGTATATAATGAAGAGACGCACGTCTCCATTTACACCAGAGATCTGTATATAATGAAGAGACGCACGTCTCCATTTACACCAGAGATCTGTATATAATGAAGAGACGCACGTCTCCATTTACACCAGAGATCTGTATATAATGAAGAGACACACGTCTCCACACTAACAATGGGAGTCGTTGTTCCAAAAGCGGGAAGGTGACAATCTTGGGTCCAAAATAAGTCCATAGAAGCGCATTGGCCTTATTTTGGACAAAATTCAGCAAGAGTGAAGCCTCTCATGTAGCCTCTTCCTCTATGGTTCACACACACCAAGCCCCTCCCCCTGCCTCTCACACCAACAAGGTTGAGATCACATCTTCCTCTCTGACAAGCGGTTTCAACTCAAGATTTGCATTTAAGGTTTGGTCCAGAAAAATCTGTCATATGGACACCAGAACACACTGAATCATTTTACTGGAAGAGAAGTTGACTTCTCCAACAATACCCTTTTTATGTCTCAACTCCTCAAACTGATCTCAGAGCAGTGTGGTACAATTACATCCTTCAGTTAATCACATGACTTTTACATTAGAATGTATTCCTATACTGGTACGTTCACACTGGTTTTCTGAGAGACGACAGAATAGGGCTCTTAGAACCGATGTGTCTGCGTGAACACTGACACTAGATTTACCATGGCTTGGTGACAACATTCCATTCTATGAGTAGTGTGTGTGTGTCTGTCGGTGCCAGGGAGAACCCATCTCCACTTTATTTATCCCACATGGAAGATGAACACTGGACTAAATCATCTGAGGGAATGACCTCGTGTTCGAGGTCACAGAAGTACTTTTGTATCAGCGAGCAGTAAATGAACTAGAGACAGATATGTGGCACCATGTAAATGTTGATGTCTGTTGCATGAGAGCAGAATGTGTCTTTATAGATCTGTTCTTCATCACACAGGCCTGTTTATTGGGGTTTGACCCCACACCGTTGGCTCACCATTAATACTCCATTACTGTAGTCATCACACAGGCCTGTTTATTGGGGTTTGACCCTGCACCGTTGGCTCACACAGGCCTGTTTATTGGGGTTTGACCCTGCACCGTTGGCTCACCATTAATACTCCATTACTGCAGTCATCACACAGGCCTGTTTATTGGGGTTTGACCCACACCGTTGGCTCACTGTTAACACTCCATTACTGCAGTCATCACACAGGCCTGTTTATTGGGGTTTGACCCTGCACCGTTGGCTCACTGTTAACACTCCATTACTGCAGTCATCACACAGGCCTGTTTATTGGGGTTTGACCCCACACCGTTGGCTCACCGTTAACACTCCATTACTGCAGTCATCACACAGGCCTGTTTATTGGGGTTTGACCCTGCACCGTTGGCTCACCATTAATACTCCATTACTGCAGTCATCACACAGGCCTGTTTATTGGGGTTTGATGCACCGTTGGCTCACCATTAATACTCCATTACTGCAGTAATTCAGCAATGATAAAGTTCAATTGTTTTGAAGAAATCTAAAAGTCTTTTGATTAGAGTCATTACTACGACAACAGACAACTAAAACCGGAGTATCAAATGAACATTGATTCTGGAAAATGAATGCTCAGTTTGGCTAAAATGCGGCTAGCGACAAAGACTGTTATACTAGCTGTCTGGTCTGTTTTATAAATGTGCAATAAGCAAACACAATTATATAAGGAATTGGTAAGTCGTTGTGATTCTGAGAAATCAGGTCGGCTACTTGATTTCAACGTGGACAGGCTAACATGCTGTTCAAACAGGTGGAGACAGAAGAGTGTGTTCATAACTAGTCAACTGTTCAACCTTGTTAGCAAATAGATCAAAGTTGGCTAAACTTGAACTATAAAGATTGAGACGCTGCCTTTTAGTATAACACACACAGTTCTCTTAGTGCCATTGGCACGCAGCGTTGGTTGTTGACTTGACCCCTGAAGTCCAACTGGTAAAC
Organism: Oncorhynchus nerka; assembly: GCF_034236695.1. Classification (NCBI taxonomy): domain Eukaryota; kingdom Metazoa; phylum Chordata; class Actinopteri; order Salmoniformes; family Salmonidae; genus Oncorhynchus; species Oncorhynchus nerka. Next base: position 14,037,246 of record NC_088403.1, read on the forward strand.
ATTAACGTCAGGACTGAAGAGCTGTGTTCTACTGTCAAGTCAGCTGTACTCTGGGTAAACTAAAGCTGGAGTTCCTCCTCAGGTCAAAACAAGATGCTGCCATGTTCATGTCACGGTGAAGACCACAGGCCAGGAGCAACACACACACACACACACACACACTACCCCCCCCCCCCCTCATTGAATTCGCCCATCCATTCCCTCCATTATCAAGACGTGTAGTTTATTCCAGGCCCCAGGCTGTTGTAGAAGGTGAAGTGGGTAATGATTTATAGAATATCACGTTGTTGGTGTGAATGTATGTTGGATGAAACCCAGGACCCACATTCATTTACATGTTTATGTAATGACTGAGATTAAATACAGTGGGGCAAAAAAGTATTTAGTCAGCCACCAATTGTGCAAGTTCTCCCACTTAAAAAGATGAGAGGCCTGTAATTTTCATCATCACTATACTTCAACTATGACAGACAAAATGAGAAAAAAGAATCCAGAAAATCACATTGTAGGATTTTTAATGAATTTATTTGCAAATTATGGTGGAAAATAAGTATTTGGTCACCTACAAACAAGAAAGATTTCTGGCTGTCACAGACCTGTAACTTCTTCTTTGAGAGGCTCCTCTGTCCTCCACCTGTTTGAACTTGTTATCAGTATAAAAGACACCTGTCCACAACCTCAAACAGCCACACTCCAAACTCCACTATGGCCAAGACCAAAGAGCTGTCAAAGGACACCAGAAACAAAATTGTAGACCTGCACCAGGCTGGGAAGACTGAATCTGGGGGGACCTAGTGAAGAACCTGCAGAGAGCTGGGACCAAAGTAATCCAAATCCTGCAGTGCCAGACGTGTCCCCCTGCTTAAGCCAGTACATGTCCAGGCCCGTCTGAAGTTTGCTAGAGAGCATTTGGATGATCCAGAAGAAGATTGCGAGAATGTCATATGGTCAGATGAAACCAAAATAGAACTTTTTGGTAAAAACTCAACTCGTCGTGTTTGGAGGACAAAGAATGCTGAGTTGCATCCAAAGAACACCATACCTACTGTGAAGCATGGGGGTGGAAACATCATGCTTTGGGGCTGTTTTTCTGCAAAGGGACCAGGACGACTGATCCGTGTAAAGGAAAGAATGAATGGGGCCACGTATCGTGAGATTTTGAGTGAAAACCTCCTTCCATCAGCAAGGGCATTGAAGATGAAACGTGGCTGGTTCTTTCACCATGACAATGATCCCAAACACACCTCCCGGGCAACGAAGGAGTGGCTTCGTAAGAAGCATTTCAAGGTCCTGGAGTGGCCTAGCCAGTCTCCAGATCTCAACCCCATAGAACATCTTTGGAAGGAGTTGAAAGTCTGTGTTGCCCAGCAACAGCCCCAAAACATCACTGCTCTAGAGGAGATCTGCATGGAGGAATGGGCCAAAATACCAGCAACAGTGTGTGAAAACCTTGTGAAGAATTACAGAAAACGTTTGACCTCTGTCATTGCCAACAAAGGGTATATAACAAAGTATTGAGATAAACTTTTGTTATTGACCAAATACTTATTTATTGCAAAGAAATTCATAAAAAAATCCTACAATGTGATTTTCTGGATTTTTTTTCTCCATTTTGTCTGTCATAGTTGAAGTGTTCCTATGATGAAACTTACAGGCCTCTCTCATCATTTTAAGTGGGAGAACTTGCACAATTGGTGGCTGACTAAATACTTTTTTGCCCCACTGTATGTTAGATGTCAGCTGTGTGGAAACAGCTGTATCCTTGGAATTCCCCCAGAGCCTTTGAATCCATGGTTCTGAGAGTGTTTGTGCTCAGGAATGAGCGAGGTAAACACAGTTAACATTACACCCACTAGCTGAGGAGCATGGGACTGATTCTCCTCCAGGGTGTAGTGTAGTGTAGTGTAGCGTAGTGTAGCGTAGGGTAGGGTAGCGTAGGGTAGGGTAGCGTAGGGTAGCGTAGTGTAGGGTAGGGTAGCGTAGGGTAGGGTAGCGTAGGGTAGTGTAGCGTAGCGTAGCGTAGCGTAGGGTAGCGTAGGGTAGGGTAGCGTAGTGTAGGGTAGGGTAGGGTAGTGTAGCGTAGCGTAGCGTAGGGTAGCGTAGGGTAGCGTAGGGTAGCGTAGGGTAGCGTAGCGTAGCGTAGTGTAGCGTAGGGTAGCGTAGTGTAGGGTAGGGTAGCGTAGTGTAGGGTAGGGTAGTGTAGCGTAGCGTAGGGTAGGGTAGCGTAGCGTAGGGTAGCGTAGGGTAGCGTAGGGTAGCGTAGGGTAGTGTAGCGTAGTGTAGCGTAGGGTAGCGTAGGGTAGCGTAGGGTAGTGTAGCGTAGTGTAGCGTAGGGTAGCGTAGCGTAGGGTAGCGTAGGGTAGCGTAGCGTAGTGTAGCGTAGCGTAGCGTAGCGTAGGGTAGGGTAGCGTAGCGTAGTGTAGCGTAGTGTAGCGTAGGGTAGCGGTAGCGTAGGGTAGCGTAGGGTAGCGTAGTGTAGGGTAGTGTAGGGTAGTGTAGTGAGGGAGATGAAACGTATAAAGGGCTGTTCTGACAGGAGACTCAACCTCACACACGCTTCCCCCTCCATCATCATTACAAAAATGAGCTGTTGGTTCAGTAAGATGATAACCAGTGTATCAACGGAGAACAAGATACAGATAGTATCATTAGTAATGATCAGTGTGTGTTTATGTAATGAAAGCCTTCTAAAAATCAGCCCCAGTAGATGTCCTGGCAAAACGTTAACCTGGCAAAACATTAACCTGGCAAAACATTAACCTGGAAAACCATTATCCTGGCAAAACATTAACCTGGCAAAACATTAACCTGGCAAAACATTAACCTGGCAAAACGTTAACCTGGCAAAACGTTAACCTGGCAAAACGTTAACCTGGCAAAACGTTAACCTGGCAAAACATTAACCTGGCAAAACATTAACCTGGCAAAACATTAACCTGGCAAAACATTAACCTGGAAAACCATTATCCTGGAAAATGTCTGACAGTTAAAGGAGAAGAATAGAAACTTTCAGCAGGTACAGTAGTCAGCAGAGACTTGAACACGACAACAAATTAACAATTCAAAGATACACGAAGGAAACAGACCAGGTCAACTACTGTAGGCCTTGTAGAACAAGCTCCACCCTTCTCCGGGCATGTCCCCTCCCTCTAGCCCCACATTAACATGTCCCCTCTCTCTAGTCCCACCCCAAGAGACACATGAACATGTCCCCTCCCTCTAGCCCCACCCCCAAGAGACACATTAACATGTCCCCTCCCTCTAGCCCCACCCACAAGAGACACATTAACATGTCCCCTCCCTCTAGCCCCACCCCAAGAGACACATTAACAAACCGGGGTTTGTTCTTAACTGACTTGCCTAGTTTAAAAGCTTAGCGTATTCAGAGCCATTGGAACAAACACGCCCACACAACTACACGGTTTATTACACTTTATACTAATATATATATTATATATATATATATATATATATATATATATATATATATATATATATATATATATATATATATAGGAATATGGATATAGACCGATGATATTTATCTACATGGAGGAATTCTGTCATACAACACAGCTATAGAGAGCTGCAGGAAGTGGAGGATGCCGACTAGACCGATGATATTTATCTACATGGAGGAATTCTGTCAGTCCACAACACAGCTGCAGGGAGCCAGCTGCAGGGAGCCAGCTGCAGGGAGCCAGCTGCAGGGAGCCAGCTGCAGGGAGCCAGCTGCAGGGAGCCAGCTGCAGGGAGCCAGCTGCAGGGAGCCAGCTCCAGGGAGCCAGCTCCATAATAGACAGGCTTGGGATGGAGAGAGACGGGCGATTGAGAGAGCTGGAGGGACTGAAGGAGACAGAGGGCCAGGGGAAAAAGGTGACTCAGTCAGTCAAAGGTGTAGTCTAACAGGATACAGGACTGGAGCAGAGGAGTTTCAGAGGAGTGTCAGAGATCCTCTGACACTCATTCATCTGACACACACAGTTAAACCCCCAGGGCCCCCTGCCAACCAATTAAATACAGTGAAGAGGGCCTCGTCTGACTTGCGACCCCCCCTCCTCCTCCGCAGCTCTAACTCCATACTGAGCAGGTCATTCAAAGGGCTTTTCCTCAGGAGAACAGGGACACACACGTCTGTATAATGTGTGTGGAAGCCGCCCAGACATGAGATTTCCCCACGGCGGTGAGGTGAGGTGTGGAGTGTGTGGGAAGATCAAACACAATGCTGCAACACCACTGCAACCACACACACACACTCCTCACAGAAGTTAGGGAGACTTAATTACAGTAGAATTCCAAATGGATTCATGCATTATACAGAGAATAAACATCCCATTAAAATTCAGGGATTTTTATAGTTTCTTTTGAAGATTTCTGAAGTAGGGTTGGACACAATGAACTCACACAGCTGGTCTGTTTGTCATGTGTGGGTGGGTGGGGTGGTTGTGTGTACTCTCTTCCTATGTACTTCCGTGTGTGTGTGTTCATTTCTGTGAGTGGTGTTCCTATAAAAACAAAACAGCTTCTCTTCATCACTTGTAGATGTATGTAAGTTTGTGTGTGTGTACGCGCATGTCAATGCCTGCTGTTCCTAGACCAACAGTTTGTTTTTCCCCTCGGTTGCCTCCTAGCATGTGTGTGTGTGTGTGTCCGTCCTTCCGGACTGTGTGTCTCCCACCATGGCACATCCACCCCATTAGGCAGAAATCAGAACACTGTGATAGATGCAGGTGTTCACCACGTTAGGATGATTTAATGAACCGCCGTGCACACACACACAGACTCATTGAGCACTAGCCGAGGCCATCCATCCATCACCGGGCCAGTCCTCCATCCATCACCGGGCCAGTCCTCCATCCATCACCGGGCCAGTCCTCAGCAGCCAATTAGAAAGGTCTCAGACACAAAACAGACTAAGAGAACACAGCACACTGGCCAACACAGACTGGAACATTCCACTACCACTCTCAGTCTCTTCCTCTCTTCCCCCCTCTTCCTCTCTCCCACTCTTCCCCTCTCTCCCACTCTTCCCCTCTCTCCCACTCTTCCCCTCTCTCCCACTCTTCCCCTCTCTCCCACTCTTCCCCTCTCTCCCACTCTTCCCCTCTCTCCCACTCTTCCCCTCTCTCCCCTCAGACTAGTAAACTCCCTGTTGGCTCTACAGACAGACAGTGAGTCAGAGAGATGTTGCTAATTTTGGCTATTGATTAACCCACTGGCTGAGCAGGAGGACAGTGATGAGAGAAAATCTCTCCCTTTAGTCTGTCTGCTCCTCTTGCTCCCCCTCCACCATCAGCCTCTCACCCTCTTCCCCCTCCACCGCCAGCCTCTTCCCCCTCCACCCTCCAGCCTCTTCCCCCTCCACCCTCCAGCCTCTTCCACCCTCCACCCTCTTCCCCCTTCCCTCCAGCGTCAGACTCGCCTCCCCTCCCTCCAGCGTCAGACTCGACCCCCCCTCCCTCCAGCGTCAGACTCTTTCCCCCCTCCCTCCAGCGTCAGACTCTGCCCCCTCCCTCCAGCGTCAGACTCTTCCCCCCCTCCCTCCAGCGTCAGACTCTTCCCCCTCCCTCCAGCGTCAGACTCTTCCCCCTCCCTCCAGCGTCAGACTCTTCCCCCTCCCTCCAGCGTCAGACTCGCCCCCCCTCCCTCCAGCGTCAGACTCGCCCCCCCTCCCCTCCAGCGTCAGACTCCCTCCAGCGTCCCCCCTCCCTCCAGCGTCAGACTCGCCCCCTCCCTCCAGCGTCAGACTCTTCCCCCTCCCCTCCAGCGTCAGACTCTCCCCCCTCCCTCCAGCGTCAGACTCTCCCCCCTCCCTCCAGCGTCAGACTCTTCCCCTCCCTCCAGCGTCAGACTCTTCCCCTCCCTCCAGCGTCAGACTCTTCCCCCTCCCTCCAGCGTCAGACTCTTCCCCCCCTCCCTCCAGCGTCAGACTCTTCCCCCTCCCTCCAGCGTCAGACTCTTCCCCCTCCCTCCAGCGTCAGACTCTTCCCCCTCCCTCCAGCGTCAGACTCTTCCCCCTCCCTCCAGCGTCAGACTCTTCCCCCTCCCTCCAGCGTCAGACTCTTCCCCTCCCTCCAGCGTCAGACTCTTCCCCTCCCTCCAGCGTCAGACTCTTCCCCCTCCCTCCAGCGTCAGACTCTTCCCCCTCCCTCCAGCGTCAGACTCTTCCCCCTCCCTCCAGCGTCAGACTCTTCCCCTCCCTCCAGCGTCAGACTCTTCCCCCTCCCTCCAGCGTCAGACTCTTCCCCCTCCCTCCAGCGTCAGACTCGCCCCCTCCCTCCAGCGTCAGACTCGCCCCCTCCCACAAGCGTCAGACGGATATGTGGAAGCAGATAAAACTGAATTAAATTAAGCCAAAAGAGAGTTCTCAATGGCACCGCGCTGGTGGGAGCCATTGATTTCCAATGCCATAAGAAACCTCTTATGGGTTTAAACACAGCCTGTTGGACAGAGAGACAAGGAGATCCCTCTAACAGAGAGAAGAGAGAGATTATCTAGACAGAAGGTCGACATTGGATGGAATATAATGCGGGCATCGAGGGGTTAAGAGTGTGGAGGTAGTGTGGAGGTAGCCAATGGAGCATTCTGGGAAACTCATGTAGAATTCCTGCAAGTAATGAGGCAAATCTGGCAACCCCAGAAACTCAACTCGGGCCAGACACTATAACAGAAGCCCTAGGAACAGTTGAGGGGTCTATTTAAGAGCATCCCTAGGAACAGTTGAGGGGTCTATTTAAGAGCAAGCAGCCCTAGGAACAGTTGAGGGGTCTATTTAAGAGCAAGCATCCCTAGGAACAGTTGAGGGGTCTATTTAAGAGCAAGCATCCCTAGGAACAGTTGAGGGGTCTATTTAAGAAGCATCCCTAGGAACAGTTGAGGGGTCTATTTAAGAGCAGACCTAGGAACAGTTGAAGGTTCTATTTAAGAGCAGACCTAGGAACAGTTGAAGGGTCTATTTAAGAGCAGACCTAGGAACAGTTGAAGGGTCTATTTAAGAGCAGACCTAGGAACAGTTGAAGGGTCTATTTAAGAGCAGACCTAGGAACAGTTGAGGGGTCTATTTAAGAGCAGACCTAGGAACAGTTGAGGGGTCTATTTAAGAGCAGACCTAGGAACAGTTGAAGGGTGTATTTCTAGCCTGCTAAGTTCTACAGGTCCTGATGAAACACCAGAACTGAGACATTCAGCAGATTCCTGACAATGATAACCATCTGACTAGACTGTTGTAGTGAAGGGTAAGACTTGTACCATACAGTAGGAATAATGAGCTATGAAGAGAGAGAGCGTGAGACAGTACTGCTCACTGGATATACTATTGCTTTCATGTATTATAGTTATTCTCATTAATATTGTTGTTGTAGTTGCTGTTAAATGATAATCCCATTTCCACTACTGCTATTATTTCTGTTGGTCCCACCATTTTGTTATATGTATACTTTGACAATGTAATACATTTAACTTGACCATGTCAATAAAGTCTATTGAATTGAGAGCCAGGGTGAAGAGATCTGAATCTGTTCTGTATTAGAGCCCCCCTGTCATACCAGTGGTGTAAAGTACTTAAGTATTACTTTGTTGTTTTTTGGGTATCTGTAATTGACTATTTTTGACAACTTTTACTTCACTACATTCTTAACGAAAATAATGTACTTTTTACCCCATACATTTTCCCTGCCACCTAAAAGTACTGGTTACATTTGGAATGCTTAACAGGACAGGATTCACCCACTTATCAAGAGAACATCCCTGGTCATCCCTACGACCTCTGATCTGGTAGACTCTCTAAACAGAGAACATCCCTGGTCATCCCTACGACCTCTGATCTGGTGGACTCTCTAAACACACATGCTCCATTCATAAATGATGTCTGAGTGTTGAACTGTGACCCTGGCTATCCGTAAATCAATTAAACAGAAAATCGTGTCTGGTTTGCTTAATATAAGACATTTGAAATTATTTATACTTTTACTTTTGATACTTCAGAACATTTAAAACCAAATATATTTACTCAAGTAGTCTTTTACTGGGTGACTTGAGTCATTTTCTTTTAAAAAGGTGTCTGTACTTTTACTCAAGTATGAAAATGGGGTACTTTATCCAACACCCAGTCATACCAGGGAACAGGAATCGATGCGTAGCAGACTTCCCAAGAGCACTGGGGCTTTCTCCTTTCCCTCCACTTCCTGGAAAGTAGGGGACTTTGGTCATACTTTAAATAACATGTAAGCCGACGTCTTTAAGCCGAGCAACAATGTGATCTGATTGGCCCACACTGAACCATACAAGGCACCTTCGTCAGCCCTGTGTCCATCGTGGAGTTGCTCTGACTGACAGAGCACATTGTTGCTAGTTCCAGCCCTGCATCATTACAGAGGGGTGGTGTTGGGTAGTGCTACTGGAAAGTAGACAAATCCCTCGTGTCATTACACACAGAGAAACAGAGACAGAGAATATCTCCCTGGAGTTCCCTGTGTTTGCTGACTCCAGGTGGGCGTTTCCCGCTGGGCTCAGCAGCAGTCCAGTAGTCTACATTACAGTATCTCTGGGCCAAGCAGCAGTCCAGTAGTCTACATTACAGTATCGCTGGGCCAAGCAGCAGTCCAGTAGTCTACATTACAGTATCTCTGGGCCAAGCAGCAGTCCAGTAGCCTACATTACAGTATCTCTGGGCCAAGCAGCAGTCCAGTAGTCTACATTACAGTATCTCTGGGCTCGGCAGCAGTCCAGTAGTCTACATTACAGTATCGCTGGGTTCGGCAGCAGTCCAGTAGTCTACATTACAGTATCTCTGGGCTCGGCAGCAGTCCAGTAGTCTACATTACAGTATCTCTGGGCTCGGCAGCAGTCCAGTAGTCTACATTACAGTATCTCTGGGCTCGGCAGCAGTCCAGTAGTCTACATTACAGTATCTCTGGGCTCGGCAGCAGTCCAGTAGTCTACATTACAGTATCTCTGGGCTCGGCAGTAGTCCAGTAGTCTACATTACAGTATCTCTGGGCTCGGCAGTAGTCCAGTAGTCTACATTACAGTATCTGTTTCTCATCCCTTTCCACTCCTCCTCCGGTCTCTCCTCTACCGCTCTGCTTCTCATCCCTTTCCACTCCTCCTCCGGTCTCTCCTCTACCGCTCTGCTTCTCATCCCTTTCCACTCCTCCTCCGGTCTCTCCTCTACCGCTCTGCTTCTCATCCCTTTCCACTCCTCCTCCGGTCTCTCCTCTACCGCTCTGCTTCTCATCCCTTTCCACTCCTCCTCCGGTCTCTCCTCTACCGCTCTGCTTCTCATCCCTTTCCACTCCTCCTCCGGTCTCTCCTCTACCGCTCTGCTTCTCATCCCTTTCCACTCCTCCTCCGGTCTCTCCTCTACCGCTCTGTATCTCATCCCTTTCCACTCCTCTCTTCTGTTCATTAAGCTATGCTAACTCAGTAATACAGGAAGCTGTAACACAGACAGCCTGGGTCTGCCTCTCATATCAATACACACTAACCCTTCCCATTGGCAACATCAGACAGACTGGAGATGAGAGTCTGGAGGTACAGGACTGAACACTGGGCTTTTCCATTCTACTGTGTCGTGATGGTGGAGCTAATGAGCAGTGAAGGTAACTGCTTTTACACAACGGCACAGCCCTCCGCGACGCAACGGCACAGCCCTCCGCGACGCAGCGGCACAGCCCTCCGCGACGCAGCGGCACAGCCCTCCGCGACGCAGCGGCACAGCCCTCCGCGACGCAACGGCACAGCCCTCCGCGACGCAACGGCACAGGTCTACACACATATTTATTCCTTGTAAACACTTGTTGCATGGCAAAGTTCTGATTCAGATTCCACACACAAATGGAACACAATGGCTAATCTAACTTTTCAGGGCATTGCGGAGTTGCATTGACACACACACACACACACGTTTGACTAAACACACATTCCTGAGAGGAGGCCTGTTGATAGTAGACACACATTATTATGGAGAAACCCAGATAAGAGAGGTGCTTGGCCACCGCTGGCATCATGTGATTATGTGGGGGTAAGGCTATTGGCTCATACAGGGATATGGGGGAAGGGTTGTGTCATACACTGGACACAGCGGATTGGCAGTCTGACAACCTTGACAACAGATCACGGGTATGTGAGCTACTCAGGTACAACCAGGGCTGAGAGTTTGTCCTAGTCATAGTACTGACAACAGAAGGTCCTAGTCATAGTACTGACAACAGAAGGTCCTAGTCATAGTACTGACAACAGAAGGTCCTAGTCATAGTACTGACAACAGAAGGTCCTAGTCATAGTACTGACAACAGAAGGTCCTAGTTAGAGGTCGACCGATTATGATTTTTCAACGCTGATACCGATACCGATTATTGGAGGACCAAAAAGGCCGATACCGATTAAATCGGACGATTTAGTTATTTATTTGTAAATAATTACAACAATATGGAATGAACACTTATTTTAACTTTTAATATAATACATAAATAAAATAAATGTAGCCTAAAGTAAATAATGAAGCATGTTCAATTTGGTTTAAATAATGCAAAAAACAAAAAGTGTTAGAGAAGTAAAAGTGCAATATGTGCCATGTAAGAAAGCTAACGTTCAAGTTCCTTGCTCAGAACATGAGAACATATGAAAGTTGGTGGTTCCTTTTAACATGAGACTTCAATATTCCAAGGTACGAGGTTTTAGGTTGTAGTTAATATAGTATTTATAGGACTATTTCTCTCTATACCATTTGTATTTCATATACCTTTGAATATTGGATGTTCTTATAGGCACTATAATATTACCAGTATAACAGTTTAGCTTCCGTCCCTCTCCTCGCCCCTACCTGGGCTCGAACCAGGAATACATCCGGAGGAGAGACCCACTCCCCTGGTCCGGAGGAGAGACCCACTCCCCTGGTCCGGAGGAGAGACCCACTCCCCTGGTCCGGAGGAGAGACCCACTCCCCTGGTCCGGAGGAGAGACCCACTCCCCTGGTCCGGAGGAGAGACCCACTCCCCTGGTCCGGAGGAGAGACCCACTCCCCTGGTCCGGAGGAGAGACCCACTCCCCTGGTCCGGAGGAGAGACCCACTCCCCTGGTCTAGAGACCTACTGTACTCACACTGTTAGCCATCAGCTCCTGTCACAGACCTAGACACAATAGCCAAGCATTAGAGACTTTAGCTGTGGCTGTGTGTGAGGGGGCCAGACACACACCTTATTTCCATAATCTATTCCAGGTGGCAGATTCAATTATTTTGCCCTCTCCCCTCTCATTGTTGAACTTATTAAAGGCTTCACATTCCTGCTCGGGTCCACTGGCTGGCTGGCTAAAAACTAATTACTGAGTTATAGCCTGCTACAGGACAAAGCTCACAGACAGACAGGACTAGGACACAGTGCCTCTGTTGGGACCTGACAGAGAAACACACTCCTTGGACACACTTGGCTGGTGATTAACAGCCAACTACTGTCCCTTTTCTTTTTCTCCACGGTCCTTCCCTCGTTCAGACACTGGTTTGTTTAGATGAACACCAACCCCTCGTTTCCACTCCCATGCTCACTGACCCCAGAACTACCAGCCGGTCCTTATAAGAGCCCTCAACTGAGCCTGACCGCATATTTACACACACACACACACACACACACAGAACATGGGAAATAATGGTCACATGCTTGGACACACAAGCAGGAAGCCGGGTGGCAGTGTGTAACAGTGTGTGGAATCTAATCCTTCCTCACACATCATTAAGGAGAGAGTACCAGGATGCAGCATGTCATGGTTACATTTTTACATTTAAGTCATTTAGCAGACGCTCTTATCCAGAGCGACTTACAAATGGGTGCATTCACCTTATGACATCCAGTGGAACAGTAGTGCATCTAAATCTTTTAAGGGGGGGGTGAGAGGGATTACTTTATCCTATCCTAGGTATTCCTTAAAGAGGTGGGGTTTCAGGTGTCTCCGGAAGGTGGTGATTTAAGTGGTAAGTGGTTACTGAGAGTAGAAGAGTTAGTCATATAGCTGGATGAAGTGTCTCTGTTGTGGAATGAGAAACGGTAGAACCATAACATTCAGCTGGATGAACTGTCTCTGTTGTGGAATGGGAAACTGTATAGCACTGTAGAACTGAGGGCAATTCCATGGTAATTTCTTCCTATGGCTTCCACTAGATGTCACCAGTCTTTAGAAATTGTTTCATGCTCGTTTTTTTATTTTTTAAATGAAGAAGTATTCGTATTCTTTCGAAGTATTCCTCAGAAGGACTGGTCTTTTGGCGCGTGAATGAATGAGTGCTCCTCGTTCTTTTTCTCCGGTATTGATCACAGTTTATTCAGTCTTAAATTTGATTGATTATTTACATATTAGGGTATCGCAGGTTGGATTAATGTTGTTTGAATTGTTTGGACAAAGTGTACAGGTAACTTTTTAGATTACTTTGAAGGCATGTTGGGCAAGTTGGAACATGTGTGTTTCTGAATCAAACACGCCAAATAAACTGACATTTGAGATAAAAAGGAGGACTATCGAACAAAACGACCATTCATTGTGTAACTGGGACTCTTTGGATTGCAAAAAGATGAAGATCTTCAAAGGTAAGTGATTTATTTTTTCGCTATTTCTGACTTTCGTTTTGCCTCTGCTTGGTTGAAAAACGTTTGTGGCGCTCTCCGGTGAGGGCACGCACTTGGTTATTCATCTCCGGGGAATGAACATACTATTTTCCATCTTAAATTTGATTGTTTATTTACATATTAGGGTACCTAAGGCTGGATTAGGAACGTTGTTTGACTTGTTTGGACGAAGTATATTGGTAATGTTTGGGATTCATTTTGAATGAGGGGAAACCGGTGGATTATTGAATGAAGCCCACCAACTAAACTTGCTTTTTGGGGATATAAAGAAGGACTTTATCGAACAAAATGACCATTTGTTATATAACTGGGACCCTTTGGATTGCAAAAAGAGGAAGATCTTCAAACGTAAGTGATTTATTTTAACGCTATTTTTGAGTTGTGACACCTGTGCAGGTTATGAATTCATGTTAATGCAGGAAGTGGGTGAGGCGCTGTCCTCAGACAATCAAATGCTATGCTTTCGCCGTAAAGCATATTGTAAATCGGACAAAGCTGTTCGATTACCAAGATTCCAAGCTAAAGAATGGTGTATAACACTTGTATTTTTATGAATGTTTAATATTACTACTTTTGTTTTTTGAATTTCACGCTCTGCAATTTCACCGGAGGTTGTCGAGGTGGGACACTAGCGTCCCAATGATCCGAAAGAAGCTAACATACATTTTAAAGTGAAAAATCTGAGTTAACATCACTCTGTTACCTTTGAAATGACCCTGATCAAATTAGTCAGTTAAGCAGGTACACAAAGATCCCACAGACCAGCGTCGGTCCAAGGACCTGAGACTGATTAACACTACTCTGGAGTCAACATGTTTCAATTCCATTTCAGTTCATTTAAATCCCACTTTCCAAATTATCTCCTAAATGAATTGCACTGACATGGAATAAACCCTTGATCCTCTATGTAATGACAGTAGCCCGGCTCCAGCCAGCCAGAGGGCATGGGGCTGGCATTGGCACTGCCCATAGACCTGCAATGCTATTGGCATCCTGCCCGGTGTCCAGCCATCCACTATCCAGGGGTACAAATGCCATGCGTGCGTGTGTACTGGCACGGGCTGGCTGTGGTCCTGGCCATATACTAAGTCCCTGGCACCATACCCTGTGTCTGGGTGTCAGGTGGGGAAGGGTTAATCCTGGTCAAATGCACATTAGGAACCTCACCTCTGTAGCTGCACGGACACACACAGAATTCAGTTCTAAATAAAGAGTAAAAACTCACGGACGATCAGTAAAGCTCAAACCATGTTTATTCACCCAAAGGGTCAGACAGCTGAACAGACCAAGACATCTTCACACTGGTATTTAAAGCCTTCCTCCTCTGCCCAGTCTCCTCCTCACACATCTGAACAGCCAATCCACCTCTGTTGCTAGACAGAACTTTAGTGATATCTGTTCCTCCTCACATCATCTGACCTGACTTCAGCCCCAAATTCCTCACTCTTCCCCACAGGATCCCTGATGTCTAACAATAACATTCTGACAATGTAAACGTTCTACATTCCCCTCTCTCGTTCAGTGACATGAATAAGGATATTTCATATTTTCAAGTTTAGAATAGAGGTCGACCGATTAATCGGAATGGCCGATTAATTGGGGCCGATTTCACGTTTTCATAACAATCGGAATTTTGGTGTGCCGATTTTAAAAAATGAATGTTTATACCTTTATTTAACTAGGCAAGTCAGTTAATTAAGAACACATTCTTATTTTCAATGACGGCCTAGGAACGGTGGGTTAACTGCCTTGTTCAGGGGAGGAACGACAGATTTTCATTTTGTCGGCTCGGGGGATCCAGTCCTGCAACCAGTTAACACAATAACGACCTGCCTCTCTCTCTCGTTGCACTCCACAAGGAGACTGACTGCCTGTTACACGAATGCAATAAGCCAAGGTAAGTTGCTAGCTAGCATTAAACTAATCTTATAAAAAACAATCAATCATAATCACATAATAGTTAACTACACATGGTTGATGATATTACTAGATATTATCTAGCGTGTCCTGCGTATAATCTGACTGAGCATACAAGCATACAAGTATCTAAGGATCTGACTGAGCGGTGGTAGGCAGAAAGCAGGCGCGTAAACATTCATTCAAACAGCACTTTTGTGCATTTTGCCAGCAGCTCTTCGTTGTGCGTCAAGCATTGCGCTGTTTATGACTTCAAGCCTATCAACTCTCGAGATTAGGCTGGTGTAACCGAAGTGAAATGGCTACCTAGTTAGCGCGCGCTAATAGTGTTTCAAACGTCACTCGCTCTGAGCCTTCTAGTAGTTGTTCCCCTTGCTCTGCTTGGGTAATGCTGCTTCGATGGTGGCTGTTGTCGTTGTGTTGCTGGTTCGAGCCCAGGGAGGAGCGAAGAGAGGGACGGAAGCTATACTGTTACACTGGCAATACTAAAGTGCCTATAAGAACATCCAATAGTCAAAGGTATACGAAATACAAATGGTATAGAGGGAAATAGTCCTATAATTCCTATAATAACTACAACCTAAAATTCTTACCTGGGAATATTGAAGACTCATGTTAAAAGGAACCACCAGCTTTCATATGTTCTCATGTTCTGAGCAAGGAACTAAAACGTTAGCTTTTTTTACATGGCACATATTGCACTTTTACTTTCTTCTCCAACACTTTGTTTTTGCATTATTTAAACCAAATTGAACATGTTTCATTATTTACTTTAGGCTACATTTATTTTATTTATGTATTATATTAAAAGTTCAAATAAGTGTTCTTTCAGTATTGTTGTAATTGTCATTATTACAAATTTAAAAAATATTCTTGTTTTTAAAATCGGCTTTTTTGGTCCTCCAATAATCGGTATTGCCGGTGAAAAATCATTAATCGGTCGACCTCTAGTTTCAAAGTCAGAACCCATCAACGCACAGACAATTCTCTTAACTACAGTACATTACCTTCATTTGACAAACATTATTTGAAAGAACAATCATGTGACGTGGACATGAGTGGATGACCACAACTGAAAAGGACATTGTCTATTTTAAAGTCACACAGTCAGACTGTGTCCTCAGGGGAAAAGCATATTTTATACACAGACCGTGACCAGCCATACAGAAATGAGTTTACATAGACAGAAAAGCCCTGGACCACACAGAGTGGTTAACCAGCATATTTCTAATTGACGCACCCCTCACTTACGGGGGTTTGAGTGGGTTCTGGGAAGATGAGATGTCAGTCAGTCAGTCACACACACCGCTGTGCAGCAATCAGGGACAATCATCACTTGACGAAGAGGACAGAGCCAACAAGACTCAGTCAGAAGAAAGACTCTTCAAATACAACCCAGAGAATGACAGCCCTCAGCATGGGGTCATGACAGAAACACAGTGTGTGTGTGTGTGTGTGTGTGTGTGTGTGTGTGTGTGTGTGTATATGTGTGTTATTCCTGCTCAGAGGGGATGACAGAGACGGGTTGGATGATTGTCAGTCTGTCTGATGTCAGCAGATCTGGATAAGGTAGGATGTGCTGCTGGCAAGCTTAACACCCTCTAATGTAGGGTAACATTGTCAGACAGTGAACTATTGATCATTTTATTGGATTCCACAGGTCTTTAATCATGGTCCAAATCCGATGTTAGGTACTATAGGTATTCAAGATAATATGAATCCTGTGTTTTAGTTTTTTAAATCACTAATTTGAGTGAAATCAATTAGAGATCAAATTACATTTCAACAAAATGTTTCAGGAGTGTTAATCTGATCTGTTTCTAACTACAGAAACGATTTCAGAACAATCTGAGATGGGTGTCGACAGTCTTGTGCTTTTTGAAGTGGAATGACTCCTCTCACACTAGGAGAACAATACAAGACCAGCACAACTTTAGATAAGTACAGCTCAAAACGAACACGCCCCCCTGAAGCTATTCATTAGAGCTCCCTTCTCCTCTAGAGGCACATATCTAACAGGACAAAACGGCCACAGCACCACTCCCAGTCACTCAGCTGAAGAGCTCCTGAGGTAAATGAATGAAGGAAGGGACGTACGGGACGTACAGCCCCCCCCCTCGAAAGGGCCAGGCTCACAATTACTGGAGAAAGGCAGCCAATCTCAGGCCTCGCTGTGGACTGCATTGGGATTGGGTAAGGGGGTGGGGTCTAGGGGCTAGAACAACAGATTAGGGGTGTACCCTATGGGCCCTAGTCAAAAGCAGTGCCTATATAGGGAATAGGGTGGCATTTGGAACAGCAGAGAGTAGGTGTGTAGAGACCAGAGAGAGTGGATGGTTGAGAGCTACAGCCACTGTGATTATAGTGAGAAGTGTGTGGAGTGACTGGTGTCAGGTTCTCTCAGAGATACTAGTCCACAGCTTGGCATGTGGAGCCTGGTGTTCAATACCACGTTACAGGACTGACGGTACTGAGAGAGGAAGACTATGGCCACAGTATTCCAGCAGTTTGAACAGCATATCCAGACAGATGGTCACTAGATGTGGAACCTGGTGTTCAATGCCACGTTACAGGACTGACGGTACTGAGAGAGGAAGACTATGGCCACAGTATTCCAGCAGTTTGAACAGCATATCCAGACAGATGGTCACTAGATGTGGAACCTGGTGTTCAATGCCACGTTACAGGACTGACGGTACTGAGAGAGAAGACTATGGCCAAGACTAACAGGCATATCAGACAGTATTCCAAGTTTATGGCCACAGTATTCCAGCAGTTTGAACAGCATATCCAGACAGATGGTCACTAGATGTGGAACCTGGTGTTCAATGCCACGTTCACAGGACTGACGTCTCTCAGTACTGAGAGAGGAAGACTATGGCCACAGTATTCCAGCAGTTTGAACAGCATATCCAGACAGATGGTCACTAGATGTGGAACCTGGTGTTCAATGCCACGTTACAGGACTGACGGTACTGAGAGGAAGACTATGGCCACAGTATTCCAGCAGTTTGAACAGCATATCCAGACAGATGGTCGCAGACACAACCTGGTGTTCAATGCCCTCCTTCCAGGTCATATCCAGACAGATGCCAATGCCACGTCTTGAGTGACAAGACTATGGCCACAGTATTCCAGCAGTTTGAACAGGATCATCAGACAGATGGTCACTAGATGTGGACAGTATTCCAGGTTTTCAATGCCAGACAGATGGTGTCTCTCAGGACTGACCACGCCAGGTACTGAGAGAGAGAAGACTATGGCCACAGTATTCCAGCAGTTTGAACAGCATATCCAGTGACAGACAGATGGTCTCTCAGTAGATGTGGAACCTGGTGTTCAATGCCCTCCTTCCACAGGACTGACTCTACTGACAGAGGAAGACAGTATGGCCACAGTATTCCATCAGCAGCTGTCTGACAGAGTGACACCACACACAGTATTCCAGCAGTTTGACACCACATATCCAGACAGATGGTCAGTCTAGATGTGTGACCTGTGTTTAATACACTTCATCATTAGGTGAAGGACAGCCAAGTAGAAAACAGACCAGCAGGAACATGAGTCACCTCACTGACAGAGTCTTAATGACAGATTAACCCTCCTTCCATCAGTCAACGTGCTGTCTCTCAGTGACAGCACAACAACTTTCAGTATTAACCCTCCTTCCATCGGTCAACGTGCTGTCTCTCAGTGACAGCACACACACCTTTCAGTGACATGGCCCGTTGATAAAAACACCACGATGCCACAGCATAACTGATACCCTCAAGTAGCATAATTCACTCAGAGTCCTCATTGATTAGCAGCTTAGTCCATCCATCTAACAAACAGGGAGAGACGCAGATTCACACGCTGGTCTATGACAAGCAATCCTTCACTCGTCTCCCAGTTTTATGACAAACAAAATAGATTCCAATTAAGCAGTAGGCCTTATCTGCCAATAGCACACAGAGAGACAACAGAGAGAAAGAGAGAGCGACAGTAACAGGGAAGTATCCACTACTTTCATCTTCAGCCTCTAAGACTGTCACTCACTATCCTGCTTCTGCTAATTACCAACCAAAACAAGCTTGGAACACCACAATATAGCCTCCCCGGACAGTTTATTAGGTACACCCCATTCACAAAAATGATAGTTCCTACAGACTGCTTATGAAGCAGGCATACAGGCATACAGGCATTCAGTTACTGCTCGATTGAACTTTACATTGTGGACCGGATGAATGTACCTAATAACCTGAGTGTATATTCAGTCAGGGACCAGATGGATGTACCTAATAACCTGAGTGTATATTCAGTCAGGGACCAGATGGATGTACCTAATAACCTGAGTGTATATTCAGTCAGGGACCAGATGGATGTACCTAATAACCTGAGTGTATATTCAGTCAGGGACCAGATGGATGTACCTAATAACCCGAGTGTATATTCAGTCAGGGACCAGATGGATGTACCTAATAACCCGAGTGTATATTCAGTCAGGGACCAGATGGATGTACCTAATAACCTGAGTGTATATTCAGTCAGGGACCAGATGGATGTACCTAATAACCTGGTGTATATTCAGTCAGGGACCAGATGGATGTACCTAATAACCTGAGTGTATATTCAGTCAGGGACCAGATGGTTGTATGATCAATAACCTAACATGGAATGTATTTTCAGTCAACCTGGGACCAGATGGATGATACCTAATAACCCGGTTATGTAAATTCAGTCAGGGGACCAGATGGAGCAGTACAGTGAAAGAAACCCAGAATAGAAAACAGCAGCCTGGCAAAAGAGAAGAATCGGCCCAACAGTCTGACCAGATGTGATGTCATAAACTAACCCGTGAGGATGGATGGGTGGATATTCAGTCAGGGACCAGATGGATGCTACCTAATAACCCGACTGTATATTCAGTCAGGGAACAGATGGATGTACCTAATAACCTCCGATGACTATATTCACCCTCACATTCCTTTCCTCCTCCACTCAGATGGGTCCTAATAAGGCCTGGGTGTATATTCTCCCTCTTTCCCAGTCAGGGACCAGATGGATGTACCTAATAACCTAATGAGCTATGTATATTCAGTCAGGGACCAGATGGATATAACTAAAATACATAATGGGAGATTCAGTCAGGGACCAGATGGATTTACACTGTACCTAATAACCCAGAAGAGATGTATATTCAGTCAGGGACCAGATGGATGTACCTAATAACCTGCCAGAGTGTATATTCAGTCAGGGACCAGATGGATGTACCTAATAACCTTGAGTGTATATTCAGTCAGGGACCAGCCAGTGGATCTTCCATATGACTGTTGAGTGATAAATTCAATGTCATTTCATCTTAGATGGAACCTGTTGGCCCAGAGGAGACTGATCAGGAAAGGGACAGAGATGGATCTGTTAAATATGATCAGGAGACTGATCAAGATCTGTTAACATATGACTGCCGAGGAGTGTGGGTAAATATTCAGTCAGGGACCAGATGGATAGTGAAGAGGAGATCTGAAACCCAGAACTGTTCAGAAAACAGCAGATGGATGAAGAAACTCGAGTATATTCAGTCTGAAGGGACCAGATGTTAACATAAACTGTACCCTGTTATATTCAGTCAGGATGACCAGATGGATGGACCTAATAGACCAGAGGGATGTATATTAGATGGGACTGACCAGATGGATGTACCTAATAACCCGAGTGTATATTCAGTCAGGAACAGACCCAGATGGATGTACCTAACTAACCCAGAGTCTGTTCTATATTCAGAGGGACCAGATGGATGTCCTAATAACCTCCACTCAGTATATTCAGTCAGGGACTGCAGATGGATGTTACCTAATAACCTGGGTCCGATATTCAGTCAGGGACCCTCATGGATGTACCTATTCTCCCCTGGATAATTCAGTCAGGGACCAGATGGATCTGTTAACCTAACTAACCCCTCCATTCAGTCAGGGACTGCAGATGGATGTACCTATGATAATGAGACTGCCAGAGGTGTATATTCAGTCAGGGACCAGATGGATGTACCTAATAACTGTTGAGGGTGTATATTCAGTCAGGGACCAGATGGATGTACCTAACTAACCCAGAGGGAGAGGTATATTCAGTCAGGGAGACCAGATGGATGTAAACCTAACAACTGGGTGTATATTGAGTCAGGGACTGCAGAGGGATCTGTTAACAAACATATGACTGTTGAGAGGAGACTGCCAGAGGAGATCTGTTAACAAACATATGACTGTTGAGGGACTGCCAGAGGAGATCTGTTAACAAACATATGACTGTTGAGATGTAAATGAGAATGGATAACTGTCGACAGAATGAATCATGAGTTGAGATGGACTGCCAGATGTCTGTTCATCTTACTGCAAACCTATGGGTGTGAAAGGAGATCCATTATGACTGGTGCCAGAGGAGGACCTGTGTAACCGTGACTGTGAGCTGCCAGCGCTGTCAGTGTGTGTGAACTGTTAGTAAAACAGCTGTAGCCTGGCAAGAGAAACAATCGAACACAAGACAGATCTGTAACATTCTAGTGATGGTGATGTCTGTGTTGTCATCCCGAACTGTGCCTGAAAGACAGTGGTTGAGGCAGCAGGTGGAGAAGGGACAGACAGACGATCTGAGGGATGACAGACTGCCAGAGGACTGTTAACATATGACTGTTGAGAGGGACAGACAGAAGATATCTGACACAAACATATGACTGAGAGGAGAGGAGATCAGACTGTTGAGATGGGACCCAGAGGAGATCTGTTAACAAACATGAGTTGAGAGCTGCTCTGCAAACACCACTCATCTGTCAAACAGTATTACTTTGAGGAACAGTCTGACAAACTGAACAGTCAGTCATGGATGGATGGCTGGCTGGCAGGATGGATCTGCTCCATCTGTGTGAGTGAGACCCAGAGTGGATGGCTACAGACAATGCCAAATATTTTCCTCCAAAATAAGAAGGCTTGTTGAGACAGGGCTGCCAGACCTGTCAAACTATGACTGTTTGTTTCCTCTCCTCCCTCCCCAGAGACTGGCCTGGGGCTGTTAACAAACATCACTGTTGACTGCCAGAGGAGATCCAAACTATTCTCCCTCTTTCCCAGATCCCCAGAGGAACCTCCAGTCAGAACAATGACTGTTGAACCCCCTCCATCCCTGGATCTGTCCTAATGAGCTAGAGTAGTAGAACACACTGTTGTAGCCCCTATCTTCTATTCAGCCAGATGGAGTATAACCAGACAGAGACATAATGGGAGAGGATAGGAGGGAACATATGACTTTGAGAGGAGACTGCCAGCTGGACCTGTTACACATGACTGTTGAGAGTGCCAGGGTGTTAACATGGACTAAGACTAGAACTGCCAGAGGAGATCTGTTAACAAACATATGACTGTTGAACAATGCCAAACACTGTTACACATATGACTGTTGAGAGGAGACTGCCAGAGGAGATCTGTTAACAAACATATGACTGTTGGATGGACTGGGGGAGATTGTTATTTGTTCCAGCTGCCAGAGGAGATCTGTTAACAAACATATGACTGTTGAGAGGGGACTGCCAGAGGAGATCTGTTAACAAACATATGACTGTTGAGATGAGACTGCAGTCTGTTAACAAACATATGACTGTTGAGAGGAGACTGCCAGAGGAGATCTGTTAACAAACATATGACTGTTGAGAGGAGACTGCCAGAGGAGATCTGTTAACAAACATATGACTGTTGAGAGGAGATCTGTTAACAAACATATGACTGTTGAGATGTAAATGAGAATGGATAACTGTCGACAGAGAGATGAATCACAGCTCTAGTGGAGTGTGAGTCTGCTGCTGCTGTGTCCTTGGGAAGTGACTGTGAGCAGCGCTGTCTGTGTGTAGGTGTGTGGTGTGTGTGTGTGTGTGTGTGTAAAGGGTGTCTGTACTCCTTAGTATCGTGGCTAGGAAACAAAACACCAAGCAGATTTAACTTCTTTGGGAAAACAGATCTAGTGATGGAAACAAACATTGTGTTGTCATCCCGAACACACACACCCACAGCTGAAAGACAGTGGCAGGCAGCAGGTCCTTGTTAGAAGGGACAGACAGACGGGAGGGACAGACAGACGGGAGGGACAGACAGACGGGAGGGAGAGACCGACAGACGGGAGGGAGGGACAGACAGACGGGAGGGACCGTTGAGATTGGCTCCAACCACCACTCATCATGACCAGTATTACTTTATTGATCACCTGACAAATAGGGTTGTTATGGATGGATGGCTGGCTGGCTGGATGGATGGCAGGCGCACGTGTGAGTGAGAGGGGAAGTGGATAGGCTACGTCAAAGTGAAATATTTCCCTAAAATAAGCAAGGCTTTCCAGAGACAGGGCAACAACCTTCATAAACTCATTTCCCTCCGGCCCTCACAACTCAGTCCACCTCATCTCAGTCCCCCATCAGTCCACCTCCCCCCCCGCCCCTCCCTCACCCCTCTGTGCTGAACACACCTCAGCCCCTATCTTCCCTCCTTCCCACCCTCTCATCCAGACAGAGACAGGGCAGTGGATGAGGAGTGACGGCTGCTGGTCTTATCACAGTGGAATGCTGCTGGTCGCTGTTCACAGTCTGATAAGACTAAATGGAACCGGGGTCATTTCAGCAGGCTGTGGTGAAATGACCAAACACTGACACAAGCCAGGGACGGAATGTACTGTAAGAGAGTGTGTGTGTTAGTGGTGGTGGGGGATTATTTGTTCCAGCCTAGTAATATCCTGCCTCTGTTTGTCCGAGGTACGTATATCCCTAGGGCAGCAGTGTTAGCCTAAACCACCTTCACCACAACCCACACACTGTCAGAGACCCAGAGGACGTGCTGAGCTTCTGGTCATTGAAAATCAGTTCACCAAGCGTTCAATTAGAGAGCTAAAACTATCCCTCTACCTGAATGACACACCACTTGTTTTATTCATTCATTTCTGGAGAGAGGCAGCATGTTTGTTGTCTTTAAGAACAGAGAGGTGTGTGAGAAAGAGAGAGAGGGTTGGGAGAAAGAGAGAGAGGGTTGGGAGAAAGAGAGAGAGGTTGGGAGAAAGAGAGAGAGGGTTGGGAGAAAGAGAGAGAGGGTTGGGAGAAAGAGAGAGAGGTTGGGAGAAAGAGAGAGAGGGTTGGGAGAAAGAGAGAGGGGTTGGGAGAAAGAGAGAGAGGGTTGGGAGAAAGAGAGAGAGGGTTGGGAGAAAGAGAGAGAGGGTTGGGAGAAAGAGAGAGAGGTTGGGAGAAGAGAGAGAGAGTTGGGAGAAAGAGAGAGAGGGTTGGGAGAAAGAGAGAGAGGGTTGGGAGAAAGAGAGAGAGGTTGGGAGAAAGAGAGAGAGGGGTTGGGAGAAAGAGAGAGGGGGGTTGGGAGAAAGAGAGAGAGGGGTTGGGAGAAAGAGAGAGGGTTGGGAGAAAGAGAGAGGGGTTGGGAGAAAGAGAGAGAGGGGTTGGGAGAAAGAGAGAGAGGGTTGGGAGAAAGAGAGAGAGGGTTGGGAGAAAGAGAGAGGGGGGTTGGGAGAAAGAGAGAGAGGGTTGGGAGAAAGAGAGAGAGGGTTGGGAGAAAGAGAGAGAGGGTTGGGAGAAAGAGAGAGAGGGTTGGGAGAAAGAGAGAGAGGGTTGGGAGAAAGAGAGAGAGGGGTTGGGAGAAAGAGAGAGAGTTGGGAGAAAGAGAGAGGTTGGGAGAAAGAGAGAGAGGTTGGGAGAAAGAGAGAGGGTTGGGAGAAAGAGAGGTTGGGAGAAAGAGAGAGGGGTTGGGAGAAAGAGAGAGGGTTGGGAGAAAGAGAGGGGGTTGGGAGAAAGAGAGAGGGGTTGGGAGAAAGAGAGGGTTGGGAGAAAGAAGAGAGGGTTGGGAGAAAGAGAGAGAGGGGTTGGGAGAAGAGGGGGTTGGGAGAAAGAGAGAGGGGCGGGGAGAAAGAGAGAGGGGCGGGGAGAAAGAGAGAGGAGGCGGGGAGAAAGAGAGAGGGTTGGGAGAAAGAGAGAGGGTTGGGAGAAAGAGAGAGAGGGTTGGGAGAAAGAGAGAGGGTTGGGAGAAAGAGAGAGGGTTGGGAGAAAGAGAGAGGGGTTGGGAGAAAGAGAGAGGGGTTGGGAGAAAGGGTAGAGAGCGAGAGATTTAATTGAATAGAGATTGAAGTGTGAGTTTGGCTGAAAGCACAGAGTCTCCATTACCGTGGAAATAAACCAATTCCATATGACTAACTGTCCTTATAATACATAATAGTGGCTGGAATTTACAATGAGGGTCCCGAGGCATCCACTACATTCATCCACTACACTGCATACATCCACATCCACTACACTGCATACATCCACATCATCCACTACACTACACACACATCCACTACACTACACACATCCACTACACTACACACACATCCACTACACTACACACCCACTACACTACACACATCCACTACACTACATACATCCACACATCCACTACACTCATCCACTACACTACACACATCCACTACACTACACTACATACATCCACACATACATCCACACTACACTACACTACACACATACATACATCCACACTACACTCATACACCCACTACACGACACACAGCCACGACACACAGCCACGACACACAGCCACGACACACAGCCACGACACACAGCCACGACACACAGCCACGACACACAGCCACGACACACAGCCACGACATACACACATCACCATCGCCATGGAGAAAACAAATCGCTCCAATCATGGCTGGAAATAAAGGAGAAAATAGGGGAAACAAAAAGAGAGAGCGAGATGTGAAGAGAAAGAGAGAGAAAGAGAGATAGGAATGGAGTAACATTCCAGACAACACACCTCCAGCTCCACTGATCTCAGTTCACTGTAATGAGAGGAGAAAGTCAGCAGGCTCTGGGAGCAGGAAATACCAATCTGATCACAGAACAGTGTTGAGAGGAGAGGAGACAGGCATCAGGCACAGGGAGCAGGAAATACCAAACTGATTGCTGGAACAGTGTAGAAACAGACAGCAGAGCAGAGTGACTGTTCACACTACTCTGAGTAGGTACTGCTTTAGCTATTGTTTATATAGCTCCCTCACTGGCTTGTATAATGGAGGTTTGGTAGGAATAATGATTCATGACTAATGGGCAGATCGTTACTTCATCTTAAAGCTGCAATATGTACCTTTTTAGGAAACCCAACCAAAATCACAGAGAAAAGTGTTTCATAGATCTGTCACTCTTTGAAAGCAAGTCTAAGAAGCGGTAGATCTATTCTATGTGCGCTATTTCTATGCTAAGCATTCTTGAGTATCATTTGTGTGTCTTTTACTTTCGGTTTTGTACACCAGCTTCAAACTGCTGAAAATACAACATTTTTGGTTATGGAAAATATATTTCACAGTGGTTTAGATACAATGTCTCGCTATACTTATACTTGCTTGTTTTGTCACAAACTGAAGTTAGGCAAATTGTATTATAATTTTAGCAACCAGGAAATGGTGGAGCGATTTTTACATAATAACTTTAATGCCATATTAAATAATAAGCAGATGTGATAAAGTATTACAAACCAAGTGTTTGTTATCAGCTTTAATACATAACTAATGAATAAAGCCTCATTTCCCAGCGTAGTGGACTAGCTAGAACCTCCTCCAGCACATAGCTGGAAAGAGAACAGAGGGGAAGAACAGGAAGTTTGAGAGAGGGAAGGGGGAGGAGGGCTGTGATCCAGTTTGGCTGGGTGTTTGCTGTAAACATGATATCTGTGGTGTAGGGTGTGTCAAGTCCAAGAGGACGCAGAGAGAGACAGAAACACCGAGAATAGAAGGAGAGAAACGCAGACAGACAGACCAACCAAGAGAGTTTCTAGAACAAAGTTATTTAGTCTCTCCAGCTTCAACCACAGCCATTTTTCCTACCAGTCAGGCAGGCTCTGTAATTAAAGGTCAGTAATGTTGTGATCATCTAATGCGTGAGCCAAGCCGGCAAGTAAACAACCGTCCACCCATGCAAACTACACTGCCAATCCTGAAGCATACATTCATAGATTAAAACGTGTGTGTGGGGTGCGGCGCCATCTCCTTGTGATTAGATTTACATTAAGACACACACACACACACACACACAGCAGTCTGTTCGTCTGTTCTGTTAGGGAGTTTGAAGAGCGTGGTAAGAGGCAGTCTGTTAGTAGGAGTTTGAAGAGCGTGGTAAGAGGCAGTCTGTTAGTAGGAGTATGAGGAGTTTGAAGAGCGTGGTAAGGTGTTAGTAGGAGTTTGAAGAGCGTGGTAGAGGTCTGTTAGTAGGAGTTTGAAGAGCGTGGTAAGAGGCAGTCTGTTAGTAGGAGTTTGAAGAGCGTGGTAAGAGGCAGTCTGTTAGTAGGAGTTTGAAGAGCGTGGTAAGAGGCAGTCTGTTAGTAGGAGTTTGAAGAGCGTGGTAAGAGGCAGTCTGTTAGTAGGAGTTTGAAGAGCGTGGTAAGAGGCAGTCTGTTAGTAGGAGTTTGAAGAGCGTGGTAAGAGGCAGTCTGTTAGTAGGAGTTTGAAGAGCGTGGTAAGAGGCAGTGTGTTAGTAGGAGTTTGAAGAGCGTGGTAAGAGGCAGTGTGTTAGGAGTTTGAAGAGCGTGGTAGGAGTTTGAAGAGCGTGGTAAGAGGCAGTGTGTTAGGAGGAGTTTGAAGAGCGTGGTAAGAGGCAGTGTGTTAGGAGGAGTTTGAAGAGCGTGGTAAGAGGCAGTGTGTTAGGAGGAGTTTGAAGAGCGTGGTAAGAGGCAGTGTGTTAGGAGGAGTTTGAAGAGCTTGGTAAGAGGCAGTCATACAGTTCCTTCAGAAAATATTCACACCCCTCGACTTTTTCCACATTTTGTTGCGTTACAAGATGGGATTAAAATGTATTTCATTCTCTCAAAGAACTACACAAAATACTATTATATCAAAGTGTAAGAAAAATTTGAACATTGGTGGGCGGGAAAAAATAATGACAAATAAAAACACAAATATATCTTGATTCCATAAGTATTCAGCCCCGAGACAATACGGCAGGGTAGCCTAGTCGTTAGAGCGTTGGACTAGTAACCGAAAGGTTGCAAGTTCAAATCCCCGAGCTGACAAGGTACAAATCGGTCGTTCTGCCCCTGAACAGGCAGTTAACCCACTGTTCCTAGGCCGTCATTGAAAATAAGAATTTGTTCTTAACTGACTTGCCTAGTAAAATAAAGGTAAAATAAAAAAATACAAGTTATAATCCCCTTTGGCAGCAAATACAGATGCGAGTCTTTCTGGGTAAGTTTAGAAGAGCTTTGCTCACCTGGATTGTATAATATTTGCACATTATTATTTTTACAATGCTTCAAGCTCTGTCAAGCTGGTTGTTGATCCTTGCTAGAGTCATTTTCAAGTCCTGCTATATATTCTCAAGACAATTTAAATGAAAACTGTAACTAGGCCACTCACGAACATTCAATGTTGTTGTCTTGGTAAGCAACTTCTGTGTATATTTGGCTTTGGGTTTTAGGTTATTGTCCTGCTGAAAGGCACATTTGTATCCTAGTGTCTGATGGAAATCAAACAACCAGGTTTTCTAGGATGTTACCTTGTTTAGCTCTATTCCATTTATTTTCATCCTTAAACTCCCTAGATCTTGCCAATGACAAGCATACCCATAACATGATACAGCCACCACCATGCTTGAAAATATGACGAGTGGTACTCAGTGATGTGTTGTGTTTGTCCCAAATATAACGATTTTTATTTCAGGACAAAAAGTAAATTTCTTTACCATATTCTTTTGGAGTATTACTTTAATGCCTTCTTGTAAACAAGAAGTAAGTTTTGGAATATTTTTATTCTGTACAGGCTTCCTTCTTTTCACGCTGTTAATTAGGTTAGTATTGTCAAATAACTGAGGATGGATTAACAACATTGCAGTTATCTCCTATGACATCCATTAACTCTGTTTTAAAGTCACCATCAGCCTCACGGTGAATCCCTGAGTGGTTTCCTTCCTCTCTGGCAACTAAGTTAGGAAGGAAGCTTGTATCTTTGTAGTGACTGGGTGTATTGGATACACCACCCAAGGTGTAATTAATAACTTCACCATGCTCAAAGCGATTTCAATGTCTTTTTTTTTTTTAAACCCATCTACCAATAGGTGCCCTTCTTTGGGAGGCATTGGTAAAACTCCCTGGTCTTTGTGGTTGAATCTGTGACTGAAATGCACTGTTCGACTGAGGCAGTCATTCAAAAATCATGTTAAACACTAGTTTTGCACACATAGTGAGTCCATGCAACTTTATGTGACCTGTTGAGCACATTTTTACTCCTGGACTTATTTAGGCCATAACAAGTGGTTGAATACTTATTGACTCAAGACATTTCAGCTTTTCATTTGTAATTCATTTGTAAATATGTCTAAAAATATAATTCCACTTTGATATTATGGGGTATTGTGTGTGTAGGCCAGTGACAAAATGTCAATGTAATCCATTTTAAATTCAGGCTGTAACAACATATAGAACAAGGGGTGAGTTCTTTCTGAAGACTCTGCAGCGAGACAGACATAGTTAAGAGAAGTGGCATGACATTTGGTTTTGTTTAAACTCAGCGTTCTGATTCAGAGGGCCCTCTGAACACTGGCTGGCTGGGCCGTTGTTAGGGAGTTCTGGGAAAGAGCTTTGAGGTTGGAGAGGAGAGGAGGCTGCCAATGTCATGCAGAGTGAAACCGGCCCTAGGCCAAACACAGGAACAGGAAATTAAGCACATGGACTGAGACGAGATGGTCAGATATGCACACTGTGTGTAGCCTACAAACACGCACGAAAAGTTCACACACACACAGGAAGGAATTGAATGCTGTGCCAGTGATTTCAGTAAACAGTAGTCCTGTAGGGTTTCTTTCCACGCGAGGTCTGGATACAGACATTACTAATTATTACGGAGAATGTATGAGGCCCTGATATAGAACACTCTGATATAGGTAGCATCCTAAATTGCAACCTATTCCCTATTTAATGCACTACTTTTGACAGGGGCCCATAGGGCTCTGGTCAACATTAGTGCACCATGTAGGGAATAGGGTACCATTTAGGATGCATCCTATACCAAAGTGTCCTATATCAGGGCCTCACACAGCCTCCCACATGTTGGATGAGGTTTTAATGTAGACTGCTCTGAGGACAGCCAGTAACGTTTAGAAATACTCCATTAGCATGGATAAGACCCTAATGTAGATGGATGTATAAGTACAAACACATTAGATGAGTCAATATATGGACTGAACTGAGTACAGTGTGCGTGCTAGGGGATGGGCAGAGGTGTGTGACTGTTAATGGTGGTGGCTGATATTCCCTGCTCCAGGAACACAAGCAGATGGAATGCTACCAACAGTGTGTGCATCTCTCCCATACCCATAGACTACTCCATTATCTACACCCCCTGGAACCTACCCATAGACTACTCCATTATCTACACCCCCTGGAACCTACCCATAGACTACTCCATTATCTACACCCCCTGGAACCTACCCATAGACTACTCCATTATCTACACCCCCGGAACCTACCCATAGACTACTCCATTATCTACACCCCCTGGAACCTACCCATAGACTAGTCCATTATCTACACCCCCCGGAACCTACCTATAGACTATTGCATTATCTACACCCCCATAACCTACCAATAGACTAGTCCATTATCTACACCCCCGTAACCTACCCATAGACTATTTCATTATCTACACACCCCCCGTAACCTACCCATAGACTACTCCATTATCTACACCCCTGGAACCTACCCATAGACTAGTCCATTATCTACACCCCCTGGCACCTACCCATGGCACCTACCCATGGACTAGTCCATTATTTACACCCCTCTGTTACCTACCCATGGACTAGTCCATTATCTACACCCCTCTGTTACCTACCCATGGACTATTTCATTATCTACACCCCCCTGGCACCTACCCATGGACTAGTCCATCTACTTACACCCCTCTGTTACTACCCATGGACTATTTCATCATCTACACCCCCCCTGGCACCTACCCATGGACGAGTCCATCATCTACACCCCTCTGTTACCTACCCATTGACTATTCCATTTGCTACATATCACTGTGTTACCTACCTATGGGCAGCTACAATCTCTACATTGTTCTTACCTAGCTATGACATGACCTTGTTATTTTTATCTAGTAGCGACATGACCTTTCACGCCTGCTGACCACTGACCCCAGCATCTGTCGTCCTGGGCAACGCAACACACAACTGTGTGAGAAAACACTGCTGATGTGTGAAATAGAAACACCTTCTGGGCTACAGCTAGCTCCTCACTACACTATGTTTGCATCCCAAAAACAATGGCACCCTATTCCCTGTATAGATGCTATGCTGCTCTGTACCCAGGTCAAAAGTCACTGTCATTCATTTATCCTTATGTACATAGAAGCCTTTATCCCCTTACACTGTGTATAAGACAGTAGTTTTGGAATTGTTAGTTAAATTACTTGAGGGTTAGACTGCATTGTCGGAACTAGAAGACAGAGGGGAGACATTTCGGGAGACTCGATTAACATCTGGGGAAACATGTGTATGTGACAAATCTCAAAAGCTTTGATTTCAGCACTACTACCCATGAGGCCCAGGATCAAAAGTGTGTCCTAATCATCAAGATGTTGATGAATCTAAATGAGGTGCTGGCATTTGGAACAGCCTATGCTGCTGTACTGTTGTGTGACACAGTGATATACTGCAAAGCCTGTAAATACCAGAGGGGAGACAGACAAGGGGAGACAGAGGGGAGACAGAGATCACAGGGTGACAGAGGGGATGTCACAGACAGAGACAGAGGGAGACAGAGGTGTAGACAGGTCTCAGTAAGTAACAGCTTTAAACAGCAGTATTCAGCATCCACCACAACTACCCCTCTGTCCAGGATCAGCAGTCACACTGTGTTAAACTAATCATCAAGATGTTGACTGATTCATCTAAAGGAGTTGTTAGTCTACACTGTGTTAAAAAGCCTGCACCTCTTGCAGCTCTCCACTGGTTAGAACAACAGGAGCTGTGAGTCTCTTCTAGAGCCTCAAACCTGTAAGCAAGCAGCAGAGACAGACAAGAGGTACTCCTGGCCAGTCTAACTGATGATCAACAGCAGGTGTACAGTCTGTTAGGGGATGTCACAGACAGAATAGATAATGGCAGAGACAGACAGTGTTAAAGGCCTAGTCACTCAGTCCAGTTGAGTTCACTGTCATAAACAGGTTTGCAACCACAACTGTGTTAAAACTGGCCTAGTCTACACTGTGTTAAAACAGGAGCTACGCTAGTCTACACTGTGTTAAAACAGGAGCTACGCTAGTCTACACTGTGTTAAAACAGGAGCTACGCTAGTCTACACTGTGTTAAAACAGGAGCTACGCTAGTCTACACTGTGTTAAAACAGGAGCTACGCTAGTCTACACTGTGTTAGAACAACAGGAGCTGCGCTAGTCTACTGGCCTAGTCTACTGTGTTAAACAGGTTAGCATAGTCTACAGTTGTTCTAACTGTTAAACAGGTTAGCATAGCTCCAGTTGTCTAACTGTTAAACAGGTTAGCATAGCTCTAGTTGTTCTAACTGTTAAACAGTTAGCATAGCTCCAGTTGTTCTAACTGTTAAACAGTGTTAGCATAGCTCTAGTTGTTCTAACTGTTAAACACTGGTTAGAACATAGCTCCAGTTGTTCTAACTGTTAAACAGGTTAGCATGGCCTAGCTCCAGTTGTTCTATGACAGTCTACTGTTAAACAGGTTAGCATAGCTCCAGTTGTTCTAACTGTTAAACAGGTTAGCATAGCTCCAGTAGTTCTAACTGTTAAACAGGGTTTCCTAATGGCCTAAAGTCTGTTATTACAACTGGAGCTACACTACTGTCCTGTTAAACAGGTTTTCCTGGAGCTTTCACACACACACAAACCTGCCTACTTTATAATGAATGTCCCCGCTTACACTGAAAACAGGATGGTGTTACCCTGTACCCTTTCTAACCGCGCGTTACCCTGTACCCTTTCTAACCGCGCGTTACCCTGTACCCTTTCTAACCGCGCGTTACCCTGTACCCTTTCTAACCGCACGTTACCCTGTACCCTTTCTAACCGCACGTTACCCTGTACCCTTTCTAACCGCACGTTACCCTGTACCCTTTCTAACCGCACGTTACCCTGTACCCTTTCTAACCGCACGTTACCCTGTACCCTTTCTAACCGCACGTTACCCTGTACTCTAACAGCTAAAGGCTATTGGCACGCAGCAGCAGGGACCTCAGCGTTACCACTACTTTAGTGCTCATAATTAAAACTAAAGCCCCGCGTGAGGAATGTTTGAGGATTAACGAGCGCATTACGTGGTGTTCAGGGGGAGAGAGAAAGATGAAATTCCAGCACCAACAGAATGCAGGAGGATTAAAACAGTGGTGAGCTCTTGGTCAATATCACCAACACAGACAACACACAAAAGGTCCCCAGCAGGTAGGCTAAGCTGCTTTTGACAGTCACTCCCTCTAAAACCTGGACACTGTGGTGAGCGGCTGACAAAGTAATTAACACACACACTTGGCGGCTCTCATATATCAGCCATCTGTCAGTGTGTGTGTGTACCTGTATTTCTCCACTACATATTTAAACACAAAGCAAAGCTTTGATTTTGTCTTTTGATTTCTCCCCTCCCGGAGACTTGATCTAGCTCAGAGTATAAACAAACTATTCCGCTCTTCCTTCACTCTGAGGGATGAAAGACTCTCTGCTCTTATCTTCCTGTTCATCCCCAGCACCACCAAGTAGTCTCTCTGCTGCTCCCTTCAACCAGGGCCACCAAGCAGTCTCTCTGCTGCGCCCTTCAACCAGCACCACCAAGCAGTCTCTCTGCTGCTCCCTTCAAGCAGTCTCTCTGCTGCTCCCTTCAAGCAGCACCCTTCTTCTACCAGGGCCAACCAGCCGTCTCTCTGCTGCTCCCTTCTACCAGGGCCAACCAGCCGTCTCTCTGCTGCTCCCTTCTACCAGGGCCAACCAGCAGTCTCTCTGCTGCTCCCTTCTACCAGGGCCAACCAGCCGTCTCTCTGCTACTCCCTTCTACCAGGGCTGGGAACCAGAGCAGAAGTCTTAAATAGAAAACGGCCCAACCTCTGCTCTGCCCTGCCTCTCACTCTTCAGGACCACATGGAGATTTAATACACCATGTTTTCTCCTCCAAACATTCAGACAAACACAAACAAGCAGGGAAGGGAACCTTGCAGAACTTGCTGTGGACGTTAGCTAGTCAACACAACTGTGTGCATATTGATACAGAAGACAGGGACCAGAGAACTGTACTCTCCAGATGGATATAGAAGACAGAACAGACAGGGACCAGAGAACTGTACTCTCCAGATGGATATAGAAGACAGAACAGACAGGGACCAGAGAACTCTACTCCCCATATGGATATAGAAGACAGAACAGACAGGGACCAGAGAACTACTCCCCATATGGATATAGAAGACAGAACAGACAGGGACCAGAGAACTACTCTCCATATGGAAATAGAAGACAGATCAGACAGGGACCAGAGAACTGTACTCTCCAGGTGGATATAGAAGACAGAACAGACAGGGACCAGAGAACTACTCTCCATATGGATATAGAAGACAGAACAGACAGGGACCAGAGAACTACTCCACATATGGATATAGAAGACAGAACAGACAGGGACCAGAGAACTACTCCACATATGGATATAGAAGACAGAACAGACAGGGACCAGAGAACTACTCCACATATGGATATAGAAGACAGAACAGACAGGGACCAGAGAACTACTCCACATATGGATATAGAAGACAGAACAGACAGGGACCAGAGAACTACTCCACATATGGATATAGAAGACAGAACAGACAGGGACCAGAGAACTACTCCACATATGGATATAGAAGACAGAACAGACAGGGACCAGAGAACTACTCCACATATGGATATAGAAGACAGAAGAGACAGGGACCAGAGAACTACTCCACATATGGATATAGAAGACAGAACAGACAAGGACCAGAGAACTACTCCACATATGGAAATAGAAGACAGATCAGACAGGGACCAGAGAACTGTACTCTCCAGGTGGAAATAGAAGACAGATCAGACAGGGACCAGAGAACTACTCTCCAGATGGATATAGAAGACAGATCAGACCGGGACCAGAGAACTACTCTCCAGGTGGATATAGAAGACAGAACAGACAGGGACCAGAGAACACCTCTAAGAAGTCCTCTGTCTGGAGAGGCCTGCGACATCCCGTCTCTAAAAAGGTGTCTGCATACTAGGTTCAGTTTGCTCCTAGTAGAACTCTGCGTAGTGAACGTCTGTCTTGCATACTCCCTTAAAAATACCTTTGCAAGTACGCACTTCCTCTAAAATAGTCCGAATGAATCGAAGACAACTCAAGAAATCTATCATTAATTTTGATGTTTTTGCCAAGTAGATCTTAGTCACTCAATTGTACATCTAACAGATGTCTGGTGAAGAATTTCTCAAGTGAAAAAAATGTGCATAAAAACAAGCCATCTATCATTGAATAACAAAACTTCATTGAAACAATGCCCTAGAGGCCTATTGACCAATCACACACTATGCCCCTAGAGGCCTACAACACACTATGCCCCTAGAGGCCTACAACACACTATGCCCCTAGAGGCCTACAACACACTATGCCCCTAGAGGCCTACAACACTATGCCTGCAGGAACAGCTGGAAAAACACACTATGCCCCTAGAGGCCACCAACAATGCCCCTGCACAGAATGTTGAGACACACACTATGCCCCTGGACCCCTTAAGTCCTCTGCCTGGAGAGGCCTACAACACACTATGCCTGGAGAGGCCTACAACACACTATGCCTGGAGAGGCCTACAACACACTATGCCTGGAGAGGCCTACAACACACTATGCCTGGAGAGGCCTACAACACACTATGCCTGGAGAGGCCTACAACACACTATGCCTGGAGAGGCCTACAACACACTATGCCTGGAGAGGCCTACAACACACTATGCATGGAGAGGCCTACAACACACTATGCATGGAGAGGCCTACAACACACTATGTATGCGTGTGGGTGAGTTGGGGGAGGAACACCAGCAGGAGAGAGAACCCCCAGTGTGCTGCAGCAGCTGTCCCCCTACAGGTGTGAGAGGGGGTGTGATCTCACCTCAGACACAATGTTGACACACACCGAGACACCTGCTGACACACACACCTAAACAAACCCCAGGCCAGTGAGGTCACACCACCACCCCTCTGCATGATGCCACTACCTCAGGGGAGGTCCCAGAGCATGTGTCCAGTAACATCATTTATGCGAGGTCACTACACAGACAGGGCACCAATATACTGAGTCACTTCTCAAATCTGCCACCAAGCCATAGCGTAACATTAAGACCGTCACAACATACCACAGCTTGGTCACCAAGGGAAAGAATCCATACAGACACACCAAACACGACAGTAGTGACCATGGGCCAAGTCCACCAACATCTAACAGCAAACAGTGAGTAGCAGTGCAGTGACAGTAGCATGGCAACATAACTGCCCCATATAAAAAGGTGAAGCAAGAGAAAAACAAATATTTATTTAACCTTTATTTAACTATGCAAGTCAGTTAAGAACAAATTCTTATTTACAATGACAGCCTAATTAACCCGGACGACATTGGACCAATTGTGTGCAACCCTACGGGACTTTCAATCACGGCCGGTTGTGATACAGCCTGGAATCAAACCAGGGTCTGTAGGCATGCCTCTAGCACTGAGGTGCAGTGCCCTAGACCACTCAGGAGCCCAAAACATATGAACATGTAAGGACAAGCGTAACATTTACAGTAACCCTCCACACACTGAAACAAGTCAATGAGTCACCATCAATTTAGTCATCCATGGCAGAGCTCAGACTGTGTCCTGGAATTAGGAATGTCCAGGACTGACAGTAAATGTAGGACAGACAATGGAAACTGAAATGTTCAGGTGGGGATATTCCAAAGCCTACGGGTGGAGGAGAACTGAAGAACTAAATGATTCACCATACTGTAAATCCAATCGTATTCAGCACCTGTGCCGTATACAACTGGTGTAGACTTTACTGTGAAATGACTGCTGATGAGCCCTTCCCAACAATGCAGAATTTAAAATAAGAAGAATGAAAAATGAGTAACACGGGAGGAATAAACTCTACTTAGCAACAGCAGAACATGATGCATCTGCTGTCATCCAGGAGGACTGACAGTAATAAAGAATCTGGTGTCGCCCAGCAGGACTGACAGTAATAAACCATGATGCATCTGGTGTTACCCAGGAGGACTGACAGTAATAAACCATGATGCATCTGGTGTTACCCAGGAGGACTGACAGTAATAAACCATGATGCATCTGGTGTTACCCAGGAGGACTGACAGTAATAAACCATGATGCATCTGGTGTTACCCAGGAGGACTGACAGTAATAAACCATGATGCATCTGGTGTTACCCAGGAGGACTGACAGTAATAAACCATGATGCATCTGGTGTTACCCAGGAGGACTGACAGTAATAAACCATGATGCATCTGGTGTTACCCAGGAGGACTGACAGTAATAAACCATCTGGTGTTACCCAGGAGGACTGACAGTAATAAACCATCTGGTGTTACCCAGGAGGACTGACAGTAATAAACCATCTGGTGTTACCCAGGAGGACTGACAGTAATAAAGAATCTGCTGTCACCCAGGAGGACTGACAGTAATAAACCATAATGCATCTGGTGTTACCCAGGAGGACTGACAGTAATAAACCATCTGGTGTTACCCAGGAGGACTGACAGTAATAAACCATAATGCATCTGGTGTTACCCAGGAGGACTGACAGTAATAAACCATCTGGTGTTACCCAGGAGGACGGACAGTAATAAACCATCTGGAAAGTGAAACCGTCAGGTGGGGAAACTACGGACCTTCCCAGGTTGACTTGGTGAGAAACAGACTGGAATGAACATGTTCAGTGGTCTGATGAGTCAAGTACAAACACGTGCATGCAGACACGGCCCCGTGTTTCCACAGTAAACAACCTTTGGACTCTAGCTACTGAAGCCCAAGTACAGGTGACACACACTGCCGGTCACTAATGGACTAAAAGCTAATGCTTCATTACACACACAGGACGTACAAGCGGCACTAAACAATCCCTCTGTAAACCTTCACCTTTCAGACCACTACTGTTCACCTGAACCTCCCTGTAAGAACCACCCGTCCTTAACTGTCCCACTTTACCAGGTGCCCCACTTTACCAGGTGCCCCACTTTACCAGGTGCCCCACTTTACCAGGTGCCCCACTTTACCAGGTGCCCCACTTTACATTGGGGTCATTTAGCAGTTTCCATTATCCAGAGCGACTTAGTTAGTTCATTCATCTTAAAATAGCGAGGTGAGACAACCATATATCACAGGTAGAGAAAGTACATTTTCCCTCAATGTAGCTCAGTAGAGTCAGAGTTTGTAAGCAGGGAAAAGTCAAGTGTAAATTCACGAAAGTGGTGCTGTGGGATTTCTTAAAATACTATTTGAAGCGGTAGGGTTTCAGATGTTTTCAGAAGACGGACAGGGACTCTGCTGTCCTAGCTTCAGGGGGAAGCTGGTTCCACCATTGGGGTGCCAGGACAGAGAAGAGGTTGGACTGGGCTGAGCTGGAGCTGCCCTCCCGTAGGGGTAGGAGAGCCAAGAGACCAGAGTACTCTGGTTGGGATGTAGGGTTTGAACATAGCCTGAAGGTAGGGAGGGTCAGGTCATCTTGCTGCTCCGTAGATAAGGACCAGGGTCTTGTATGTGAATCTACTATGGATAGAAAGTGAATGTCTTGTAATATGATTAATATATTATTCAATTGTGGCAAGTGACTATAATGAAAAGTGAACGATGGGAGAGAAAAACAATAAATTAAATACATCTGACAATGTCAGGAAAACCATGTGCCCAGGCTTCCATGGGGCAGAGGTCACGCTTCCATGGGGCAGAGGTCACGCTTCCATGGGGCAGAGGTCACGCTTCCATGGGGCAGAGGTCACGCTTCCATGGGGCAGAGGTCACGCTTCCATGGGGCAGAGGTCACGCTTCCATGGGGCAGAGGTCACGCTTCCATGGGGCAGAGGTCACGCTTCCATGGGACAGAGGTCACGCTTCCATGGGACAGAGGTCACGCTTCCATGGGGCAGAGGTCACGCTTCCATGGGACAGAGGTCACGCTTCCATGGGGCAGAGGTCACGCTTCCATGGGGCAGAGGTCACGCTTCCATGGGGCAGAGGTCACGCTTCCATGGGACAGAGGTCACGCTTCCATGGGACAGAGGTCACGCTTCCATGGGGCAGAGGTCAGCGTGTCCTTGGGATTCTGGATGACCAGAAAGCCAGAATGACTAGAAGCTGCCATGTGGGGAATCCTAAGTGACTTATTCCATCTTGTTCTTGATACCATGTATTGTTGTGGTGTTTTGACTGATTTCATGTCAATCTAGCGAACCAACAACTTTAACAATGTATATGAGAGACAACAAGTGGTCATTTACCAAATGTTTTTGTTCTCAATAAACACTGGAGCTGAAATATAGTTAACATGTGGTCAACAATCTAATCCAACCCGTCTGTTTGCCCCATAGTTGTGCCCTCGTCGGTTCTGTTGCCCTCGTCGGTTCTGTATAGAAATCAAAAGCTGGGGTTGTTTTCATTAATTGTGTTTTCTCTTCTCCCCCACACGTTCTTAAGCAGACAGACACGGGTCTTTGTTCCACAAATCATTATTCTGAATTGTCTACCAAGCGGTCCTCTTCAGATGAGAGACATGACCCCAAATGAACCCTTGTGGAGAGCTATTAGTCTGCCTGAACATTAGGAGCAACAGCCATGTTCACAATTGACAGGGAGTTTTTGAATAGGGAGTGGTGTTGCAGTGATTTGAGCCCACAGAAAATCAACACACCACACGTTGTCCACTTTCAGTATGTGTGAGACTCAGATAATGATGCATGGACGTGGTGGAAGGAAACAGCACCTGGCTCTGTGTGGGTGTCCAGTAAGCAGATGGTTGTGTTGGGGAGACCATCCAAGATTCTCCACACACACACACACAAAATCTAGCTCTTCAATAATGGAAATGTTAATTTAACGTTAATCCATATGAAGGGTTGTGAAACAAACTTATACAGTCTTTTATGACAGAGATGACTCTTTATGGGGGATGGAGGAGAGAGGAGAAGGGGTGGAGGAGAGAGGAGAAGGGGTGGAGGAGAGAGGAGAAGGGGTGGAGGAGAGAGGAGAAGGGGTGGAGGAGAGAGGAGAAGGGGTGGAGGAGAGAGGAGAAGGGATGGAGGAGAGAGGAGAAGGGGTGGAGGAGAGAGGAGAAGGGGTGGAGGAGAGAGGAAGGGATGGAGAAGGGATGGAGGAGAGAGAGAGAGAAGGGGTGGAGGAGAGAGGAGAAGGGGGAGGAGGAGAGAAGGAGAAGGGGTGGAGGAGAGAGGAGAAGGGGTGGAGGAGAGAGGGAGAGAAAGAACACATACAATGTTGACTCTAAACAAGGCAGGTCCAGTGACTACAGAAGGGGGGGGCTGTTCCGTTCTAGGGACAGAGGGGTACGGACAACGTGACAGCGCACACACACACACACACACACACATTTGGGTTTGAGCAGGAAACATGAATCAATAGCGTCAGTGTATACTGTGTCCATGTTCTGCATGAAAGACAAACAAACAGGCCCATTACTCATGGTCAGTCTCAGACACAAACAGAGAGACAGAGAGAGAGAGCGAGAGAGTGAGTCCCAGAGAGAGGGGAAAATGCTCCCTCTGTTTTTGTCCCTCTCCTTTTGACCTTGAGGGGGCAGGGGCTCTTCCTGTTCTGGGTCTGAACCACTACAGCATGTGGTGACTGACTCTGCTTTCTCTACATGGGGTTCAAAGCCCAAAGCTGAACTGCATTCAGCATTAGATGGGATATGGGAATGAGACGGGACAGTGCTCTTACAAGTCCCCTACTTGTTGTAATGGCTATACAAGCAGCCAATGAGTATGTCCATTGACAATGGCATGCAGGCTCCCATTGCAGCCTTTATTATACCTACATGCATGTGTTCAGTTGACAGACGCACTGGTGGAAGTGATGCCTAGAACATTGGGAAATCCAGCCCAAACCAGGCACAGAGACCAGGTAACACATTAGCCTACAGCCAACATGGCTGAATACATAAATGTTGCCTGGAGAATAGTTTCTCCTGAAGTCTGCTTGTAGGATGAGATGCTGTAGGGCGGTATTTTATTAGGATCCCCATTAGGTAGGCTACGGAGTAAAAGCCTTGACGTTTCACAAATCTGTTGAGCACAACTCCCAACGAGTGAAATGCAAATTGTTGGCCTATT
Organism: Oncorhynchus nerka; assembly: GCF_034236695.1. Lineage (NCBI taxonomy): Eukaryota > Metazoa > Chordata > Actinopteri > Salmoniformes > Salmonidae > Oncorhynchus > Oncorhynchus nerka. The sequence continues at coordinate 14,078,178 of NC_088403.1, forward strand.
TTGAAGAGCTCCCAAACACCGAGGTCAATGTTTGAAAACCATGCAGTCGTTTTCATGATAACATCCCACTGCAATACACATAACAAACGCATCTAACGTTACTAAGCTACTTTCACCTACAAACCGTGCAACAGTAGCCCACTCACTATCATTGCCACGCAACATTGTAGCCGCGTGACTGGTTAACGAGGAACTGAGATTTGTTCCATTGATTAGGACCGGAACTCACACGCTAGATTTATTACAAAATTACCACACTATAGCCTTCTATGTCCTTTTCTTATCTCACTCCCCAGTTGTAAGGGCACAATACATTTCTACCAAGTATTATGATCCAGTTGTTATCCCACTGTCATAGAGCCAGACCAACAATCTGTCGATTCCTTCACATCATTCTTAACCAAACTCAGCCGCAGAGAAGTTAAAATACACGGCCATGACCGGTCGCTTACCTCAGGAATTTGTAGTTGAACACGAACTCGCAGTCCTAATCGGTTCGTCTCCTCTCTTTTTACAACCAAAACCCAAACGAAGTCCTATTGTCTACGTTGTCAAAGTCCGTAAAAAGTTCAGTTCTTCCCCGGGAGAGAAAACATTGTGAGAAGCCGAAGGGAGCGAGCGAGCAACGACGCTCTAAATCCCGGGAAATATGACACGGTATGGAAGTTTGACACTTTCCCCACGACAAAGAGATTTTTCTTCACGCCCAAAAAACGTAAATACAGAATGAATTCAAATGTGTTTCATATTCAAAGACGAACACACTGTTGGATTAAGTCCGCCCTGATGAATTGGCAAGAAACTGCACGTTGAACTGTAACGCCCGCGGTAAAGCGGCCAAGAGAAAGAGGGATGGAGTATCTTCTCCCACTCCTCCCCCTCTCTCTCTCTCCCCAGAAAATACACCGAGCCTGTACGGATCAGTTTACACACAAGACCCGGAGAGACTCTGCAAACTATCGTTGAAGCCAGAGAAAAACAACTGAGCACTCCACCCTCTTCTTTTCAGTGGCAGCGCCCAATAAAAAGAGGGATGGAGTATCATCTCTCTCTCCTCCCCCACAATGCATTAGACCGAGCCTGTACGGATCAGTTTACTCACACGACCGGGAGAGCTCTGCAAACTGCCGTGAACGTCTGAGAAAACCAATTTAACCCCCACTCTCTTCTTTTCACCGGATACGAGAAGTAACCACTGGAAGCCCCGCGAGCAGCTTTGTTCAAAGTTCGGAATGAAGTCTGTACAATGCTGAACAATTCCAGAATAAACTGGAACATTGTAGTCTAACGCTAGGCTACATTGTAATCTGTTCTAGTTTTATGTCGATGAGATTATTATGCTATATGAACATCCAACCTGGTTGTAGGACCGACTGTACCCCTTTCTGAAAATGGTTTTCATAGCCCACGGTGGGGTCAAATCCTACTTGACCTTGCAGTCGCCTATAATGCACGGCTCGTGGAGACAATAGTTCCATTGTTTCCTATGTTTGGTTAGGGGGCAGTGTGGAGGTATTAGGTAAATAACATACCTCGAAGGAATGTTTACAGCAGGCCTAATGTCATTATTGCTTTATCCATTATAACTGATGCAGGCTAATACACGATGCTTCAACACACCCTGTAACATCTGATGTAATAGATCTTTGTTTGTGTGTTTTTCTACTCATTCATTTGTACTCAGTTCTCAACTGGGTCACACAGTTGCTGTGAAAATATGAAAGAAGTCATTGAAGTCAGCCAGTGTTTGGAGAGGAACAGATTAAGCCTGGCCATGCTAGACTGGATCCAGAGGAACAGATTAAGCCTGGGCATGCTAGACTGGGTCCAGAGGAACAGATTAAGCCTGACCATGCTAGACTGGGTCCAGAGGAACAGATTAAGCCTGGCCATGCTAGACTGGGTCCAGAGGAACAGATTAAGCCTGGCCATGCTAGACTGGGTCCAGAGGAACAGATTAAGCCTGGCCATGCTAGACTGGGTCCAGAGGAACAGATTAAGCCTGGCCATGCTAGACTGGGTCCAGAGGAACAGATTAAGCCTGGCCATGCTAGACTGGATCCAGAGGAACAGATTAAGCCTGGCCATGCTAGACTGGGTCCAGAGGAACAGATTAAGCCTGGCCATGCTAGACTGGGTCCAGAGGAACAGATTAAGCCTGGCCATGCTAGACTGGGTCCAGAGGAACAGATTAAGCCTGGCCATGCTAGACTGGGTCCAGAGGAACAGATTAAGCCTGGCCATGCTAGACTGGGTCCAGAGGAACAGATTAAGCCTGGCCATGCTAGACTGGGTCCAGAGGAACAGATTAAGCCTGGCCATGCTAGACTGGGTCCAGAGGAACAGATTAAACCTGGCCATGCTAGACTGGGTCCAGAGGAACAGATTAAGCCTGGCCATGCTAGACTGGGTCCAGAGGAACAGATTAAGCCTGGCCATGCTAGACTGGGTCCAGAGGAACAGATTAAGCCTGGCCATGCTAGACTGGGTCCAGAGGAACAGATTAAGCCTGGCCATGCTAGACTGGGTCCAGAGGAACAGATTAAGCCTGGCCATGCTAGACTGGGTCCAGAGGAACAGATTAAACCTGGCCATGCTAGACTGGATCCAGAGGAACAGATTAAGCCTGGCCATGCTAGACTGGGTCCAGAGGAACAGATTAAGCCTGGCCATGCTAGACTGGGTCAAGAGGAACAGATTAAGCCTGGCCATGCTAGACTGGGTCCAGATGAACTGATTAAGCCTGGCCATGCTAGACTGGGTCCAGAGGAACAGATTAAGCCTGGCCATGCTAGACTGGGTCCAGAGGAACAGATTAAGCCTGGCCATGCTAGACTGGGTCCAGAGGAACAGATTAAGCCTGGCCATGCTAGACTGGGTCCAGAGGAACAGATTAAGCCTGGCCATGCTAGACTGGGTCCAGAGGAACAGATTAAGCCTGGCCATGCTAGACTGGGTCCAGAGGAACAGATTAAGCCTGGCCATGCTAGACTGGGTCCAGAGGAACAGATTAAGCCTGGCCATGCTAGACTGGGTCCAGAGGAACAGATTAAGCCTGGCCATGCTAGACTGGGTCCAGAGGAACAGATTAAGCCTGGCCATGCTAGACTGGGTCCAGAGGAACAGATTAAGCCTGGCCATGCTAGACTGGGTCCAGAGGAACAGATTAAGCCTGGCCATGCTAGACTGGGTCCAGAGGAACAGATTAAGCCTGGCCATGCTAGACTGGGTCCAGAGGAACAGATTAAGCCTGGCCATGCTAGACTGGGTCCAGATGAACTGATTAAGCCTGGCCATGCTAGACTGGGTCCAGATGAACAGATTAAACCTGGCCATGCTAGACTGGGTCCAGAGGAACAGATTAAGCCTGGCCATGCTAGACTGGGTCCAGAGGAACAGATTAAGCCTGGCCATGCTAGACTGGGTCCAGTAAAAACCACCAGGCTGGACCAGGGCTGCTGGACACACTTAGGACAACATTAGGCCTGTGTCCCAAATGGCAACCTATTCCCTTTATAGTGCACTGCTTTTCTCTGGGGCTCATAGGGCCTGGTCAAAAGTAGTGCACTATAAAGGGAATAGGGTTCGATTTGGGATGCACCCAGGGTCTGAAAGGTCAACAATAAAGCCACCTGCTCCTTTTCAAAGCCTGATGTCGGCCATTGGCTTTTGACCCCACTGTGACCTTTCTACATGCCAGGCTTTGATATGACTTGTGCATGTGTAGTCCTCCATGTTGTTGTTTCTAGTCTATTGAGGTGTGTGTCAGCTCCTATTCATGTTCAGTGAGCTTACTACACACAACTAAACCCAGCCCGTTCTCTCATTCCACTCAAGTGCCTCTTAGAGCCACCATAAGCCTGGCCAGCGACAGCAATGCTTTTTACTGCCAGATATTATGGTGGTGACTGAATGAATGGGGACTGGTGACTGACAATGGGGACTGGTGACTGACAATGGAGACTGACTGAATGGGGACTGGGGACTGACTGAATGGGGACTGGGGACTGACTGAATGGGGACTGGTGACTGACTGAATGGTAACTGGTGACTGACTGAATTGGGACTGGTGACTGACTGAATGGTGACTGACTGAATGGGGACTGACTGAATGGGGACTGGTGACTGACTGAATGGGGACTGGTGACTGACTGAATGGGGACTGGTGACTGACTGAATGGGGACTGGTGACTGACTGAATGGGGACTGGTGACTGACTGACTGGTGACTGACTGAATGGGGACTGGTGACTGACTGAATGGTAACTGGGGACTGACTGAATGGGGACTGGTGACTGACTGAATGGGGACTGGTGACTGACTGAATGGGGACTGGTGGCTGACTGAATGGGGACTGGTGACTGACTGAATGGTGCCTGGTGACTGACTGAATGGTGATGCCTCTGTATAAGGCTGCTCCTCTTACTCAACCACACCTTGACAACCGCAACCCTTTCTGTTCACACACAGAAGAGCTGGGGCTGTGGTATGTGTGTGTGTGTACTGGGTGTCAGCGGTGAATGATTTATGAGTATGCAAATGAGGCTGTCAGAGGACAGTGTGGAGTCTGCCCTGAAGGCCTGTAAGGGACAGAAACACACACACACACACACACACACACACACACACACACACAAAGCACACATACTGACATATCAAAGCAGAGACTGCCAGACAGAGGGAAAGAATGACTGAATGAAAAAAAACAGAATGAGACACATGCAGAGGGAGAGAGAGAGAGAGACAGAATGAGACACATGCAGAGGGAGAGAGAGAGAGCGACAGAATGAGACACAGGCAGAGGGAGAGAGAGAGAGCGACAGAATGAGACACAGGCAGAGGGAGAGAGAGAGCGAGAATGAGACACAGAGAGGGAGAGAGAGAGAGCAGAATGAGACACAGGCAGAGGGAGAGAGAGAGAGAGCAGAATGAGACACAGGCAGAGGGAGAGAGAGAGACAGAATGAGACACAGCAGAGGAGAGAGAGAGAGCAGAATGAGACACATGCAGAGGGAGAGAGACAGAATGAGACACATGCAGAGGGAGAGAGAGAGAGAGAGAGCAACAGAATGAGACACATGCAGAGGGAGAGAGAGAGAGCGACAGAATGAGACACATGCAGAGGGAGAGAGAGAGAGCAACAGAATGAGACACAGAGCAGAATGAGACACATGCAGAGGGAGAGAGAGAGAGCGACAGAATGAGACACATGCAGAGGGAGAGAGAGAGCGACAGAATGAGACACATGCAGAGGGAGAGAGAGAGAGAGAGAGACACATGCAGAGGGAGAGAGAGAGAGAGTGACAGAATGAGACACATGCAGAGGGAGAGAGAGAGACAGAATGAGACACATGCAGAGGGAGAGAGAGAGAGAGTGACAGAATGAGACACATGCAGAGGGAGAGAGAGAGAGAGCGACAGAATGAGACACATGCAGAGGGAGAGAGAGAGAGAGAGAATGAGACACATGCAGAGGGAGAGAGAGAGAGAGCAGAATGAGACACATGCAGAGGGAGAGAGAGAGAGCGACAGAATGAGACACATGCAGAGGGAGAGAGAGAGAGCAACAGAATGAGACACATGCAGAGGGAGAGAGAGAGAGAGAGAGCAACAGAATGAGACACATGCAGAGGGAGAGAGAGAGCGACAGAATGAGACACATGCAGAGGGAGAGAGAGAGAGAGTGACAGAATGAGACACAGGCAGAGGGAGAGAGAGAGAGAGAGAGCGACAGAATGAGACACAGGCAGAGGGAGAGAGAGAGAGAATGAGACACATGCAATGACAGAATGAGACACATGCAGAGGGAGAGAGAGAGAATGAGACACAGGCAGAATGAGACACAGGCAGAGGGAGAGGAGAGAGAGAGAGAGAGTGACAGAATGAGACACAGGCAGAGGGAGAGAGAGACAGAATGAGACACAGGCAGATGAGAATGAGACACAGGCAGAGGGAGAGAGAGAGAGAGAGACAGAATGAGACACATGCAGAGGAGAGAGAGAGAGACAGAATGAGACACAGGCAGAGGGAGAGAGAGAGAGAATGAGACACAGGCAGAGGGAGAGAGAGAGACAGAATGAGACACAGGCAGAGGGAGAGAGAGAGAGACAGAATGAGACACATGCAGAGGGAGAGAGAGAGAGAGAGACAGAATGAGACACATGCAGAGGGAGAGAGAGAGAGAGAGAGACAGAATGAGACACAGAATGCAGAGGGAGAGAGAATGAGACACATGAGCAGAGGGAATGAGACACAGGCAGAGGGAGAGAGAGAGAGAGAGACAGAATGAGACACAGGCAGAGGGAGAGAGAGAGAGTGACAGAATGAGAGAGGGAGAGAGAGAGAGCGACAGAATGAGACACATGCAGAGGGAGAGAGAGAGAGACAGAATGAGACACATGCAGAGGGAGAGAGAGAGACAGAATGAGACACAGAGCAGAGGGACACAGCAGAGGGAGAGAGAGAGTGACAGAATGAGACACATGCAGAGGGAGAGAGAGAGAGAGTGACAGAATGAGACACAGGCAGAGGGAGAGAGAGAGCGACAGAATGAGACACAGGCAGAGGGAGAGAGAGAGAGAGACAGAATGAGACACATGCAGAGGGAGAGAGAGAGAGACACATGACAGAATGAGACACATGCAGAGGGAGAGAGAGAGAGAGACGACAGAATGAGACACATGCAGAGGAGACACATGCAGAGAGAGAGAGCGACAGAATGAGACACATGCAGAGGAGAGAGAGAGATTGACAGAATGAGACACATGCAGAGGGAGAGAGAGAGAGAGTGACAGAATGAGACACATGCAGAGGGAGAGAGAGAGAGAGAGACAGAATGAGACACACAGAGGGAGAGAGAGAGCAGAATGAGACACAGGCAGAGGGAGAGAGAGAGACAGAATGAGACACATGCAGAGGGAGAGAGAGAGAGAGACAGAGAGGGAGAGAGAGAGAGAGTGACAGAATGAGACACAGGCAGAGGGAGAGAGAGAGAGCAGAATGAGACACAGGCAGAGGAGAGAGAATGAGACACATGCAGAGGGAGAGAGAGAGAGAGTGACAGAATGAGACACAGGCAGAGGGAGAGAGAGAGAGACAGAATGAGGCAGAGGGAGAGAGAGAGAGAGACAGAATGAGACACAGGCAGAGGGAGAGAGAGAGAATGAGACAGAATGAGACACAGGCAGAGGGAGAGAGAGAGAGAGACAGAATGAGACACAGACAGAGGGAGAAAGAGTAATGACAGCCCGACTCAGAAAATTAAATTAAATTGTGACTGACCATGGAACACTCCACTCCGCTATTTACAGTTATCTGTTGTGGTTCTCCAGTAATGAACCAATTGTCTGCTCTCAATGGAACTGTCACAGAGTTGTTTACCAGAGCCATGACAAAGAACCGAGGGTGGCGCAGCAAAAACCATTAAGACAAAGAGGAATTGATGAGGGGAAGGAGGGAGAATGCTGAGGCTCGCACTGTCACGAATCTCAACATTTGTTTTTACTTGTTTTTCTGCAGTTTAACAAATAATGAATATTGATCATGTAATCATGGTGAATGGGCTATTTTCTTTGCAATCATGTGGAACTGCAAATTGAGTGATTATTCATAGAAAATTACTGTGACAATGACTTCTTCTCATCACAATAGAGGTGTACTAGACAGGTAGGAAAGGTGAACAGGCCTCCATTCACTAATGTTACAGTGACAGTGCCCTCTACTGGTTGAAAATGGTGGTGCATCAAAACAACAACAGTCAAACGCTTGCTGAACAGTCGGAAAGACAAGCAAAATATTTGTTTTTTGCTCATCTAGACGCATATTCTCAAAATTGTGTTTACAGTAATCTGTCTTCCAACCACTTTGTCTTCTTCATCCTCATAGATCTTGGAATGTGGAGCCAAGGCATGTTCATGAGAGACTGCTGGTGGAATAAGGAGAGGGGGAGGACTGTCGATGGAATAGGGAGAGGGGAGGACTGTAGATGGAATAGGGAGAGGGGAGGACTGTTGATGGAATAGGGAGAGGGGAGGACTGTAGATGGAATAGGGAGAGGGGAGGACTGTCGATGGAATAGGGAGAGGGAGGACTGTAGATGGAATAGGGAGAGGGGGAATAGGGAGGGGAGGACTGTCGATGGAATAGGGAGAGGGGAGGACTGTAGATGGAATAGGGAGAGGGGAGGACTGTGGATGGAATAGGGAGAGGGAGGACTGTCGGATGGAATAGGGAGAGGGGAGGACTGTAGATGGAATAGGGAGAGGGGAGGACTGTGGATGGAATAGGGAGAGGGGGAGGACTGTAGATGGAATAGGGAGAGGGGAGGACTGTCGATGGAATAGGGAGAGGGGAGGACTGTGGATGGAATAGGGAGAGGGGAGGACTGTGGATGGAATAGGGAGAGGGGAGGACTGTGGATGGAATAGGGAGAGGGGAGGACTGTGGATGGAATAGGGAGAGGGGGGGAGGACTGTGGATGGAATAGGGAGAGGGGAGGACTGTCGATGGAATAGGGAGAGGGGAGGACTGTCGATGGAATAGGGAGAGGGAGGACTGTCGATGGAATAGGGAGAGGGGAGGACTGTCGATGGAATAGGGAGAGGGGAGGACTGTGGATGGAATAGGGAGAGGGGAGGACTGTCGATGGAATAGGGAGAGGGGAGGACTGTCGAATAGGGAGAGGGGAGGACTGTTGATGGAATAGGGAGAGGGGAGGACTGTGGATGGAATAGGGAGAGGGGAGGACTGTGGATGGAATAGGGAGAGGGGAGGACTGTGGATGGAATAGGGAGAGGGGAGGACTGTGGATGGAATAGGGAGGGGAGGGGAGGACTGTCGATGGAATAGGGAGAGGGGAGGACTGTCGATGGAATAGGGAGGGGAGGACTGTCGATGGAATAGGGAGAGGGGGAGGACTGTCGATGGAATAGGGAGAGGGGAGGACTGTCGATGGAATAGGGAGAGGGAGGACTGGATGGAATAGGGAGAGGGGAGGACTGTCGATGGAATAGGGAGAGGGGAGGACTGTGATGGAATAGGGAGAGGGGAGGACTGTCGATGGAATAGGGAGAGGGACTGTCGATGGAATAGGAGAGGGGAGGACTGTCGATGGAATAGGGAGGGGAGGAGGGGAATAGGACTGTCGATGGAATAGGGAGAGGGGAGGACTGTCGATGGAATAGGGAGAGGGGAGGACTGTTGATGGAATAGGGAGAGGGGGAGGACTGTTGATGGAATAGGGAGAGGGAGGACTAGATGGAATAGGGAGAGGGGAGGACTGTCGATGGAATAGGGAGAGGGGAGGACTGTCGATGGAATAGGGAGAGGGGAGGACTGTTGATGGAATAGGGAGAGGGGAGGACTGTCGATGGAATAGGGAGAGGGGAGGACTGTCGATGGAATAGGGAGAGGGGAGGACTGTCGATGGAATAGGGAGAGGGGAGGACTGTCGATGGAATAGGGAGAGGGGAGGACTGTCGATGGAATAGGGAGAGGGGGGAGGACTGTCGATGGAATAGGGAGAGGGGAGGACTGTTGATGGAATAGGGAGAGGGGAGGACTGTCGATGGAATAGGGAGAGGGGAGGACTGTCGATGGAATAGGGAGAGGGGAGGACTGTCAATGGAATAAGGAGAGGGGAGGACTGTAGATGGAATAGGGAGAGGGGAGGACTGTTGATGGAATAGGGAGAGGGGGAATAAGTGGAGTGGAGATATTGAAAATGAAAATGGGAGAAAAAAGGACTTTATTTTAAACCCAAAGAGAGAGAGAGTCCGTCTGTGAATAGGGAGCCTCAGCTCAGTGGTTCTTGTCACTGTGATTTATTACAGTCAAATATCACAATACTGAGACAAAAAGGAGGACTGTTGACGGACACACACTGTACAGACACAGACAAACACACATACACACATGTACAGACACAGACAAACACACACACTGTACATTCAATAAACGAGAAACCGATCAAGAAGCAGGAGAAACCAGAAACCGGGTTCTCAATCAATGAGGCTGAAACTTCAGCCAATCGTCAAATTGACCCTTAAACTGGCAACTTCCCAGTAAATAACATTGTCTTTAAAGTGCTCTATTCAACTCTTATTTCCACTGCCTCACCCATCAACAGAGATAGAGATTGTGACGGGTTCCCAAATGAAGACAAAGCATTAGTTCATTCTCAGAACTCTGGAGTTGAATCAGTGTGTCGGTAATAGGGAACAGTCAATCAGGATCCGTCAACCCTTGTCGGTGGAATAGGGAGCATTCCCATAAGTCACTGGTTCTCTCTGAGGACAAGATATTCACACCACAGGGATATGAGCATTCCCATCAGTCACTGGTTCTCTCTGAGGACAAGATATTCACACCACAGGGTTCTTGATATGATTTATTAGAGCATTCCCATCAGTCACTGGACAAATTTCACACTGACAGACAAGACAAACACATATTCACACCACAGGGATATGACTTAAGAGCATTCCCATCAGTCACTGGTTCAGACACTGAGGACAAGATATTCACATTCACAGGGATATGACTTAAGAGCATTCCCATCAGTCACTGGTTCTCTCTGAGGACAAGATATTCACACCACAGGGATATGACTTAAGAGCATTCCCATCAGTCACTGGTTCTCTCTGAGGATTCAACTCTATTCACACCCACAGGGATATGACTTAAGAGCATTCCCATCAGTCACTGGTTCTCTCAGAACTGGAGTTGACAAGTCATATTCACAGTCAATCAGGGATATGACTTAAGAGCATTCCCATCAGTCACTGGTTCTCTCTGAGGACAAGATATTCACACCACAGGGATATGACTTAAGAGCATTCCCATCAGTCACTGGTTCTCTCTGAGGACAAGATATTCACACCACAGGGATATGACTTAAGAGCATTCCCATCAGTCACTGGTTCTCTCTGAGGACAAGATATTCACACCACAGGGATATGACTTAAGAGCATTCCCATCAGTCACTGGTTCTCTCTGAGGACAAGATATTCACACCACAGGGATATGACTTAAGAGCATTCCCATCAGTCACTGGTTCTCTCTGAGGACAAGATATTCACACCACAGGGATATGACAGCCTTGTGTGTGTGTGTGTGTGTGTGTGTGTGTGTGTGTGTGTGTGTGTGTGTGTGTGTGTGTGTGTGTGTGTGTGTGTGTGTCAGATTCTGGAACCATCCCATTAGGTGTGTGATAATTCTGTTTAGGTAAATTAATTGTGAAGAGTTTCTTTGACCCACAATGCAATGCTTCAGTCACGCCACCTCATTTTCACTAGGCCACTGCATCTGTTTGTTGTAATGATTAAACCTGAACACATTTTCTTAATCTCTTGAAATCATAATTTCCCTTAGAATCACTCCATTACTGCATTTTCTGGCTGATTGGCATCCAATAAGAGGCTTTGCCGAGCAGAACAATCCAATAAAAAGTTCTGAATGTTTAATCAGCGTTTATGCCGCCTTTCCCATAACCTTCATGTGCCAAAAAAAGAACAGATTTTTCATCAAGACTAGCAATATTACTAACTTTCAGAATGACAAATGGGCTTCATCAAATACTTTCCAGCTGCATTAAAGGTCCCATTTGATATACAGTGCCAAAGATATCACATGCAATAACTGATTTAATGCCCATTGCCTGATATTGATGTACTGTACTTTGTGTACTATACGTGTGTGTGTTTGTGTGTGTAGGCTACTGTGCGTGTGTTGTGTGTGCGAGCTTGCGTGCATGTGTGTGTCCATCAGACGACTCAGTCTGTTTGCTCAACAAGCCAACAGGGGAAGGTCCCAAGTCCACCAAGCCAACCGGGAAAGGTCCCTAGTCCACCAAGCCAACAGAGGAAGGTCCCTAGTCCACCAAGCCAACAGGGGAAGGTCCCTAGTCCACCAAGCCAACAGAGGAAGGTCCCAAGTCCACCAAGCCAACCGGGAAAGGTCCCTAGTCCACCAAGCCAACAGGGGAAAGTCCCTAGTCCACCAAGCCAACAGGGGAAGGTCCCTAGTCCACCAAGCCAACAGGGGAAGGTCCCTAGTCCACCAAGCCAACAGGGGAAGGTCCCTAGTCCACCAAGCCAACCGGGAAAGGTCCCTAGTCCACCAAGCCAACAGGGGAAGGTCCCTAGTCCACCAAGCCAACAGGGGAAGGTCCCTAGTCCACCAAGCCAACAGGGGAAGGTCCCTAGTCCACCAAGCCAACAGGGGAAGGTCCCTAGTCCACCAAGCCAACAGGGGAAGGTCCCTAGTCCACCAAGCCAACCGGGGAAGGTCCCTAGTCCCCCAAACAGACCATTTTCACTTTCCATTTCCTAACAACTCCAGCTATTACTGACAATCCTGTAAACTGCCAGATGCTTGTCAAGCTCTGCTTAAGATAAGTCAATTGAAGGTGAATCAGTGAGTTGCTCAGTGCACTTCCAGCAACCCATGGAAAACCTCCACCTGACCATTTGCAGTTTCAATTTCAATCAGTCCTGGATATTACTGAACAGGGTTCCCCAACTGGCTTCCCTCAGGATATTACTGAACAGGGTTCCCCAACTAGCTTCCCTCAGGATATTACTGAACAGGGTTCCCCAACTGGCTTCCCTCAGGATATTACTGAACAGGGTTCCCCAACTGGCTTCCCTCAGGATATTACTGAACAGGGTTCCCCAACTGGCTTCCCTCAGGATATTACTGAACAGGGTTCCCCAACTGGCTTCCCTCAGGATATTACTGAACAGGGTTCCCCAACTGGCTTCCCTCAGGATATTACTGAACAGGGTTCCCCAACTGGCTTCCCTCAGGATATTACTGAACAGGGTTCCCCAACTAGCTTCCCTCAGGATATTACTTCCCCAACTGGCTTCCTCAACAACAGGGTTCCCCAACTGAGGATATTACTGAACAGGGTTCCCCAACTTCCCTCAGGATATTACTGAACAGGGTTCCCCATATTACTGAACAGGGTTCCCCAACTGGCTTCCCTCAGGATATTACTGAACAGGGTTCCCCAACTGGCTTCCCTCAGAATATTACTGAACAGGGTTCCCCAACTGGCTTCCCTCGGGATATTACTGAACAGGGTTCCCCAACTGGCTTCCCTCAGGATATTACTGAACAGGGTTCCCCAACTGGCTTCCCTCAGAATATTACTGAACAAGGTTCCCCAACTAGCTTCCCTCAGGATATTACTGAACAGGGTTCCCCAACTAGCTTCCCTCAGGATATTACTGAACTTGGTTCCCCAACTGGCTTCCCTCAGAATATTACTGAACAGGGTTCCCCAACTGGCGTCCCTCAGGATATTACTGAACAGGGTTCCCCAACTGGCTTCCCTCAGGATATTACTGAACAGGGTTCCCTGGCTTCCCTCAGGACTGAACAGGGTTCTTTCCCTCAGGATATTACTGAACAGGGTTCCCCAACTGGCTTCCCTCAGGATATTACTGAACAGGGTTCCCCAACTGGCTTCCCTCAGGATATTACTGAACAGGGTTCCCCAACTAGCTTCCCTCAGGATATTACTGAACAGGGTTCCCCAACTAGCTTCCCTCAGGATATTACTGAACAGGGTTCCCCAACTGGCTTCCCTCAGGATATTACTGAACAGGGTTCCCCAACTAGCTTCCCTCGGGATATTACTTGACAGGGTTCCCCAGCTGGCGGCCTGCGGGATATTACTGCTATGGCTTGGTAGTGTGGCACTGACTCCATATTCTTTTCCATTTGTGTGTGTGTGTCACTGTTAGAGTTGACCAGTAGGTGGCAGCAAAAGCTTGTTTTAATAGTTCTCACTCTAAATTAAAGGGACAATCAGTGTGTGGTTGCAGTCACTGTCTGACTTGTGATTGTTTTTACAGTCCAGTATGTAACTCTCTTCATAGTGCAGTAAACCACACTTGATAACAGCAGCCCTCTTCCTGAGGATAGAGCTAGCCTGGATGCCATAGACATCACAGGAGGTTGGTGACACCTTAATTGGGGAGAACGGCCTCATGGTAATGACTTGAGTGGAATCAGTGGAGTGGCATCATTATTATAAGCCGTCCTCCCTCAGCAGGCTGCTGTGGGAGACATGTCCTCATCAGGAGGGCCATGGTCCACTGTCCCAGCCGTCCCCCCTCAGCAGGCTGCTGTGGGAGACATGTCCTCATCAGGGGGCCATGGTCCACTGTCCCAGCCGTCCCCCCTCAGCAGGCTGCTGTGGGAGACATGTCCTCATCAGGAGGGCCATGGTCCACTGTCCCAGCCGTCCTCCCCTCAGCAGGCTGCTGTGGGAGACATGTCCTCATCAGGAGGGCCATGGTCCACTGTCCCAGCCGTCCTCCCTCAGCAGGCTGCTGTGGGAGACATGTCCTCATCAGGAGGGCCATGGTCCACTGTCCCAGCCGTCCTCCCTCAGCAGGCTGCTGTGGGAGACATGTCCTCATCAGGAGGGCCATGGTCCACTGTCCCAGCCATCCTCCCCTCAGCAGGCTGCTGTGGGAGACATGTCCTCATCAGGAGGGCCATGGTCCACTGTCCCAGCCATCCTCCCCTCAGCAGGCTGCTGTGGGAGACATGTCCTCATCAGGAGGGCCATGGTCCACTGTCCCAGCCGTCCTCCCTCAGCAGGCTGCTGTGGGAGACATGTCCTCATCAGGAGGGCCATGGTCCCCATATGCCAGCTATAGTACATTGCATACAATTAGTTTCAGACCCCTTGCTCATCTGTGTCATCTAATATACACACATCCACATAGACTACACAAGCATGCCTTCACTAACTGGGAAACATCTTTAACTTCCAGTTGACCTTCTATTCTCTATAATAAATAGGAATCGACAGAAAGACTATAGTAGTAGTAGTGGGTAGTGTTAAATAGAGCTGTGTTTGGATAACATCGGGTTAATGTGGCATCTGTGTGTTTATGCAAGGACATCTGTGTGTTTATGCAAGGACATCTGTGAGATGATTTCTGAATGTTACTGCTGAAGTTACCACAGGGAGAGAGATGTGTGTGGGACTCCAGTCATACCATTGAAAGGTAAACAGACTCTCTCTGTTCCTCTGGGTCTGCTGTTGGAGCTGGACTTGGGAGTTAATCTACTGGCCACACTGGAGGAGGGAGGAAGGGAGGAAGGAAGGGAGGGGAGGGGGGAGGGAGATAGATATAGTGAGAGAGAGAGGGAGAGAGAGAGAGAGAGAGAGAGAGAGAGAGAGAGAGAGCTCTCAGAGAGATAGAAAATGGAGAGAGAGAAGGGATAAGGATCTGGGGGAAAAAACATGAAAAATAAAGATAGAAAGAGAGATACCAACTCTCTCCAAATCATGATAGTATGCATCCATGTTATAACAGACAGGATTATGGGGGGTGTACTTTTATTGTACGGTACGGGGGAGTGGAACACTGGAAGTAGAATGGTCCTGGAGTCTCACTTCCTGCTCTGGAGCACCACAGACGCCCTTGCGGCCCCCAGCTCAACTTTCTCACGCTGGGAGCCAGAGAACACCAGAGAAGAACACCATCACAGATCCTCCTCTATCCCAGAGATCCCCCACTGCCCCTATGCCATGCAGCATCGCCATGGAAACCTGTAATGCACATCACTGTTTTCTGATTTCACACAGATATGGGAGAGACAAAGGTGAACTCAGGTGAACTAGAGTTTGATATGTGATCGTTCTAGATGTGTGTGTAGGTGGTACGTGCCATAACTTACCCTTAGCAGATGATTCATATCATGTCCTTCATACCACAACACTATGAGACAACAATGTTTATGCATCATCGCATTACTTAAGGATGATTTGTTTGTCTTTGGAGCGAGAGGGAGAGATAGAGAGATAGAGAGAGAGAAAGACAGAGAAATATAGAGAGAGACAAAGAGAGAGTGAGAGAGAGCGAGAGAGAGAGAGAGAGAGAGAGAGAGAGAGAGAGGCGAGAGGATGTGGGCTTTCACAGCTTCACAGCTTCCTTAAGAGTCTTGTGGATGACGCAGTCACCACCGTAGCAGCATACGTGTTGGGAGCATCAATTCCCAGCACAGCCCTCCGGCTATGAGAATCTGGAAGTTTCTCAAATAGCTCAAACTGACCTCATTACCCCTCTTCCACCACTCCACACCTCCTCCATCCCTGTCCCCATCTCCTCGTCTCCATCACCTCATCCCAGCCTCTATGTGTCTCACACACACAGTGTCTTACTGCATTACTTCCTCTGACGGGTTAGGGGTCGAGGGTCATAGATCCCCTTCCACTGTCTCCAGGGAAACGCAGGGGGATGTGAACCTCCGTCCGACTCTGAACGCTGTCCCTCAACGCTGTCACACACTCCCCGTGCCGCCCCCAACCCACCCCTGAGGCCTTGCAATACACTCCCACACACCCTCTCTTCCTCCTCATACACACTGAGACACAAGCCCCCGGCACAGTTCTCATGGTGCTGGGCCACATGGTGGCCCACCCTCCACCCTGTCCTCTGACCTGGCTGTCCCCCATGGATGTGTTCTTTATCTCAGATACGCAACAACTCCAGGTTCAGGTTCAGGTTCAGGCCCAGGTTCAGGCCCAGGTTCCCAGGTTCAGGCCCAGGTTCAGGCCCAGGTTCAGGCCCAGGTTCAGGTCCATGTTCAGGCACAGGTCCAGGTTCAGGTCCAGGTTCCCAGGTCCAGGTTCAGGTCCATGTTCAGGCACAGGCCCAGGTCCAGGTTCAGGTTCAGGCCCAGGTCCAGGTCCAGGCCCAGGCACCAGACAGACCATGTGCTGCTGCCGCTCTACAACAGGAAGGTCTTCATTTACTGCCTTTCTTCAGAGCCTGTGTACGGTTGTTTCCATTCTGGTCTTTAATCAATAGTGAATTCATCAGATTTCTCAACAATAACATGAATTAATCAATTGAGTGCAGAGGAAAGACAGAGAGCAGTCGATACAGAGTGCAGACAAAGTCACACAGGCCCAGAGGACAGAGAAGACTAGAGCACCACTGCTGCACAAACCCAACTGTGTGAACAGATATTACAATGACCAGACAAACCTACAGGTAACTGCCAAAATAAGGGAAACACCAACAAAAAGTAACTGAGCCAGCGCCCATCTGATGAATCTCCTGCACTTAGCCGACCTTTTAAAAGCTTTATGAAAAGATCACCTATTGAGAGTGAGAGGACCTTTTTAATAACGGCCTGATACTTCACCAGGGGTTTCTACCTGATCCAGACAAATTGATACTGACACACCATCAAAACAAAGCAAAACGAGCACATCAAAGATCCTAAATAATTCTGTTAAGATGGATAACAGACCATAATCTCTCTGGGGGAAATGTAGAATATATTTCTTTGAAATCAGATAAAAAGCTTTTCAAGATACAGCAGACGTGTATATCTTAATCCTCCTTAAAAACCAGAGGAGCTTTCATTCAAACAAACAGGGTAGAGGGTCACACACACACACACACACACACACACACACACACACACACACACACACAGACATACAGAGATGCACAGACACACAGACATACACACACACACACAGACAGAGATGCACAGACACACAGAGATGCACACAGACACACACAGACATACATACACACACACACAGACACACACACGCACACAGAGATGCACAGACATACAGAGATGCGCACACACACACACAGACATACACACACGGATGCACAGACACACACACCAGAGGAGGCAGGTTGGAGGAGCTATAGGAGGATGGGCTCATTGTAATGGCTGGAATGGAGTCATCGAATGGAGTCAAACACATTTTTGTTTCCATGTGGTTGATGTGTTTGGTACCATTCCATTGATTCCATTCCAGCTATTATAATGAGCATGTCCTCCTATATCTCCTCCCACCAGCCTCTTCTGACACACACACACATACACACACACAGACATGCACACACACACGCACACACACAGATGAACACACACACACATACACACACACACAGACACACACAGAGAGAGAGCTGCACAGACACACACACCAGAGGAGGCAGGTTGGAGGTGCTATAGGAGGATGGGCTCATTGTAATGGCTGGAATGGAGTCAAACACATTTTTTCCATGTACCAAACAGTACCATTCCATTGATTCCATTCCAGCTATTATAATGAGCCTGTCCTCATATATCTCCTCCCACCAGCCTCCTCTGACACACATACACACACACACACACACACACACACACACACACACACACAGAAATGACCCATCGAACTCTTTTCGGGTTGTTGAGATGAGTATAATTCATTTGTGGGCGTTCCTAATGACTTTTTCTCTTGGTTATTCTCATTGATATTGGACCACCACAGAGATCAGTAATTAGAATCCAGCCTCTGTGTGCTGCTGTGCCTGCTAAAGCATTATAACCAGCAGGTAGGAAACCACTGATGAAGGTCATTCCCCACCAGAGGTCACCAGAGATCAAAGCAAAATCAGAGACGAATCACCTGGTGCATCTGTAACAGTATATCTTTAGACCGTTCCCTCGCCCATACCCGGGCGCGAACCAGGGACCCTCTGCACACATCAACAACAGTCACCCACGAAGCATCGTTACCCATCGCTCCACAAAAGCTGCGGCCCTTACACCACAAAAGCTGCGGCCCTTACAGAGCAAGGGGAACCACTACTTCAAGGTCTCAGAGCAAGTGACGTCACCGATTGAAACGCTATTTAGCACCACCGCTAACTAAGCTAGCCGTTTCACATCCGTTACACGTCCCAAACGGCAGCCTGCGCCCATCTGATGAATCTCCTGCACTTAGCAGACCTTTTAAAAGCTTTATGAAAAGATCACCTATTGAGAGTGAGAGGACCTTTTTAATAACGGCCTGATACTTCACCAGAGGTTTCTACCTGATCCAGACAAATTGATACTGACACACCATCAAAACAAAGCAAAACGAGCACATCAAAGATCCTAAATCATTATGTTAAGATGGTTTGACAGACCATAATCTCTCTGGGGAAATGTAGAATATATTTCTTTGAAATCAGATAAAAAGCATTTCAAGATACAGCAGACGTGTATCTCTTAATCATCCTTAAAAACCAGAGGAGCTTTCATTCAAACAAACAGGGCAGAGGGTCACACACACACACACACACACACACACACTACGGGCATGGGGGCTAAGAGGAGGAGCTAAAATAGAACATGTTCCCAGAGTGTGAGTTTTATGGAGTTCTCAGGCTACTGAAGTGGTGTGTGTGTGTGTGTGTGTGTGAGAGAGAAAGAGGGAACAGTGTTTCCTTGGCTGAGATCAGCAGGATGGTTGGTACTGATTCAGTCATGAGGGTACAGAGGGTCAGTAGCCTACATGAGGGTAAAGGGAGTTATGGTGTGTGTGTGTGTGTGTGTGTGTGTGTGTGTGTAACAGGGTTGATTATGCTTCCACTTGCCACTGCAGAAATATGTATTGACTGTTTATGTACAGTAGTTGTATTATTTGGTTCAGTCAGATGTCAGTAAAGTGGTATGTCATTGGCTACAGGTGCAGATAGGGGGAGATCCACAGATACCCTAATGAAATCATTCCTTGGTCTACCGCTGGAGAAACCAACATCTTGACCGTTTGACCAAGATGATCGCAGGACTACATCACCACGTGACCATGAGCAACCATGACCGACTCATATTGTGTCAGAATCAGGTTTCCGTTTAATTAGGGTAGGAGTCATAACTCATTACTGTCAGTGTCCAGGGTAAGACATGGTCATCTATGATCATTTAATAACACTGTTATAATGAAGCACTATGGAAAGGCCGATCACGGCAACTGGCATAATAATGAATAGCCACGAACCAGAGGCCTATGCAGGAGACAGCGAGCAAGTGTTGTCAGCAAGAAATAGTCTGCTCAATCAGTCATCTTAATCAGGAGAAATCCTTCTTTGTTGAGGAAACATGGTCCCTGTGTAGGCTATTATATAATTCAACACTGTAGCTTACATCTTCATATTGTCACACTGATAATGCAACGACCTAAAATCATATTTGCTGATGTTGGTTGCTTTCTGTCTGTCGGCGTAATGGGCACGTGATCCATCCATAATTTCTTACCAATATACGTTTTATTTTAACTTAACGAGAACAGAACTGTCTGAAACGTTTACCTATATCATTTGGGTAAAACGGCGGAATAAAACACAACCGTTAAGTGATAACTCCCCCCTTTTTTTAGGTGACCTAAATAACGTGATATTGTCATTACTCACTCCTCTGTCTGAGTGATATTTCTGCAGAAAGCCACGTCTTTCCACCGTGTAGGAGTGGACGCAATAATCATACGACGCTGCTACTGACAGCGCGAGCGCAGTTCTAATGGAATGAATGAATTCGCTTCAGAACGGCAGCGTCCTCCATTGCATCATTTCACAAATCTCACCAGGATAAAATCAATGACCGGACAAGACAAGACATCCCATAACAGGACGCGTCTAAAAAAACCGACGGAACACAGCGGAGCCGTAGATAGGGGTAAGTAATGCGGATAGCCTACTAACTGCACACATGGTCTCAGAAAGCCTAATATTTCTTTCATTTGACTCGGTCTGATGATAATATTCACACATTGTCAGGTCACATGATGTGTACCCCTTGTCATCTAAACCGCGCACCTCGAGATATGAAACGGTTCCAAAAGATACAATGATTAGTATAATAAACGAAGTTTTTTTGCCTACAATAATTGCACATGCCTAAGGTCAATGGCAAGTGCTTACTTCACATATAGGTCTGATTCATCGTTGTACCTGCTGACCGCATACATCTGTAGGCTACTGGTTCATTGCGCCTAACAATAGAATTGTAGCCTAGAGGTCAGTTGTAGACTTGCCTATCCAAGGTCCTCCCATGTCCTTGTAGGAGACATGTCAATTCCAAGTATAAACTATAGGGACAAATCGTATATTTATATTCAGTCACAGAATACAGTTTGTGCGTTCATAAAAAAATATATAAATATTTACTGAAGCCTTTGCCTAAGAAATGGAACCCTCTTAAAAATATGAATCTGTTTTATAAAACCGAACCCTTACGTTGTAGCCTGCTACAGTATGTCTACCATTCCTAAACATGTACCTTACCCCACCACATGGTTGGTGCTGGAACCTAGCGGCAAGGGAAGTTTGCCTCACCAGACTTGGTCAAGTTTTGAAATCCGATAGGAGGGAGCAGTATGGCCAGCCGATGCGCTATAAGGCTAAAAATAACCACCTCCAATTTATGCTGTGTGGTTACTGTCTCCAAAAACCAGGCGACCTGAATGAAACCGCGTCAATAAGGACACTTCTCTGAGGTAAGCTACATTGATCTCTATTATTATTCTATTATGGCCGTATATGCAATGTTGTGCCATGTGTTCAGCTACAGGGTCATATAACTCATAGGAGAGGTCTGAAAACGACTCTTCTTGTGAGTGGTGTTGAGTTCTTATCAGAATAACATTCGGAAAACGACTTTCCAGCTTCAATTGGACAACTACTTGTCTAAAAAGCATTTGGTATAAAAGCCCTATATAAATATGAAACCTATGAATGTTAACATCGTTTGGTAACATTTGTTTGTTTAATTATTTCATGTGATTGACTCCATTATTTTGAGAGCCAACAGGACTTTTATTTAGAAAGGGGAGGAATAAGATGAGCAGTTCTTGGATGTCAGTGATGCTTCTCTAGAATAAACTGCAACCTTCTCTATCATCAGACTAGATCATTCCTCATCAAGGTGTACCATCATTTCATGTCTTGAAACACAGAATAAGGTATATTTGTGTAGTAAGATATTCCAGTTTGACTTGTGGTGCCAGTGTTGTGCCTTGAAGAATTGGTGTAGGCGGGTGAATAACAGTGCACTGCTCTTAGTGTCAGTGTTGTCAACCATGTCAACAGAGGTTAGTGAGGTCTCTGTTGTCAAGGACAGGCATTAACACAAATTGCATGAGAAAAAGTCAAGTCTTGGGAAATAGTATGGGTCATTCCTCCCTTTAATGATTATTGATCCATGTAAACTCTCTAAGCAGAGTTCATTTGAAATGTTTTACTTAACCTGTATTTAACTAGGCAAGTCAGTTAAGAATACATTATTATTTACAATGACGGCACACCAAAAGACCTCCTGCAGGGACAGGGGCTGGGATTTAAAAAATATATATATAAAAAAATAGGACAAAACACACATCAAAAGACAAGAGAGACGCCACAACACTACATAACGAGTCTCTATATTGAAAGCACCGTATCCGTTGGCTAATGTTATTTGAATCATAAAAGCACTTTAGTCTTACTAATGTATCCTGTGTTTTTTAAAAGCTGATTCACCTTTAAAAGAGCATTACGACTAGACCACTTTCATTGTTTACCTCTCCATTGTCCAACCACTAGACTAGCTGGTGCTCTTGACTTGATTGACAGTTTTGCGGCTTGGATCCTCCCCCCAGGCTTCTCTGGACCAATAAGGTGGCATGGCTGGCCTGTCGTTCTGTGGCAACAATGTGACCAAGAATGCCTACAGTGTGGATACGGGGATGTTGAACAATGGCTGCTTCGTGGACGCCCTCAACCTGGTCCCTCACGTCTTCCTGCTCTTCATCACCTTCCCTATCCTCTTCATTGGTACGTGGACCATGCATAGTCCTTTGCCTTCATGGTGTGTGTGCGTGTGTGTGTGTGTGTGTGCGTGTGTGTGTGTGTGTGTGTGTGTGTGTGTGTGCACATGTGACAACCATTAATCCTAGAGATCCCACAGAAAAAGGTTTAAAAGAAACAGGGACAGAATTGGACCAGAGGGGAACAAAACTGTCTCAAAAAGGGACAGAATAGGGTCAGAAGGGGACAGAACAGGCTTAGAAGGGGACAGAATAGAATCAGAAGGGGACAGAACAGGCTCAGAAGGGGACAGAACAGGCTTAGAAGGGGACAGAACAGGCTTAGAAGGGGACAGAATAGAATCAGAAGGGGACAGAACAGGTTCAGAAGGGGACAGAACAGGCTCAGAAGGGGACACAATGGGATCAGAAAGGGACATAATTGCTTTAGCTCTGATGGTCTGTGTTTGTGTTTGTGTGGGTGTTAATGTGGGTGTGTTCGTGACAATCCCAAAGCAACATGATTCAAGGATGCCTTTGGTAACAATCGTTTCATCCCCCACACCTGCTTCAACAACAGAAAACACTATTAAGATGCTGCACTGTATACAAGCTACTGTCATCCCCCACACCTGCTTCAACAACAGAAATCAGTATTAAGATGCTGCACTGTATACAAGCTACTGTCATCCCCCACACCTGCTTCACCAACAGAAAGCAGTATTAAGATGCTGCACTGTATACAAGCTACTGTCATCCCCCACACCTGCTTCAACAACAGAAATCAGTATTAAGATGCTGCACTGTATACAAGCTACTGTCATCCCCCACACCTGCTTCACCAACAGAAAGCAGTATTAAGATGCTGCACTGTATACAAGCTACTGTCATCCCCCACACCTGCTTCACCAACAGAAAGCAGTATTAAGATGCTGCACTGTATACAAGCTACTGTCATCCCCCACACCTGCTTCACCAACAGAAAGCAGTATTAAGATGCTGCACTGTATACAAGCTACTGTCATCCCCCACACCTGCTTCACCAACAGAAAGCAGTATTAAGATGCTGCACTGTATACAAGCTACTGTCATCCCCCACACATGCTTCACCAACAGAAAGCAGTATTAAGATGCTGCACTGTATACAAGCTACTGTCATCCCCCACACATGCTTCACCAACAGAAAGCAGTATTAAGATGCTGCACTGTATACAAGCTACTGTCATCCCCCACACATGCTTCACCAACAGAAAGCAGTATTAAGATGCTGCACTGTATACAAGCTACTGTCATCCCCCACACCTGCTTCACCAACAGAAAGCAGTATTAAGATGCTGCACTGTATACAAGCTACTGTCATCCCCCACACCTGCTTCACCAACAGAAAGCAGTATTAAGATGCTGCACTGTATACAAGCTACTTTTTATTCTTTCTGAGCTTTCAGTCACACCGTTCATATAAAGCCTTGAAGCATCATAACGCCTACTGACCACAACTGGGTTTAATCAATTCCACTGTTACAGACTCACAGTCCTGTGTAGAAGATAGGAAACTCTGTGTAAAGCCCTATGATTGATCTTGTGTCGGACATTCAGCACTGGTCTGTATGTGGGGCGGCAGGTAGCCTGGTGATTAGAGCGTTGGACTAGCAACCGAAAAGTTGCTAGATCGATTCCTCGAGCTGACAATGTAAAAATCTGTCGTTCTGCCGCTGAACAAGGCAGTTAACCCACTGTTCCTAGGCAGTCATTGAAAATAAGAATTTGTTCTGAAACTGACTTCCCTAGTTAAATAAAAAAATGTGTTCTTCATTGATCTGCTGGCTGTCAGTCTCATTCTCCCCAGTCAACATAAAACAGCTTTCCCCAGACCACAGAACAGCTGGTTAGACTCCTGGCTCTGGCCCAGACTTTATCTAACTGAGCAGGAGGACTGTGGGACTGTGGGATCGTGGTCTCTGAGTTGTTGTGGGACTGTGAGAAAATATAGAAAAACACATTTTCTTGAAGAACAGGTCAGATGCAAAATGTGGTAACAGAATGACGGCACCGACAGCACACACCATTATTCTGTTACCAAACGTTGTATCTGCACTGGTGTAAATGGGTTCTTTTAACATGTTCAGTGGAAGTTGTTATAAGTCGTCCTCGTGCATATAAGGGTCTGGTTTGTTCAACTTGGCAATCATTGTTTTCTGTTTGACATACATTTTAAAGTGAAACATCTGACTCTCAGCATCACTCTCTTATCATGTAATTTTCACAATCACATCAATTTGGCTAGCTAACAGCTAACAGCTAACTTTACGTGGATAAATTAGCTAGGTCATTATCTCTAAATATTGTTTGATTTGCTTGCCAGAAGTAGCGAGGAGACAAATTCACCAGGACGATTTTAGACTCAAAATATAGGCTACTAGCTGATTTCAAGCTCTTTCCAAAAGTCTTCTCTGATGAAGCAAGCTAAAAAAACACACGTTGCTTCCTTAGCTAGTTAGCTACATGCCGAATCAATATGCTACCCTCCTGTACTGTAGCCTATCTGAAATGACATGAACTATGTTTACTGATGGTGAAAAGCATGCAGTTACTGGCTGTGTCACTATAATATGGAGCTAAATGTGCACATTTTCTTTGCGTGGAATAATCTAAAATTAATAGGTGATCCTATTACAACCAAATTTAGTTGGTAACATTTAGTTGGCAACTCCTTGAAAATGGCACGCAGTTGTCAATGGTTTTAGCGGAGTGGGGGCCTCCCTGCCCCCCAGCAGACAAATCCAACGTTCTGCCCCTTAACCCAACGTTTATTGATAACAATCTATTGTTGTGTTGTTCTAGAAGGCCTACTCTGGGGAAACTGACTGGGTGTGTCTGTTGCTCATCTGCTTAATGGGAATGGCTCTGACTAGCAGCCCAGTCCCTGAGGAAAACATTAACTGATGCTTCCTGGTCAAATCTTTGTGTGTGTGTTTTTCATTTCAAATCAAATCAAATCAAATTGTATTGGTCACATACACATGGTGAGCAGATGTTAATGTGAGTGTAGAGAAATGCTTGTGCTTCTAGCTCCCACCATGCAGTAATATCTAACAAGTAATCTAACCTAATAACTACCTTATACACACAAGTGTAAAGGAATGAATAAGAATATGTGCATATATATATATGGATGGGCGATGGCCGAGCGGCATAGGCAAGATGCAGTAGATGGTATAGAGTACAGTATATACATATGAGATGAGTAATGTAGGGTATGTAAACATTATAGAAAGTGGTATTGTTTAAAATGACTAGTGATATATTTATTATATCCAATTCTTAATTATTAGAGTGGCTAGAGATGAGTCAGTATGTTGGCAGCAGCCACTCAATGTTAGTGGTGGCTGTTTAACAGTCTGATGGCCTTGAGATAGAAGCTGTTTTTCAGTCTCTTGGTCCCTGCTTTGATGCACCTGTACTGACCTTGCCTTCTAGATGATAGCGGGGTGAACAGGCAGTGGCTCGGGTGGTTGTTTTCCTTGATAATCTTTATGGCCTTCCTGTGACATCGGGTGCTGTAGGTGTCCTGGAGGGCAGGTAGTTTGCCCCCGGTGATGCGTTGTGCAGACCTCACTACCTGAGTGTTTATGGAGACTGTCTCTGTGTTACTGTATGTTCTGAGTGTTTATGGAGACTGTTTCTGTGTTACTGTATGTTCTGAGTGTTTATGGAGACTGTTTCTGTGTTACTGTATGTTCTGAGTGTTTATGGAGACACTGTTTCTGTGTTACTGTATGTTCTGAGTGTTTATGGAGACACTGTTTCTGTGTTACTGTATGTTCTGAGTGTTTATGGAGACACTGTTTCTGTGTTACTGTATGTTCTGAGTGTTTATGGAGACACTGTTTCTGTGTTACTGTATGTTCTGAGTGTTTATGGAGACACTGTTTCTGTGTTACTGTATGTTCTGAGTGTTTATGGAGACACTGTTTCTGTGTTACTGTATGTTCTGAGTGTTTATGGAGACACTGTTTCTGTGTTACTGTATGTTCTGAGTGTTTATGGAGACACTGTTTCTGTGTTACTGTATGTTCTGAGTGTTTATGGAGACACTGTTTCTGTGTTACTGTATGTTCTGAGTGTTTATGGAGACTGTTTCTGTGTTACTGTATGTTCTGAGTGTTTATGGAGACACTGTTTCTGTGTTACTGTATGTTCTGAGTGTTTATGGAGACTGTTTCTGTGTTACTGTATGTTCTGAGTGTTTATGGAGACACTGTTTCTGTGTTACTGTATGTTCTGAGTGTTTATGGAGACTGTTTCTGTGTTACTGTATGTTCTGAGTGTTTATGGAGACTGTTTCTGTGTTACTGTATGTTCTGAGTGTTTATGGAGACACTGTTTCTGTGTTACTGTATGTTCTGAGTGTTTATGGAGACACTGTTTCTGTGTTACTGTATGTTCTGAGTGTTTATGGAGACACTGTTTCTGTGTTACTGTATGTTCTGAGTGTTTATGGAGACACTGTTTCTGTGTTACTGTATGTTCTGAGTGTTTATGGAGACACTGTTTCTGTGTTACTGTATGTTCTGAGTGTTTATGGAGACACTGTTTCTGTGTTACTGTATGTTCTGAGTGTTTATGGAGACACTGTTTCTGTGTTACTGTATGTTCTGAGTGTTTATGGAGACACTGTTTCTGTGTTACTGTATGTTCTGAGTGTTTATGGAGACTGTTTCTGTGTTACTGTATGTTCTGAGTGTTTATGGAGACACTGTTTCTGTGTTACTGTATGTTCTGAGTGTTTATGGAGACTGTTTCTGTGTTACTGTATGTTCTGAGTGTTTATGGAGACTGTTTCTGTGTTACTGTATGTTCTGAGTGTTTATGGAGACACTGTTTCTGTGTTACTGTATGTTCTGAGTGTTTATGGAGACACTGTTTCTGTGTTACTGTATGTTCTGAGTGTTTATAGAGACACTGTTTCTGTGTTACTGTATGTTCTGAGTGTTTATAGAGACACTGTTTCTGTGTTACTGTATGTTCTGAGTGTTTAGTGTTTATGGAGACACTGTTTCTGTGTTACTGTATGTTCTGAGTGTTTATGGAGACTGTTTCTGTGTTACTGTATGTTCTGAGTGTTTATAGAGACACTGTTTCTGTGTTACTGTATGTTCTGAGTGTTTATGGAGACTGTTTCTGTGTTACTGTATGTTCTGAGTGTTTATGGAGACACTGTTTCTGTGTTACTGTATGTTCTGAGTGTTTATGGAGACTGTTTCTGTGTTACTGTGTTTCTGAGTGTTTATGGAGACACTGTTTCTGTGTTACTGTATGTTCTGAGTGTTTATGGAGACACTGTTTCTGTGTTACTGTATGTTCTGAGTGTTTATGGAGACACTGTTTCTGTGTTACTGTATGTTCTGAGTGTTTATGGAGACACTGTTTCTGTGTTACTGTATGTTCTGAGTGTTTATGGAGACTGTTTCTGTGTTACTGTATGTTCTGAGTGTTTATGGAGACTGTTTCTGTGTTACTGTATGTTCTGAGTGTTTATGGAGACTGTTTCTGTGTTACTGTATGTTCTGAGTGTTTATAGAGACACTGTTTCTGTGTTACTGTATGTTCTGAGTGTTTATGGAGACTGTTTCTGTGTTACTGTATGTTCTGAGTGTTTATGGAGACTGTTTCTGTGTTACTGTATGTTCTGAGTGTTTATGGAGACACTGTTTCTGTGTTACTGTATGTTCTGAGTGTTTATGGAGACTGTTTCTGTGTTACTGTATGTTCTGAGTGTTTATGGAGACTGTTTCTGTGTTTATAGAGACACTGTTGTTACTGTATGTTCTGAGTGTTTATGGAGACACTGTTTCTGTGTTACTGTATGTTCTGAGTGTTTATGGAGACTGTTTCTGTGTTACTGTATGTTCTGAGTGTTTATGGAGACACTGTTTCTGTGTTACTGTATGTTCTGAGTGTTTATGGAGACTGTTTCTGTGTTACTGTATGTTCTGAGTGTTTATGGAGACACTGTTTCTGTGTTACTGTATGTTCTGAGTGTTTATGGAGACTGTTTCTGTGTTACTGTATGTTCTGAGTGTTTATGGAGACTGTTTCTGTGTTACTGTATGTTCTGAGTGTTTATGGAGACACTGTTTCTGTGTTACTGTATGTTCTGAGTGTTTATGGAGACACTGTTTCTGTGTTACTGTATGTTCTGAGTGTTTATGGAGACACTGTTTCTGTGTTACTGTATGTTCTGAGTGTTTATGGAGACTGTTTCTGTGTTACTGTATGTTCTGAGTGTTTATTTATGGAGACACTGTTTCTGTGTTACTGTATGTTCTGAGTGTTTATGGAGACACTGTTTCTGTGTTACTGTATGTTCTGAGTGTTTATGGAGACACTGTTTCTGTGTTACTGTATGTTCTGAGTGTTTATGGAGACTGTTTCTGTGTTACTGTATGTTCTGAGTGTTTATGGAGACACTGTTTCTGTGTTACTGTATGTTCTGAGTGTTTATAGAGACACTGTTTCTGTGTTACTGTATGTTCTGAGTGTTTATGGAGACACTGTTTCTGTGTTACTGTATGTTCTGAGTGTTTATGGAGACTGTTTCTGTGTTACTGTATGTTCTGAGTGTTTATAGAGACACTGTTTCTGTGTTACTGTATGTTCTGAGTGTTTATGGAGACACTGTTTCTGTGTTACTGTATGTTCTGAGTGTTTATGGAGACTGTTTCTGTGTTACTGTATGTTCTGAGTGTTTATGGAGACTGTTTCTGTGTTACTGTATGTTCTGAGTGTTTATGGAGACACTGTTTCTGTGTTACTGTATGTTCTGAGTGTTTATAGAGACACTGTTTCTGTGTTACTGTATGTTCTGAGTGTTTATAGAGACACTGTTTCTGTGTTACTGTATGTTCTGAGTGTTTATGGAGACTGTTTCTGTGTTACTGTATGTTCTGAGTGTTTATGGAGTTTCTGTGTTACTGTTTTCTGTGTTACTGTTTCTGTGTTACTGTTCTGAGTGTTTATGGAGACACTGTTTCTGTGTTACTGTATGTTCTGAGTGTTTATAGAGACACTGTTTCTGTGTTACTGTATGTTCTGAGTGTTTATGGAGACACTGTTTCTGTGTTACTGTATGTTCTGAGTGTTTATGGAGACTGTTTCTGTGTTACTGTATGTTCTGAGTGTTTATGGAGACACTGTTTCTGTGTTACTGTATGTTCTGAGTGTTTATGGAGACACTGTTTCTGTGTTACTGTATGTTCTGAGTGTTTATGGAGACACTGTTTCTGTGTTACTGTATGTTCTGAGTGTTTATGGAGACACTGTTTCTGTGTTACTGTATGTTCTGAGTGTTTATGGAGACACTGTTTCTGTGTTACTGTATGTTCTGAGTGTTTGCTTTGACCTTTAGATTTAAAGATGTACAAACAGTTGAAGTTGACCATTGGTCTTATAGGTTTACAAACAGTTAAAGTTCACCATTGGTCTTAGATGTTTACAAAAATAGTAACGTTTACAAACAGTTAAAGTTGACGATTAGCCTTATAGGTTTACAAACAGTTGACCATTAAACTTAAAGGTTTACAAACAGTTGACCATTAAACTTAAACAAACAGTTGACCATTAAACTTAAAGGTTTACAAACAGTTGACCATTGAGTGCACTTGCCAAAGTTGCCTGCATTATCCAAGAGTCACCCAGAATATCCATGACTTTCATTGTTTGGCAGGAAAACCTTGATAATGCAGATTGCTTTAGAATGAACTGCTGTGTTTATCTGTGTACTTCTTCTGTTACTGATTACAGATTACATGACAAATAAAGTTATCATTAATGTAATCCTTTGGATTACTCTAAATGAGTAACGTCATTACTTGGATTATTTGTGGATTACGTTACTGCCCAACCCAGTGTGTTTGCATGTTCGTGCATGCGTTCTTAGGCGTGTGTGCTTATGTTCCTGTTTATCCGAGTGTGTGTGTTCTCCTAGGCTGGTCTCTAAGGTTCAGATCCACCATAACACCTGGCTCCACTTCCTCCCCCTAGGCTGGGGCAGTCAGAGCTCTAAGGTTCAGATCCACCATAACACCTGGCTCCACTTCCCTCCCCCTAGGCTGGGGCAGTCAGAGCTCTAAGGTTCAGATCCACCATAACACCTGGCTCCACTTCCCTCCCCCTAGGCTGGGGCAGTCAGAGCTCTAAGGTTCAGATCCACCATAACACCTGGCTCCACTTCCCTCCCCCTAGGCTGGGGCAGTCAGAGCTCTAAGGTTCAGATCCACCATAACACCTGGCTCCACTTCCCTCCCCCTAGGCTGGGGCAGTCAGAGCTCTAAGGTTCAGATCCACCATAACACCTGGCTCCACTTCCCTCCCCCTAGGCTGGGGCAGTCAGAGCTCTAAGGTTCAGATCCACCATAACACCTGGCTCCACTTCCCTCCCCCTAGGCTGGGGCAGTCAGAGCTCTAAGGTTCAGATCCACCATAACACCTGGCTCCACTTCCCTCCCCCTAGGCTGGGGCAGTCAGAGCTCTAAGGTTCAGATCCACCATAACACCTGGCTCCACTTCCCTCCCCCTAGGCTGGGGCAGTCAGAGCTCTAAGGTTCAGATCCACCATAACACCTGGCTCCACTTCCCTGGACACAACCTGCGCTGGATCCTCACATTCACTCTGCTGTTTGTCCACGTCTGTGAGATCGCTGAGGGAATCGTCTCCAACAAGTAAGAAACCCCCTAAAACGACTTCCTGTTACCAAAGAGGTAGTGTACTGTGGAAGAGGAAACATTAGTAGCTGGTCAGAAGCCAGTGTTCACATGAGATTGTGTTCTGCGTTGCT
Source organism: Oncorhynchus nerka (assembly GCF_034236695.1). Classification (NCBI taxonomy): domain Eukaryota; kingdom Metazoa; phylum Chordata; class Actinopteri; order Salmoniformes; family Salmonidae; genus Oncorhynchus; species Oncorhynchus nerka. The sequence goes on from NC_088403.1 coordinate 14,109,605, forward strand.
GAGATTACAGAAGAAGTGCTATTCCTCTCTGTCATTGTTGTGTCCTAAAACGAATGACTCCCAAGTTTCAGGTGCAGTGAACTATTGAATTTCCTTGCTTCCCTCCAGACCAATGTTTATAGAAAAATGAAACCACTGTCCCTCAAAATAACCCCACTCTCCAGTTCACCCAGACTGCAACCAATAAGATCCTCCACAATGCTGCAGTAACACAAAGCTATGATCGGAGCCATCGTCTGATGCACCACAAACCCTGCATCAAAACCTGTTGATTGCACCACCTGCTTATTTAGTGGCTGAAGCTAGCAGCTTCCTTCCATGAACAGCTTCAGTGTCGCCCAACATTTGATAAAAATATATTTCAATTTTGTGAGGGGGGGGGGACAAAAAATGAAGTGTACAGATTATTGTATGGTACAATATACAAGTGTTTTTGAGAAGGATAATTTGAAAAATAAAATTGTATTGAGTAAATGTATTTATTGGTTTCTTTTCATTTGAAAAAAAGGTTGTTTGTTGATGTAAAAAATAGAAATGTACTGATTTTAAGCTTGTGCCATTAGATTTGTGATCAATTATTGCGAAAAATGGGGTCCCCAGAAATCCTGGCGAAAAAGTTTGAATGCCACTGGGTTAACTGTATGAGACTGAATACAACGTCAACCTATAAAGCAGAGATACATGGCATAACAAACCGACTTTGTTTCTTTGAGTATTGATGCAACCTCCTGTCTCTCCATCCTTTCAGACAGATGGACACCAATCACCTCCACCTCTTTATGCCAGCGTTTATGGGTTTCATAGCAGCCACTACATCTGTGGTGTACTACCACAACATAGAAACCTCCAACTTCCCCAAACTACTGCTGGGTGAGTCAAAATGATACCATCAGTGCATTCATTACTCCAAATGAACAGTTAGTGTTTGAGCAGCGCTGAATCAGCCTCCCTTTGGTGTAGTAGTTTAGAGGCTATGGCAGATGGCCCAAACACAGTTCGCTACACATGAACCATTCTGCTGTACATCATAAAGTATACTTGTAATACATCTCTGGGGAAAGTAGTGCACGAAGTGACCAAGCTCCTCCTTCCTCAGCTCTGTTTATCTACTGGGTTCTGGCGTTCATCACCAAGTCCATCAAGCTGTGGAAGTTTGCAGAGTACGGTGTTGGAGTGCTGCACCTGAGGTTCTGTATCACAGCCTTGCTGGTCGTTCTGTACGGGCTCCTCATGGCTGTAGAGATCAACGTCATCAGGGTCAGGGTGAGTTAGAACACTGGTGGACTGACTGCTTCCTGGGTCAGGGGTCATAGAGGTTCTATATAAAGACAAGAAGGGAGAGGATGATGTGATGTGGTGTACTGATGTGATCTGATAGCAGATGCATGGTCTTTATTTCAGCTCCTGTTGGCTTTTTACCTGGTGTGTGTGTGTCTGTCTCTGTCTTTGTGTCCTGGTGTCCGTGCAGAGGTACGTGTTCTTCGCCAACCCCCAGAAGGTGAAGCCTCCAGAGGACCTTCAGGACCTGGGAGTGAGGTTCCTCCAGCCCTTCGTCAACCTCCTCTCCAAGGCCACATACTGGTGGATGAACCCCCTGATTATAGGTTCGTTTCCTAGGTTCCTTCCTTCCAGGTGTTTTTCCTGGCCTCTGTTCTTCCACTTCTGCATTGATTGCTCCTTGGGGTTTAGGCTGGGTGTCTGTAAAGTACTTTGTGACAGCTGCTGATGTTTAAAGCACATTGATTGCTCTTTGGGGTTTAGGCTGGGTGTCTGTAAGGTACTTTGTGACAGCTGCTGATGTTAAAAGCACATTGATTGGTCCTTGGGGTTTAGGCTGGGTGTCTGTAAGGTACTTTGTGACAGCTGCTGATGTTTAAAGCACATTGATTGGTCCTTGGGGTTTAGGCTGGGTGTCTGTAAGGTACTTTGTGACAGCTGCTGATGTTTAAAGCACATTGATTGGTCCTTGGGGTTTAGGCTGGGTGTCTGTAAAGTACTTTGTGACAGCTGCTGATGTTAAAAGCACATTGATTGGTCCTTGGGGTTTAGGCTGGGTGTCTGTAAAGTACTTTGTGACAGCTGCTGATGTTAAAAGCACATTGATTGGTCCTTGGGGTTTAGGCTGGGTGTCTGTAAAGTACTTTGTGACAGCTGCTGATGTTAAAAGCACATTGATTGGTCCTTGGGGTTTAGGCTGGGTGTCTGTTAAAGTACTTTGTGACAGCTGCTGATGTTAAAAGCACATTGATTGGTCCTTGGGGTTTAGGCTGGGTGTCTGTTAAGTACTTTGTGACAGCTGCTGATGTTAAAAGCACATTGATTGGTCCTTGGGGTTTAGGCTGGGTGTCTGTAAAGTACTTTGTGACAGCTGCTGATGTTAAAAGCACATTGATTGGTCCTTGGGGTTTAGGCTGGGTGTCTGTTAAGTACTTTGTGACAGCTGCTGATGTTAAAAGCACATTGATTGGTCCTTGGGGTTTAGGCTGGGTGTCTGTAAAGTACTTTGTGACAGCTGCTGATGTTAAAATGACTTTGATTGATGTACAATTATTTGGATGGATTGATGGCTTGATCACAGGAGCCCATAAAAGACCCATTGAGCTGAAGAAGATTGGCAAACTCCCCATCGCCATGAGAGCCCTCACCAACTACCTGAAGCTCAAAGACGCCTACGAGGATCAGAGGGTGAGTGGAGGAGGGAGTGACAGAGTTTTATATTCTGCTTCTGACAGTGACATACCATTCAATGGATCCCCAGTGCAGTGACATACCATTCAATGGATCCCCAGTGCAGTGACATACCATTCAATGGATCCCCAGTGCAGTGACATACCATTCAATGGATCCCCAGTGCAGTGACATACCATTCAATGGATCCCCAGTGCAGTGACATAGCATTCAATGGATCCCCAGTGCAGTGACATACCATTCAATGGATCCCCAGTGCAGTGACATACCATTCAATGGATCCCCAGTGCAGTGACATACCATTCAATGGATCCCCAGTGCAGTGACATACCATTCAATGGATCCCCAGTACAGTGACATACCATTCAATGGATCCCTGCTTTAATTTAATTAGAACATTCTGATCAGATTCTCTACAGTTAAAACTCTGTGTGTTAGATATATTACACTTGTATCCTATACACATGTCAAGCCCAGGAAAGGTTTGAATATATCTCTAAAGACTGTCCATTATAATTGGGGCGGCAATTGGGGCGGCAGGGTAGCCTAGTGGTTAGAGAGTTGGGCTAGTAAACGAAATGGTTGCAAGTTTGAATCCCCGAGCTGACAAGGTACAAATCTGTCATTCTGCCCCTGAACGAGGCAGTTAACCCACTGTTCCTAGGCCGTCATTGAAAATAAGAATTTGTTCTTAACTGACTTGCCTAGTTAAATAAAGGTAAAATAAATAAAGAATGTAGTCTGGCGAACCAGACTCTGTAATCAGGTCGTCTCATCTTCACATCTCATCTTCACTTGAGATGAAGGTTCATTGTAGTGGAACTCTCCTGTGTAATTGTAACCCTTCCATCCCTGTCCCCTCCCCCTCCTAGCAGAATGCCGAGGACCCAGAGAAGGCTCCATCCATCTGGCGTTCTATGTACCGGGCGTTTGGCCGACCCATCCTCCTCAGCAGTACCTTCCGTTACCTGGCGGATCTGCTGGGCTTCGCCGGGCCGCTCTGCATCTATGGCATCGTCGAACATCTCAACAAAAAGCCTGTCAAGGAAGGGAGTGTGGTGTGTAATTACTGATCCCATCGGCCCATAACTCTGTTCCTGGTACCATAATTACTGTTCCCATTGGCCCATAACTCTGTTCCTGGTACCATAGTTACTGTTCCCATCGGCCCATAACTCTGTTCCTGGTCCCATCAGCCCATAACTCTGTTCCTGGTACCATAGTTACTGTTCCCATCAGCCCATAACTCTGCTCCTGTTCCCATCGGCCCATAACTCTGTTCCTGGTCCCATCAGCCCATAACTCTGTTCCTGGTACCATAGTTACTGTTCCCATCGGCCCATAACTCTGTTCCTGGTACCATAGTTACTGTTCCCATCGGCCCATAACTCTGTTCCTGGTACCATAGTTACTGTTCCCATCGGCCCATAACTCTGTTCCTGGTACCATAGTTACTGTTCCCATCGGCCCATAACTCTTTCCTGGTACCATAGTTACTGTTCCCATCGGCCCATAACTCTGTTCCTGGTCCCATCAGCCCATAACTCTGTTCCTGGTACCATAGTTACTGTTCCCATCAGCCCATAACTCTGTTCCTGGTCCCATCAGCCCATAACTCTGTTCCTGGTCCCATAGTTACTGTTCCCATCGGCCCATAACTCTGTTCCTGGTCCCATCGGCCCATAACTCTGTTCCTGGTCCCATAGTTACTGTTCCCATCGGCCCATAACTCTGCTCCTGGTCCCATAATTACTGTTCCCATCGGCCCATAACTCTGCTCCTGGTACCATAATTACTGTTCCCATCGGCCCATAACTCTGCTCCTGGTACCATAATTACTGTTCCCATCGGCCCATAACTCTGTTCCTGGTCCCATAATTACTGTTCCCATCGGCCCATAACTCTGCTCCTGGTCCCATAGTTACTGTTCCCATCGGCCCATAACTCTGTTCCTGGTCCCATCAGCCCATAACTCTGCTCCTGGTCCCATAATTACTGTTCCCATTGGCCCATAACTCTGCTCCTGGTACCATAATTACTGTTCCCATCAGCCCATAACTCTGTTCCTGGTACCATAATTACTGTTCCCATCAGCCCATAACTCTGTTCCTGGTCCCATAATTACTGTTCCCATCAGCTCATAACTCTGTTCCTGGTACCATAATTACTGTTCCCATCGGCCCATAACTCTGTTCCTGGTCCCATAATTACTGTTCCCATCAGCCCATAACTCTGTTCCTGGTCCCATAATTACTGTTCCCATCAGCCCATAACTCTGTTCCTGGTCCCATAATTACTGTTCCCATCGGCCCATAACTCTGTTCCTGGTCCCATAATTACTGTTCCCATCGGCCCATAACTCTGTTCCTGGTCCCATAGTTACTGTTCCCATCAGCCCATAACTCTGCTCCTGGTCCCATAATTACTGTTCCCATTGGCCCATAACTCTGCTCCTGGTACCATAATTACTGTTCCCATCAGCCCATAACTCTGTTCCTGGTACCATAATTACTGTTCCCATCAGCTCATAACTCTGTTCCTGGTACCATAATTACTGTTCCCATCGGCCCATAACTCTGTTCCTGGTCCCATAATTACTGTTCCCATCAGCTCATAACTCTGTTCCTGGTACCATAATTACTGTTCCCATCGGCCCATAACTCTGTTCCTGGTCCCATAATTACTGTTCCCATCGGCCCATAACTCTGTTCCTGGTCCCATAATTACTGTTCCCATCGGCCCATAACTCTGTTCCTGGTCCCATAATTATTGTTCCCATCGGCCCATAACTCTGCTCCTGGTTCCATCGGCCCATAACTCTGCTCCTGGTACCATAGTTACTGTTCCCATCGGCCCATAACTCTGCTCCTGGTCCCATAATTACTGTTCCCATTGGCCCATAACTCTGTTCCTGGTACCATAATTACTGTTCCCATCAGCCCATAACTCTGTTCCTGGTACCATAATTACTGTTCCCATCAGCCCATAACTCTGCTCCTGTTCCCATCGGCCCATAACTCTGTTCCTGGTCCCATAATTACTGTTCCCATCGGCCCATAACTCTGTTCCTGGTCCCATAATTACTGTTCCCATCGGCCCATAACTCTGTTCCTGGTCCCATAGTTACTGTTCCCATTGGCCCATAACTCTGCTCCTGGTCCCATAGTTACTGTTCCCATCGGCCCATAACTCTGTTCCTGGTCCCATAGTTACTGTACCCATCAGCCCATAACTCTGCTCCTGGTCCCATAATTACTGTTCCCATTGGCCCATAACTCTGCTCCTGGTACCATTATTACTGTTCCCATCAGCCCATAACTCTGTTCCTGGTACCATAATTACTGTTCCCATCAGCCCATAACTCTGTTCCTGGTACCATAATTACTTTTCCCATCAGCCCATAACTCTGTTCCTGGTCCCATAATTACTGTGCCCATCAGCCCATAACTCTGCTCCTGGTCCCATCGGCCCATAACTCTGTTCCTGGTACCATAATTACTGTTCCCATCAGCCCATAACTCTGTTCCTGGTCCCATAATTACTGTTCCCATCAGCCCATAACTCTGCTCCTGGTACCATCGGCCCATAACTCTGCTCCTGGTCCCATCAGCCCATAACTCTGTTCCTGGTACCATAGTTACTGTTCCCATCGGCCCATAACTCTGCTCCTGTTCCCATCAGCCCATAACTCTGTTCCTGGTACCATAGTTACTGTTCCCATCGGCCCATAACTCTGCTCCTGGTCCCATCGGCCCATAACTCTGGTCCTGGTACCATAGTTACTGTTCCCATCGGCCCATAACTCTGCTCCTGGTCCCATCGGCCCATAACTCTGCTCCTGGTCCCATCGGCCCATAACTCTGCTCCTGGTCCCATCGGCCCATAACTCTGCTCCTGGTACCATAGTTCCTGTTCGTTCCTCCTATGTTATGCCCGTCCATTACGGCTCATTCAAGTGATTCAATTTGATACAGCAGACGTCTTGTTTGTGTGACACATTCCTCCATGTTGTTGTGACTGTTGGCTAGTTCGCTCCATAGAGATAAATAGTTGATTATATAGTTAGTTCACTGTCTGACGCTGTGGGTTGTGTCATCGACATCGTACCGCCACGAGGGCGCAGCAGGGTGGTCTGCTCGTCTTCTCATGATGACTCACTTCCTCTGTGATGTCATGAGGCGTCGACAGCGCCATTGTTCCCAACCCTGTCCCTGTCCCAGCCACCACGTCACCCCCATTAGACCAATTATATATTATACAAATGATCCCACAGCATATTTCACACCCTCACACACACACACAGATACAGAGACACACACACACTTTCCTCAACTAACTTTTAAAGGTACACCAGAAATCCATTTAGGACACAGAAATAAACTATCCTGGGACCTGTGGGGAGTCAGCAGCACTGAACTGATGAACTAAGGTAGAGCATCATGTTAGAGGGCTGAACAGAGGAACGTCTCTCTGAAGTAGAGCATCATGTCTGAACAGAGGAACGTCTCTCTGAAGTAGAGCATCATGTCAGAGGGAACAGAGGAACGTGAACAGTCAGGGGCTGAACAGAGGAACGTCTCTCTGAAGTAGAGCATCATGTCAGAGGGCTGAACAGAGGAACGTCTCTCTGAAAGTAGAGCATCATGTCAGAGGGCTGAACAGAGGAACGGAGAGCATCATGTCAGAGGGCTGAACAGAGGAACGTCTCTCTAAGTAGAGCATCATGTCAGAGGGCTGAACAGAGGGAACGTCTCTCTCTAAAGGAATGTCAGAGGGCTGAACAGAGGAACTCTCTCTAAAGTAGAGCATCATGTCAGAGGGCTGAACAGAGGAACGTCTCTCTAAAGTAGAGCATCATGTCAACAGAGGGCTGAACAGTCAGGAACAGAGGAACTCTCTCTGAAGTAGAGCATCATGTCAGAGGGCTGAACAGAGGAACGTCTCTCTGAAGTAGAGCATCATGTCAGAGGGCTGAACAGAGGAACGTCTCTCTAAAGTAGAGCATCATGTCAGAGGGCTGAACAGAGGAACGTCTCTCTCTAAAGTAGAGCATCATGTCAGAGGGCTGAACAGAGGAACGTCTCTCTAAAGTAGAGCATCATGTCAGAGGGCTGAACAGAGGAACTGAACAGAGGAACGTCTCATGTTAGAGGGCTGAACAGAGGAACATCTCTCTAAAGTAGAGCATCATGTCAGAGGGCTGAACAGAGGAACGTCTCTCTAAAGTAGAGCATCATGTCAGAGGGCTGAACAGAGGAACGTCTCTCTAAAGTAGAGCATCATGTCAGAGGGCTGAACAGAGGAAAGTAGAGCATCATGTTAGAGGGCTGAACAGAGGAACGTCTCTCTGAAGTAGAGCATCATGTTAGAGGGCTGAACAGAGGAACGTCTCTCTGAAGTAGAGCATCATGTCAGAGGGCTGAACAGAGGAACGTCTCTCTAAAGTAGAGCATCATGTCAGAGGGCTGAACAGAGGAACGTCTCTCTCTAAAGTAGAGCATCATGTTAGAGGGCTGAACAGAGGAACGTCTCTCTAAAGTAGAGCATCATGTCAGAGGGCTGAAGAGGAACGTCTCTCTAGAGAGATCATGTCAGAGGGCTGAACAGAGGAACGTCTCTAAAGTAGAGCATCATGTCAGAGGGCTGAACAGAGGAACGTCTCTCTAAAGTAGAGCATCATGTTAGAGGGCTGAACAGAGGAACTCTCTCTAAAGTAGAGCATCATGTCAGAGGCTGAACAGAGGAACGTCTCTCATCAAGAGGCTGAACAGAGGAACGTAAGTAGCATCATGTTAGAGGGCTGAACAGAGGAACTCTCTCTAAAGTAGAGCATCATGTTAGAAACAGAGGAACGTCTCTCTAAAGTAGAGCATCATGTCAGAGGCTGAACAGAGGAACGTCATAGAGCATCATGTTAGAGGGCTGAACAGAGGAACGTCTCTCTGAAAGTAGAGCATCATGTCAGAGGCTGAACAGAGGAACATCATGTCAGAGGCTGAACAGAGGAACGTCTAAAGTAGAGCATCATGTTAGAGGGCTGAACAGAGGAACTCTCTCTAAAGTA
>NC_088403.1:14118456-14198456 GCF_034236695.1 Oncorhynchus nerka
CCCCTTTAAATAAAGATTGCATTGTGACTGCCTTCAAAGCAAAGGGAACCTCCCCAGAGAGGAGAGAAGTTAAAAAGGTCAGAAATAGGCTTGGCGATGATAGGGGGAGCAACCTTAAAGAAGAAAGGGTCTAAACCATCTGACCCAGATGGTTTATTGGGGTCAACTTTAAGGAGTTTCTTTGGCACCTCAGACTCAGTGACCGCCTGGAGGGAGAAATTTGTAGCTGGGCAGGGGAAAAAGAGAGGGCGATGGGAGATGTTGGATGGAGGAGGAGGCATGGCTGAGTCAAATAGGAATCAAGACTTAATGATGTGGTGATTAAAAAGCTCAGCCATGTACTTCTTGTCAGTAACAACCACATCATCAACATTAAGGGACATGGGCAGCTGTGAGGAGGAGGGTTTATTCTCCAGGTCTTTAAACTTTTCCAGAACTTCTTGGCATTAGACCCACAGAGAGAGAACTGCTCCTTAAAGTAACTAACTTTGGCCTTCTGGATAGCCTGAGTGCACTTATTTCTCATTTGCCTGAATGAGAGCCAGTCAGCCTGAGTATGCGTGTGCCAAGCCTTTCGCCAAATGCAATTCTTGAGGTGGAGTAACTCTGCCAGATCACAGCCAGATTAATTCTCACTTCCTGTAATGGGGTGTGTTTGTTAGCAATACCGCAAAAATTATTTAAAAAAGAAGGTCCAAGCATCTTCGACAGAGGGGATCAAGCTGATTCTATACCAATTTACAGAGGCCAGGTCATGAAGGAAGGCTTGCTCATTAAAGTTTTTTAGCAAGAGTCTATGACAAATCAGGACAGGTTGTTTCACTGAGCAGCCATTACGAACCCAGGCTGTAAAACAGTGATCACTAAGAAAACACTACAGAAAACACTAGACTCATACTTCTCAGGTTTATTTGTGAGGATAACATCAAGGAGAGTAGCCTTTTCTGGGTGTTTGGAATTATACCTTGTGGGATTGGTAATAATCTGAGAAAGATTTAGGGAATCCCGTTGCTTTAGGACTTGGTGGTTTAAGCATGTCGCAGTTTAGGTCACCTAACAGGACAAATTCAGATTTGGTGTAAGGGGCCAGGAGAGAACTTAGGGCATTTAGTATACAGGATGGTGCTGATGGTGGACGGTAACACCCAGCAACAGTCAACAAAGAGCTATTGTAAAGTTTAATGCTTAAAACCAGCAAAACAAATTGTTTGGGGACAGACTTGGTGGAGACAACCGAGTACTGGAGGTGTTCCTTGGTAAAGATTGCCACTCCACCACCTTCGGAAGATCTGTCTTGCCGACAAAGGTTATAACCAGAAAGGTTAACATCAGTGTTCAAAACACTCTTTCTTAACCACGTCTCAGTAATGACCCACACATCTGTATTTTAGGTAATAAGCTTCTAGTGTTAACGTGCAGAAAACCCAGGCTTTTACGAGAGCAGAAATCAGGGAAGCAAATATCAAAGCAAATCAAAGCAAATTTTATTTGTCACATACACATGGTTAGCAGATGTTAATGCGAGTGTAGCGAAATGCTTGTGCTTCTAGTTCCGACAATGCAGTAATAACCAACAAGTAATCTAACTAACAATTCCAAAACTACTGTCTTATACACAGTGTAAGGGGATAAAGAATATGTACATAAGGATATATGAAGGAGTGACGGTACAGGGCAGCATACAGTAGATGGTATCGAGTACAGTATATACATATGAGATGAGTATGTAGACAAAGTAAACAAAGTGGCATAGTTAAAGTGGCTAGTGATACATGTATTACATAAGGATGCAGTCGATGATATAGAGTACAATATATACGTATGCATATGAGATGAATAATGTAGGGTAAGTAACATTATATAAGGTAGCATTGTTTAAAGTGGCTAGTGATATATTTACATCATTTCCCATCAATTCCCATTATTAAAGTGGCTGGAGTTGGGTCAGTGTCAATGTCAGTGTGTTGGCAGCAGCCACTCAATGTTAGTGGTGGCTGTTTAACAGTCTGATGGCCTTGAGATAGAAGCTGTTTTTCAGTCTCTCGGTCCCAGCTTTGATGCATCTGTACTGACCTCGCCTTCTGGATGATAGCGGGGTGAACAAGCAGTGGCTCGGGTGGTTGATGTCCTTGATGATCTTTATGGCCTTCCTGTAACATCGGGTGGTGTAGGTGTCCTGGAGGGCAGGTAGTTTGCCCCCGGTGATGCGTTGTGCAGACCTCACTACCCTCTGGAGAGCCTTACGGTTGAGGGCGGAGCAGTTGCCGTACCAGGCGATGATACAGCCCGCCAGGATGCTCTCGATTGTGCATCTGTAGAAGTTTGTGAGTGCTTTTGGTGACAAGCCAAATTTCTTCAGCCTCCTGAGGTTGAAGAGGCGCTGCTGCGCCTTCTTCACGACGCTGTCTGTGTGAGTGGACCATTTCCGTTTGTCTGTGATGTGTATGCCGAGGAACTTAAAACTTGCTACCCTCTCCACTACGGTTCCATCGATGTGGATAGGGGGGTGACGTTGAGTGTGAGGTTATTTTCCTGACACCACACTCCGAGGGCCCTCACCTCCTCCCTGTAGGCCGTCTCGTCGTTGTTGGTAATCAAGCCTACCACTGTTGTGTCGTCCGCAAACTTGATGATTGAGTTGGAGGCGTGCGTGGCCACGCAGTCGTGGGTGAACAGGGAGTACAGGAGAGGGCTCAGAACGCACCCTTGTGGGGCCCCCGTGTTGAGGATCAGCGGGGAGGAGATGTTGTTGCCTACCCTCACCACCTGGGGGCGGCCCGTCAGGAAGTCCAGTACCCAGTTGCACAGGGCGGGGTCGAGACCCAGGGTCTCGAGCTTGGAGGGTACTATGGTGTTGAATGCCGAGCTGTAGTCGATGAACAGCATTCTCACATAGGTATTCCTCTTGTCCAGATGGGTTAGGGCAGTGTGCAGTGTGGTTGAGATTGCATCGTCTGTGGACCTATTTGGGCGGTAAGCAAATTGGAGTGGGTCTAGGGTGTCAGGTAGGGTGGAGGTGATATGGTCCTTGACTAGTCTCTCAAAGCACTTCATGATGACGGAAGTGAGTGCTACGGGGGCGGTAGTCGTTTAGCTCAGTTACCTTAGCTTTCTTGGGAACAGGAACAATGGTGGCCCTCTTGAAGCATGTGGGAACAGCAGACTGGTATAGGGATTGATTGAATATGTCCGTAAAACACACCGGCCAGCTGGTCTGCGCATGCTCTGAGGGCGTGGCTGGGGATGCCGTCTGGGCCTGCAGCCTTGCGAGGGTTAACACGTTTAAATGTCTTACTCACCTCGGCTGCAGTGAAGGAGAGACCGCATGTTTTCGTTGCAGGCCGTGTCAGTGGCACTGTATTGTCCTCAAAGCGGGCAAAAAAGTTATTTAGTCTGCCTGGGAGCAAGACATCCTGGTCCGTGACTGGGCTGGGTTTCTTCTTGTAGTCCGTGATTGACTGTAGACCCTGCCACATGCCTCTTGTGTCTGAGCAGTTGAATTGAGATTCTACTTTGTCTCTGTACTGACGCTTAGCTTGTTTGATAGCCTTGCGGAGGGAATAGCTGCACTGTTTGTATTCGGTCATGTTACCAGACACCTTGCCCTGATTAAAAGCAGTGGTTCGCGCTTTCAGTTTCACGCGAATGCTGCCATCAATCCACGGTTTCTGGTTAGGGAATGCACAAGTCAGAATTAGGGTTAGCAACAGTAGATGTCTGCTAAATGACTTAAATGTAAATGTAAATGTAGATGGGCCAGGTGTACATGCACATTTCCAGATATCATCAGCAGTAATACAATCAGGGGACGGCAGAGGACAGGGCGAGCTCTGCAGTGTTGATTTTTTTTGTTGCATTCAAAGTCCTCTGATTTGATTTGATTTGGGTAGGCTGTGAAACTCCTGCCATTGTAGGGCTCAAGGGCTTTGACGCCTCTCAATTCACACCTCCATGCTAATTGAAGTTGCAGAAAGTTCTGTGCTGTCCTAGCAAGCTTGGTAGCCTTAAATTAGCATTCAGTCCTTATAAAGTAAAATATAGCTTTGTAATGTATTTTTCTTCTTGGCTTTAAAAGTAGCTTCAGACCAACATTACTCACTCAGTTCCAGGTTGGATGGTGTTTTCAGGTTTCTTGTGCTTCTTTTGCTGGTCAATGGTTTGCCAGAGCATTTGGAGTGTTTGGAAAGAATAATCTTTGGTAGTATTAATCCTTCCAGGTAATTTTGTCCAACATCAGGTTGTAGGTTTGGAATTTTGATTTGGAGTGAAGGTTATGTTGTGCAGGGTAGTATCCTTTATATGTCCTTGCAGAAAAATCTAAGTTTATCTAACTCTAAATCTAACTTTTTGTTAAAACATGCTGAAAAATGAGGGAGCCCATTTGCTCATGATGGAAAATGTACTCAAATGTCATACTTGAGTAAAGGTAAAGATACCTTAACAGAAAATGACTCAAGTAAAAGTTACCCAGTAAAATTCTACTTGAGTAAAAGTATCTGTTTTTAAATGTACTTAAGGACAGTGGTAGAAAAAGTACTCAATCATCATACTTGAGTAAAAGTACAAAGTAAGAATAAATGCTATACATCAAATTCCTTACATTAAGCAAACCAGACAGCCCAATTTTCTTATTTTTTTAAATTACAGATAGACAGGGGCACACTCCAACACTTAGACAGAATTTGTTTTCGTGAGTCCGCCAGATCAGAGGCAGTAGGGATGACAAAGTGTTATATTGATAGGTGTCCTAATTCTGTCCTGGTTGATCATTCTAAATGTAATGAGTATTTTAGGTTCCAGGGAAAATGAATTAAATAAATAAATAAATAATAATAAATTCACGTAACATGCGGGCTCCATCTACGCTGGACCGGTTCGGCAGCTTCCTGCAGTGCCTTGATAGACTCTGGGGCGGAGGGCTGTTTTATGGACGAAGCCTGGGCTCGGGAACATGACATTCCTCTCAGACGGTTAGGGGAGTCCACGGCCTTGTAGTCCCACATGCTGCCTTGTTCGCGCTATACAACCATAAAAACAACACTGGATGGTAGCCCTCTCCCCAGGATTCAGCGTGAAACGCTACCTTCAAACCCTCACTGTCTCTGGTAATCATAGCGAGACCATTTCTTTTTTAATTTTTCGTTCACCTTTTACTCCTGTTGTTTTGGGCCATCCCTGGCTAGTGTGTCATAATCCTTCTATTAATTGGTCTAGTAATTCTATCCTCTCCTGGAACGTCTCTTGTCATGTGAAGTGTTTAATGTCTGCTATCCCTCCTGTTTCCTCTGTCTCTTCTTCACAGGAGGAGCCTGGTGATTTGACGGGGGTGCCGGAGGAATATCACGATCTGCGCACGGTGTTCAGTCGGTCCAGGGCCACCTCTCTTCCTCCGCACCGGTCGTATGATTGTAGTATTGATCTCCTTCCGGGAACCACTACCCCCCGGGGTAGACTATACTCTCTGTCGGCTCCCGAACGTAAGGCTCTCGAAGATTATTTGTCTGTAGCTCTCGACGCCGGTACCATAGTTCCCTCCTCCTCTCCCGCCGGAGCGGGGTTCTTTTTTGTTAAGAAGAAGGACGGGTCCCTGCGCCCCTGCGTGGATTATCGAGGGCTGAATGACATAACGGTTAAGAATCGTTATCCGCTTCCCCTTATGTCTTCAGCCTTCGAGATCCTGCAGGGAGCCAGGTTTTCACTAAGTTGGACCTTCGTAACGCTTACCATCTCGTGCGCATCAGGGAGGGGACGAGTGGAAAACAGGGGGCGTTTAACACTCCGTTAGGGCACTTTGAATACCGGGTTCTGCCGTTCGGCCTCGCTAACGCTCCAGCTGTCTTTCAGGCATTAGTGAATGATGTCCTGAGAGACATGCTGAACATCTTTGTTTTCGTTTACCTTGACGATATCCTGATTTTTTCACCGTCACTCCAGAATCATGTTCAGCACGTTCGACGTGTCCTCCAGCGCCTTTTAGAGAATTGTCTTTATGTGAAGGCTGAGAAGTGCTCTTTTCATGCCTCCTCCGCACATTTCTCGGTTCTGTTATTTCCGCTGAAGGCATTAAGATGGATCCCGCTAAGGTCCAAGCTGTCATCGATTGGCCCGTCCCTAAGTCACGCGTCGAGCTGCAGCGCTTTCTCGGCTTCGCGAATTTCTATCGTCGTTTCATCCGTAATTTCGGTCAGGTGGCAGCTCCTCTCACAGCCCTTACTTCTGTCAAGACGTGCTTTAAGTGGTCCGTTTCTGCCCAGGGAGCTTTTGATCTCCTCAAGAAGCGTTTTACATCCGCACCTATCCTTGTTACACCTGACGTCTCTAGACAGTTCATTGTCGAGGTTGACGCGTCAGAGGTGGGCGTGGGAGCCATTCTTTCCCAGCGCTCCCGTTCTGACGACAAGGTCCACCCTTGCGCGTATTTTTCTCATCGCCTGTCGCCGTCGGAACGTAACTATGATGTGGGAAACCGCGAACTGCTCGCCATCCGCTTAGCCCTAGGCGAATGGCGACAGTGGTTGGAGGGGGCGACCCCGTTCCTTTTGTCGTTTGGACTGACCATAGGAACCTTGAGTACATCCGTTCTGCCAAACGACTTAATGCGCGTCAGGCTCGTTGGGCGCTGTTTTTCGCTCGTTTCGAGTTCGTAATTTCTTATCGTCCGGGCTCTAAGAACACCAAGCCTGATGCTTTATCCCGTCTCTTCAGTTCTTCAGTAGCCTCCACCGACCCCGAGGGATTCTCCCTGAGGGGCGTGTTGTCGGGTTGACTGTCTGGGGAATTGAGAGGCAGGTAAAGCAAGCACTCACTCACACTCCGTCGCCGCGTGCTTGTCCTAGGAACCTTCTTTTCGTTCCCGTTCCTACTCGTCTGGCCGTTCTTCAGTGGGCTCACTCTGCCAAGTTAGCCGGCCACCCCGGCGTTCGGGTACGCTTGCTTCTATTCGCCAGCGTTTTTGGTGGCCCACTCAGGAGCGTGACACGCGTCGTTTCGTGGCTGCTTGTTCGGACTGCGCGCAGACTAAGTCCGGTAACTCCCCTCCTGCCGGCCGTCTCAGACCGCTTTCCATTCCCTCTCGACCGTGGTCTCACATCGCCTTAGACTTTATTACCGGACTGCCTTCGTCAGCGGGGAAGACTGTTATTCTAACGGTTGTCGATAGGTTCTCTAAGGCGGCTCATTTTATTCCCCTCGCTAAGCTTCCTTCTGCTAAAGAGACGGCACAAATCATCATTGAGAATGTTTTCAGAATTCATGGCCTTCCGTCAGACGTCGTTTCGGACAGGGGTCCGCAATTCACGTCTCAATTTTGGAGGGAGTTTTGCTTTTTGATTGGGGCTTCCGTCAGTCTCTCTTCCGGCTTTCACCCCCAGTCTAACGGTCAAGCAGAACGGGCCAATCAGACTATTGGTCGCATCTTACGCAGTCTTTCTTTTCGTAACCCTGCGTCTTGGGCAGAACAGCTCCCCTGGGCAGAATATGCTCACAACTCGCTTCCTTCGTCTGCGACCGGGCTATCTCCTTTTCAGAGTAGCCTCGGGTACCAGCCTCCTCTGTTCTCGTCTCAGCTCGCCGAGTCCAGTGTCCCCTCCGCTCAGGCTTTTGTCCAACGTTGTGAGCGCACCTGGAAGAGGGTCAGGTCTGCACTTTGCCGTTATAGGGCGCAGACTGTGAGAGCCGCTAATAAGCGTAGGACTAAGAGTCCTAGATATTGTCGCGGTCAGAGAGTATGGCTCTCCACTCAAAACCTTCCCCTTAAGACAGCTTCTCGCAAGTTGACCCCGCGGTTCATTGGCCCGTTCCGTATTTCTCAGGTCATTAATCCTGTCGCAGTGCGACTTCTTCTTCCGCGACATCTTCGTCGCGTCCACCCGGTCTTCCATGTCTCCTGTGTTAAGCCCTTTCTTCGCGCCCCCGTTCGTCTTCCCACCCCCCCCATCCTTGTCGAGGGCGCACCTATCTACAGGGTCCGTAAGATTTTGGACATGCGTCCTCGGGGCCGTGGTCATCAGTACCTAGTGGATTGGGAGGTACGGTCCTGAGGTAAGGAGTTGGGTTCCATCTCGGGACATGCTGGACCGTTCGCTGATCGATGATTTCCTCCGTTGCCGCCAGGTTTCCTCCTCGAGTGCGCCAGGAGGCGCTCGGTGAGTGGGGGGGTACTGTCATGTATTGTCATGTTATGTCTTGTTCCTGTTCTTTCTCTTCACTTCGTTTCCCCCTGCTGGTCGTATTAGGTTACCTTCTCTCCCTTTCCTTCCCCCAGCTGTTCCTCATCTCCTCTAACTACCTCGTTTACTCTCTCCCACCTGTTCCCTTTTTTCCCTCTGATTAGGTCTCTATTTCTCTCTCTGTTTCTGCTTCTGTCTTTGTCAGATTCTCGTTTGCTTCACCCTTGTCCTGTCCTGTCGTAATCTGCCTCTTCATCAGATGCTACGTGTGATCAGGTACCTCTGTCCTCTACAACCCGCGCCTACCCGGAGAGACCAGCAGTCTGTCGCCGCTAACCCTGCTATTCTCCTCTGCTGCTAGATGGGGACTCTCCTGTTAAGATCAGAGGACTTTATGATTTATTTGTCGCCCTCTCTGCGGGTTGTCTATGTTGTCAATCGATACATCTGAAGAGGATCTATGTCTTCCCTGTGTTTTGACATTAAAAGACTCTGTTTCTGTTAAAGCGCTTTTGGGTCCTCACTCACCTGCATAACAGTTTATACTTTTAAGAAATATGTGACTTTGTATAACCATCAATTTAATACTGTCATTTGCTATCTTTCTTACCATTATCTGGGTATTTGCAGTTCAATGTGAATTCAACCAATCTGCAGGATTGTTTCATGTTTATTGTGGGATAACTATCACTGGCTTTCTCATGGTGTGTATGAGGGTGTGTCATTTGGATGGCCTGAATTCTGAGCCCGATAGAATACCAAGGCAAACCACAGTAACTTCAGACAAAACAGGGCAGTAGTGTAAAGGTACTTAAGTAAAACCACTTTAAAGTACTACTTAAGTAGTTTTTTGGGGTCTGTGCTTTACTTTGCTCTTTATATTTGTCAACTTTCACTTTTACTTCCCTTACATTCCTAAATAAAATAATGTAATTTTTACTCCATACATTTTCCTTGACACTCAAAAGTACTCGTTACTTTTTGAATCTTAGCAGGATAGGAAAATTGTCCAACTTATCAAGAGAAAATCCCTAGTCATCCCTGCTGCCTCATGTCTGAGTGTCGGAGTGTGCCTCTGGCTGATCCTAAATTATAAAAACAAGAAAATAGTGCCGTCTGGTTTGCTTTATGTAAGAAATTTGAAGTTATTTATACCAGTACTTTTATTTTTGATACTTAGGTATATTTCAGAATTTACATTTGATAGTTAAGTATATTTAAAAACAAATGCTTAGACATTTACTCAAGTAGTATTTTACTGGCTAACTTTCACTTGAGTCATTTTCTATCAAGGTATCTTTACCGTTACTCAAATATGACAGTTGGATAGTTTTTCCCCCACTGAAACAGGGGGGAACAAAGCCTGCAGTAACTTCAGTGAAAACAGGGTGGAACAAAGGCAGAGTTGTAACGGTTTTCGTCTGGTGAAGGAGAAGAGGACCAAGGTGCAGCTTGGTAAGTGTTCATTTTAATAAACTGAACACTGAAATGACAAAAACCATAAAGAGCGAAAACGAAACAGTTCTGTAAGGAATACGCACAAACAGAAAACAAATCACCCACAACTCAAAATGGGAAACCAGGCTACCTAAGTATGGTTCTCAGAGACAATGATTGCCAGCTGCCTCTGATTGGGAACCATACCAGGCCAAACACAGAAATACAATATAGAAAAAAGAACATAGCCTACCCACCCCAACTCACGCCCTGACCAAACTAACACAAAGACATAAAAAAGGAACTAAGGTCAGAACGTGACAAGAGTGCAGTAACTTAACTTAGTAACATCACTTAGAGCTGTTTGCCATGGTTTTTACTTGGATTTGTAGATACTACAAATTTGACACTAAACTTTCTCTGAAACGGAAGAAAATTTAACCAGGACATTTTGTCACAAGAAAACGGATGCCATAAAAGCATGATTTTGGTCTGAACTGTCATGGTCTTCCTCCTCTTCATCTGAAGAGGAGAGGCGAGAAGTATCGGAGGACCAAAATGCAGCGTGGTATGTGTTCATGACGAATATTTAATTAAAGAAAGTACTGAACACTGAATACAAAAACAATAAACAAATAACGACCGTGAAGCTATCATAAGGACTGTGCTGACACAAGCAACTAACATAGACAATTACCCACAAACAAACAGTGCAACCCAGGCTACCTAAGTATGATTCTCAATCAGAGACAACTAATGACACCTGCCTCTGATTGAGAACCATACTAGGCCGAAACATACAAATCCCCAAATCATAGAAAAACAAACATAGACTGCCCACCCCAACTCACGCCCTGACCATACTAAATAAATACAAAACAACGGAAATAAAGGTCAGTACGTGACATGAACAAAATGTTTACTAATGCGTTGTTACTGGAGTCTGCAAATGTACGGCAGAATATCTATGAACATAATCCTAATAAATCTTCATGGACTACATTTGAGCATTGCCTACATTTAGGGTGTGAGATTGAATTAAAACAGTTATTTTAATAATGCTGGTTATGCATCTAGTTCATATTCATCCAAGGACACCTTAACTTGCATTATACACCCTCGCTTCATGAAATCATGTGACTCATAGAGAAAAGGATTCCTCTAAACGCACCATGCTACAAGCAGGAAACAAGTTATGGACGAACCAGATCTGTTTGATAGTAACCCTGTCCTGAATTATGAATGTGTGAAATACACTACATATACAAAAGTATGTGGACACCCCTTCAAATTAGTGGATTTGTTTATTTCAGCCACACCCCTTGCTGACAGGTGTATAAAATTGAGCACACAGCCATGCAATTTCCATAGACAAACATTGGCAGTAGAATGGCCTTACTGAAGAGCTCAGTGACTTTCAACATGAATGTCACCTTTCCAACAAGTCAGTTCTTCAAATGTCTGCCCTGCTAGAGCTGACCCGGTCAACTGTAAGTGCTGTTATTGTGAAGTGGAAACGTCTAGGAGCAACAACGGCTCAGCCGCAAAGTGTAAGGTTACACAAGCTCACAGAACGGGACCGCTGTACTAGGTTGCAATACTCACTACCGAGTTCCAAACTGCCTCTTGAAGCAACGTCAGCACAAGAACTGTTCGTCTGGAGCTTCGTTAAATGGGTTTCAATGGCCGAGCAGCCGTACACAAGCCCAAGATCACCATGGTCAATGCCAAGCGTCGGCTGGAGTGGTGTAAAGCTCACCGCCATTGGACTCTGGAGCTGTGGAAATACGTTCTCTGGAGTAATGAATCATGCTTCACCATCTGGCAGTCCGATCGACGAATCTGGGTTTGGCAGATGCCAGGAGAATGCTACCTGTCCGAATGCATAGTGCCAACTGTACATTTTGGTAGAGGAGGAATAATGGTCTGGGGCTGTTTTTCATGGTTCGGGCTAGGCCCCTTAATTCCAGCGAAGGGAGATCTTAACACTATAGCATACAATCACATGTATGACTCAGGTCTATCTATCATGTATGACTCAGCCCTATCTATCGTGTATGACTCAGATCACTCTATCGAACCAGCCCCTAAATCATGTCTGATTGAGTCCTTCTCTGAGTTTGGGTAAAGTTGCAGTATGATGTCCTGACCTGTCTCTCCCTCTCACCTTTTTCATTGTAACTTTACTTTGTCTCTACTGCCCTCTACTCTCAGTTCCTGTAAAATGACCAGTGCTTTGTTGGGGAATAATCAGAATTAGGTGGTAACATAGGTAAGATGCTTTATATTCATCATATGTTTGTAAATTACTTCTCATCAGAATGTTATTTTTGTATAATACTGTGGCAGGGTTGCAGTATCTGTTCTATGTCAAGACTAAGTTGTTTGGGCTGGAGAGAGGGGAGAGGTCAAGCGTGTATCTCTTGGCTCCAAAATGTCTGTGTGCCAGTCAGTGTGTCTTTGTGATCCTTTCAAGATAGGATGGATTTGATATATGCCTGTTGATATGGAGGATTGGTTTATGGTTCTGGGTTTGAGTAAGGAGACAAAGCTGAACGATTTATTATGTCTATGCTGTCTGACTATTGTAGTGGCCAATCGGTTCAAACATGACACGACCAAGAACTTTGAATTCAATGATAGACTTTTAATACACCCGTATCAGAAGCCGGAGAGCCCCGCGAGACCCACTCCTTTCCAGAGCTCTCGCTCTCCCATTTATACCCATGCATACATTATCAGTTCATCCTCCAATGCAAATACCGTTACATTCCAATCTGTTCGTCCTGCTTGTTCAGCCCAGTAACGCCCACATCTGCTTTCGGCAGATTACAAGACCCTTGCTGTTCCTGCACTTAGCTAAATGCATTCTTTTGTTTGTGTATTTATCTAGGATCAGCAGACTATGTGTCTCCTCAGTTTCTAGCGTGTCCAGCTATACTAAAAATAGTTTACATTCCTCTATTTTACAGCCCTATGCTTTGGCTCTGTAATTAACTCTGTGTCCCTTTGCATGTGTCTCTAGTTTTTAGTGTGTTCAGCTGCCCTGGTCGCCTTCACTTCATATGGTTGTCTAAGATCAAACAGACTTATGTCTCCCCTGTGATGCAATTTATGTCTGTAATCCATCAGTTGGTCATTTGGCTGACCCCGTCCTTAGACAACCTCTAATCTTTGTATGTCCAGCTGGTCTAGGAATGTTTCTCAGCTATCCCATACCCCCACGTAGTCTGTTTTTAGTGTTCAACTATTCTATATATCTTATGCATTTGTCTATGTGTTATACCTGCAACCACACTATGTGTGTTCTTTGCTATTAAAGGATCTCAGTTGCAATGTAGAGGGGGCTCTCAGAGAATTCATTGATAGACACTGAATTGATCTGAGAGTCACAGGGTTGTGATAGAGCTCATATAATTAAAGATGGACTTTGATAACTAACTCTGACTTGTGTTGTGGTTTGCTCCCGTGATTTGGTAAATAGAGGAAATTTCCACGACATTTGGCGACGAGGAGGGGATGTGAATCTTCACTCGGTGACCGTTCCTACGATCTAGGTAAATAAATCGTGCATGAGGGATCCCCTAAACTTGGGATCTCAGGGAGAACCACACTTCGGGAACGAAGCAGATGGACCAACCTTTGATCTAAGAGAAAGCGAGCCGAGTGGATACCACATCTCGAACTGAGTTTTTTTTAAAGAAAAAGGTGAACCACACACAGATTTGAAGTCGAGTTTTTAAATTATGCCTGTTACGTATACTCTGAGCGTGAATTCCTTTGTAAGGAAGGCACCTTGGCGGCGTAAGCAGGGCCGAGTCAGAGGAGAGTAATCTGGGGGTTTTGTGGACTCAAAAGATACTCTGCACTGTCCGGTTGCCAGTGACCAAGAGCCCTCCTGACACTGAATTGATCACAGTGGGGATTTGGTGAGGTCGTCTGTCGGGGTGAGGGGCCAGAGGGACTGTGTGTTCTAGGTGAAACACGGCACTTGGTGAAGCCCTATTGGAAGAAGGACCTCATTCTGTGCATCTGTGTGATTTGTCTAAGTGACCCTCAGATGTGGTGAATTCCAATTATTTTAAATGTGCTAGCCAGGTATGCCCTGGGTTACTCTGTGTGAGTATTTTGTTAGGTAATAGGTAATAGTTGTCGGACCGTTCTGTGTGAGCGGGGTAGGGTTGACTCTGTGTGGGCAAACCTTTTTTCTGATGTTCTGTGTGGACGTCTGACCAGTTCTGTGTTAACATCTGACCAATCCTGTGTTGGATGATCCTGAAAGTTCTGTGTGAGTACCTAAGATTTCTTACATTTTATATGGATTCTGTGAATTATTTGAAATTATGATAAATTGTATATGTGTATAATCAATTACTAGAGATTTGATAAAGTAATGCTGAGAATGATTAGATACAATTTAAACCACCCATTCGTAGACATATGTAGGTTTTGAGTTGGTATCTTAAATGGATAATTTGATAAAGATTAAGTTTTTAAGCACTATTAAAATAATCTACAAAATCTGGGAAATTGAGCTCTAGAAACTGATTAGAGTGTGTCCACTTTTGGTTATCTTACCCTAACGATGTAACTATAAAACGCATATTGGATTATCTCCGTCTGGGTGAAACATGTTAAATTAAACTGCCCTTAAGGTCTGAACATGTTATAATTTTTCTTCCCAGTATGAGAGAAGTTGCGGGATTTATTGAATAAACTGTTTTCCATAAAGTTAAAGAGAATTCGAGGGATTCTCGATGTAATTTATAATTTCGTACAAAGTCTAAGGTTTTCCATCAAACTAATTATCATTGCGTGATTAATGTGATGTAGTAAAGTAATTGAAATACGTTGCAAGTAAACATAATCTACTTTTATTAAAAGGCGCAATATCTGTTTCCTAGTCATCAACTGTCGATTTTATTCTTTGATTGCTAATATATTCATTTGGAATTTGAGAATCATAGCTGGAGTAACGTTTGTACTATGAAAATTGGGCTATTATTCTTCTGGGAATTGCCGATAGTGACGTGGCTTGATTTTACTTGTAAAGTGGGTTTATATGCGGAGAATCTTAATTTTTTGCAATAGTATTAGTGGTTCAGTGGTAGAATTCTCACCTGCAATGCGGGACGCCATTCCCAGTCATTGCGCTGACTGAATTCAGATTTTTTGATTGAAAATAATATATTTGTATGTTTTGCCTGGAAAGTTATGGTCGCTAGTGTTTGTATAAGATATAAACTGAACGTTTTAATAGCTTGTCTGGTTCAAATTGATAGAAGGGATAAGTTGAACGTTTTTAATAGATTGTTTAGGTTAAATTGATAGACTAATTAAACTTAAAATAATAACGAAGCGAATTCTGATGCAAGACGATGTCTGGTCACTAAATTATCTGCTGGAATAATGTATTGAGAATTGGGTCATATTTAAATGACTGTATCAATAGAGAAGACAGTTACCTAAGTTAAAGAAATTCTGAATAATAGCGGGGAGAGAATGGCGATAGAAAGTGGTTACCGAAATGTTTTTCATTCTTATAGATTGACTGACGCATGTTATAATTTTGGTGCTGCGCGTGTTATTTTTAAAGAAATAGGATACATTTCATAAGTGTGAAGAGCAAAGAGAAGAGGAAGTTATGAAGTTGGGGTTTAAATCTTACATAGAGGTAAGGAAAACGTTGAAATGAGAGGGGTTATATATTTTTGCCCAATGGGAAAAATAAATAGGAAAGTATGGAAGAAAGTTAGTTGCTATGTTGGCTACTAATTGTCAGGGAAAGTTGCTGGAGGCAGGTAGATTGTTGTAGAATAATGTAAATTTGCGTTATTAGTTTGAATATACAATAACCTTACTCTAATTGTTTTGACCGTTGTTCAGGTAAATTTTTTTCTGTATTTCTAGCAGCTGATTCGCTAGGTGGGCATCATTTTACATTTACATTTACATTTAAGTCATTTAGCAGACGCTCTTATCCAGAGCGACTTACAAATTGGTGCATTCACCTTATGACCTCCAGTGGAACAGTAGTGCATCTAAATCTTTTCAGGGGGAGGGGGGGTGAGAGGGATTACTTTATCCTATCCTAGGTATTCCTTAAAGAGGTGGGGTTTCAGGTGTCTCCGGAAGGTGGTGATTGACTCCGCTGTCCTGGCGTCGTGAGGGAGTTTGTTCCACCATTGGGGGGCCAGAGCAGCGAACAGTTTTGACTGGGCTGAGCGGGAACTGTACTTCCTCAGTGGTAGGGAGGCGAGCAGGCCAGAGGTGGATGAACGCAGTGCCCTTGTTTGGGTGTAGGGCCTGATCAGAGCCTGGAGGTACTGAGGTGCCGTTCCCCTCACAGCTCCGTAGGCAAGCACCATGGTCTTGTAGCGGATGCGAGCTTCAACTGGAAGCCAGTGGAGGGAGCGGAGGAGCGGGGTGACGTGAGAGAACTTGGGAAGGTTGAACACCAGACGGGCTGCGGCGTTCTGGATGAGTTGTAGGGGTTTAATGGCACAGGCAGGGAGCCCAGCCAACAGCGAGTTGCAGTAATCCAGACGGGAGATGACAAGTGCCTGGATTAGGACCTGCGCCGCTTCCTGTGTGAGGCAGGGTCGTACTCTGCGGATGTTGTAGAGCATGAACCTACAGGAACGGGCCACCGCCTTGATGTTAGTTGAGAACGACAGGGTGTTGTCCAGGATCACGCCAAGGTTCTTAGCGCTCTGGGAGGAGGACACAATGGAGTTGTCAACCGTGATGGCGAGATCATGGAACGGGCAGTCCTTCCCGGGAGGAAGAGCAGCTCCGTCTTGCCGAGGTTCAGCTTGAGGTGGTGATCCGTCATCCACACGGATATGTCTGCCAGACATGCAGAGATGCGATTCGCCACCTGGTCATCAGAAGGGGAAAGGAGAAGATTAATTGTGTGTCGTCTGCATAGCAATGATAGGAGAGACCATGTGAGGTTATGACAGAGCCAAGTGACTTGGTGTATAGCGAGAATAGGAGAGGGCCTAGAACAGAGCCCTGGGGGACACCAGTGGTGAGAGCACGTGGTGTGGAGACGGATTCTCGCCACGCCACCTGGTAGGAGCGACCTGTCAGGTAGGACGCAATCCAAGCGTGGGCCGCGCCGGAGATGCCCAACTCGGAGAGGGTGGAGAGGAGGATCTGATGGTTCACAGTATCGAAGGCAGCCGATAGGTCTAGAAGGATGAGAGCAGAGGAGAGAGAGTTAGCTTTAGCAGTGCGGAGCGCCTCCGTGATACAGAGAAGAGCAGTCTCAGTTGAATGACTAGTCTTGAAACCTGACTGATTTGGATCAAGAAGGTCATTCTGAGAGAGATAGCGGGAGAGCTGGCCAAGGACGGCACGTTCAAGAGTTTTGGAGAGAAAAGAAAGAAGGGATACTGGTCTGTAGTTGTTGACATCGGAGGGATCGAGTGTAGGTTTTTTCAGAAGGGGTGCAACTCTCGCTCTCTTGAAGACGGAAGGGACGTAGCCAGCGGTCAGGGATGAGTTGATGAGCGAGGTGAGGTAAGGGAGGAGGTCTCCGGAAATGGTCTGGAGAAGAGAGGAGGGGATAGGGTCAAGCGGGCAGGTTGTAGGGCGGCCGGCCGTCACAAGACGCGAGATTTCATCTGGAGAGAGAGGGGAGAAAGAGGTCAGAGCACAGGGTAGGGCAGTGTGAGCAGAACCAGCGGTGTCGTTTGACTTAGCAAACGAGGATCGGATGTCGTCGACCTTCTTTTCAAAATGGTTGACGAAGTCATCTGCAGAGAGGGAGGAGGGGGAGGGGGGAGGAGGATTCAGGAGGGAGGAGAAGGTTGCAAAGAGCTTCCTAGGGTTAGAGGCAGATGCTTGGAATTTAGAGTGGTAGAAAGTGGCTTTAGCAGCAGAGAGAGAAGAGGAAAATGTAGAGAGGAGGGAGTGAAAGGATGTCAGGTCCGCAGGGAGGCGAGTTTTCCTCCATTTCCGCTCGGCTGCCCGGAGCCCTGTTCTGTGAGCTCGCAATGAGTCGTCGAGCCACGGAGCGGGAGGGGAGGACCGAGCCGGCCTGGAGGATAGGGGACATAGAGAGTCAAAGGATGCAGAAAGGGAGGAGAGGAGGGTTGAGGAGGCAGAATCAGGAGATAGGTTGGAGAAGGTTTGAGCAGAGGGAAGAGATGATAGGATGGAAGAGGAGAGAGTAGCGGGGAGAGAGAGCGAAGGTTGGGACGGCGCGATACCATCCGAGTAGGGGCAGTGTGGGAAGTGTTGGATGAGAGCGAGAGGGAAAAGGATACAAGGTAGTGGTCGGAGACTTGGAGGGGAGTTGCAACGAGGTTAGTGGAAGAACAGCATCTAGTAAAGATGAGGTCGAGCGTATTTCCTGCCTTGTGAGTAGGGGGAAGGTGAGAGGGTGAGGTCAAAAGAGGAGAGGAGTGGAAAGAAGGAGGCAGAGAGGAATGAGTCAAAGGTAGGCGTGGGGAGGTTAAAGTCGCCCAGAACTGTGAGAGGTGAGCCGTCCTCAGGAAAGGAGCTTATCAAGGCATCAAGCTCATTGATGAACTCTCCGAGGGAACCTGGAGGGCGATAAATGATAAGGATGTTAAGCTTGAAAGGGCTGGTAACTGTGACAGCATGGAATTCAAAGGAGGCGATAGACAGATGGGTAAGGGGAGAAAGAGAGAATGACCACTTGGGAGAGATGAGGATCCCGGTGCCACCACCCCGCTGACCAGAAGCTCTCGGGGTGTGCGAGAACACGTGGGCAGACGAAGAGAGAGCAGTAGGAGTAGCAGTGTTGTCTGTGGTGATCCATGTTTCCGTCAGTGCCAAGAAGTCGAGGGACTGGAGGGAGACATAGGCGGAGATGAACTCTGCCTTGTTGGCCGCAGATCGGCAGTTCCAGAGGCTACCGGAGACCTGGAACTCCACGTGGGTCGTGCGCGCTGGGACCACCAGACTAGGTGGCCGCGGCCACGCGGTGTGGAGCGTTTGTATGGTCTGTGCAGAGAGGAGAGAACAGGGATAGACAGACACATAGTTGACAGGCTACACAAGAGGCTACGCTAATGCAAAGGAGATTGGAATGACAAGTGGACTACACGTCACGAGTGTTCAGAGAGTTAAGCTTACGTAGCAAGAATCTTATTGACTAAAATGATTAAAATGATACAGTACTGCTGAAGTAGGCTAGCTGGCAGAGGCTGCGTTGTTGACTAAGTAGGCTAGTTGGCATTGGCTGCGTTGTTGACACTACACTAATCAAGTCGTTCCGTTGAGTGTAATAGTTTCTACTGTGCTGCTATTCGGGGCTAGCTGGCTAGCTAGCAGTGTTGATTACGTTACGTTGCGTTAAAAGAACGACAATAGCTGGCTAGCTAACCTAGGAAATCGCTCTAGACTACACAATTATCTTTGATACAAAGACGGCTATGTAGCTAGCTATGTAGCTAGCTACGATCAAACAAATCAAGCCGTTGTACTGTAATGAAATGAAATGAAAAATGTGATACTACCTGTGGAGCGAAGCGAAATGCGACCGGATTGTTGAGTGCAGAAGTTCTGTTCGGTAGACGTTGGCTAGCTGTTGGCTAGCTAGCAGAGTCTCCTATGTTAAGGACGACATAAAACTACACACTCTAAACTACACAATTATCTTGGGTACGAAGACAGCAAAGACAACTATGTAGCTAGCTAACACTACACTAATCAAATCGTTCAGTTGAGTGTAATAGTTGTGCTGCTAATCGGTAGACGGTGGACTAGCTAACGGTGGACGTTAGCTAGCTGGCTAGCTGCAGGGCAGTGTAGACTGCGTTAGGACGACGAAATACGATAATTACGCAATTATCTATGATACAAAGACGGCTGTGTAGCTAGCTAAGAAGAAATTGCTAAGATTAGACAAATCAAACCGTTGTACTATAATGAGTATGTAATACTACCTGCGGACCGAGTGCAGATGCAACCGCTCGCTCCAACCCGGAAGTGCGTAGATTTGTGGGAGACTGGATGTCTGAATCATAAAACATCGTAAGAATAGATTCTGATGGTTATTGATTCTTGGTTTGATTGTTTAAGTAACACCAGTTAATTTGAGCAGGAAAGTTCATGTAGTCTAACATTATAGTATGTTTCCATTATGTGGAACAATGTCAGGTCATTAAAGGTGATTGCTGGATTGGATAGTATGAGAGCCTGTTGACAGAAGACTGAATGGGTATGAATGTTGAAAAGCAAGCTTGGGCCAAACTAGTAAACTAGTATGTTAAGTGGGGGAGTATCATAGATTTTAATTATAGTGTTGTTACCGCAATAGTCAAAACAATTTCATATGTTTTGAGAAATTAGCTAGGTTGAATATTGGTATTTGAGTTCCTTTATTATTTGCTTTTTAAAAGAAAGGTTGGAATCAAGTATGATGCCTTGGCACTTAAAATCAGATACCACCAGGAGCTTTTTAGTAGTTGTTGTTTTTTGAGGAACATGCAGACTGTGTTTTATTTTATTGAGATGTAAACATGAGTCTCTGAGCAATTTTGTCATCTGAATCATTATAGTAGTGAGTTCTTGTGTAGTTTGTTATTTGCATGAATTTATCACTGTATCATCTGCATACATTGGAACTTCAGACCCTGTACAGACTAAAGGAAGATCATTAATGGATGTGCTGAACAGTATTGAGTTTTTGTGGATATCAGTGGGGGGAAAAATAAGTTTATTTTTATTTTTACGATGATGAGACAGCGCCAACTTTTGAAAGATTTTAGATTTGTTTGAAAAAAAATCAGGATTGGTTTTTACTACATTTATATCAACAGGTTGAAATTATTAGGTTGCTGATTAAAAGTTTTTTTAGGAGTTGATTTAACTTAATTAAACATCGTATCATACATATACATTGATTTGATTAAAACTTATGATTAATGATTTGAGGTACAGTGGAATTATCATCAGGTTTGGTTTATAGTTCACGTTTGAGTTTCTGAATCGATGTAGTGTAAATGAATAATAAGTGTTTTTGTGTTTTCTCCGGGGAAATGGATATTTCACTGTCTCTCTCTGGAATGTTTCCAGGGACTATACTCTGGGGGAGAGTGAGTGAAATGGAGGCCATAAACTACCACATTGGAGGGGGCCTGGAAGTTTTTGTTGTTTTACACACGCACATTCTTTTGATAAAGGAATGTTCTGGGAACATGGAAATACAAAAATGTTGGAACTAGTTGATTATTGTTTGCAAATTGTTTTATATAGTGAAGCACTGCTTAGAAGGGTTTTGTATGACCTATGTGGCTTGATCACCCGCATTGGAAAGCCATTTGGATAATAAATGTATGGTCATTTGTAATACTGCTTTCAAAATAATTTGTGTAATTGGTAAATATGTTTCTTCGCCATATTTGTAATTTGGACCACTGTGAAGGGCATTGCTTTTAACTAAGGGTATGCTGCTTTAAGTCTATTTTCCTATGACCATAGGGGTTCAATCATTTTCCTTTGTGGAGTTTTTTTTTCAGTTTAGTGATTTTAACGACAGCTTTCATACTGCGTAATGGATGAGCTAACTACATCCCCAGGGGCTGTGTCCCAAATGGCACCCTATTCCCTACATAGTGCACTACCTTTGACCAGAGCCAGATGGGCCCATACTGTGGATATTTAATTATTCCAGTTATGACGTAAACTCACTAATGACCAGGGGCATTTTGCCACCCCTGGGAAGATCTTAATTGCATTCTCATTGCAACCTCTCTCATCTCCTCAAAACCCATTGGAGGCAAAGGTCAAAGGGGAGGGACCTCTGGCTTTCTCATCCAAAGGTTTTATGTACAAAAAATATTATTTGACCTATATTTAACCAGGCAAGTCAGTTGAGAACAAATTCTTATTTACAATGACGGCCTACTGGGTTTTGCCAAGGAGATGTTGGGCTGTCCAATGGGTTTCCTTCAACTGAGACGTTAGGCTGTCCTCTGGTGGTAAGATAGTGTATATCAACTGTCCCATCAGGATATGACTCCATGACATATTACAATTATCTAGTTTTCTTTTCATTTATGAAAACATCATATTACATTTCACAAACACATGGCAGTAAATGCAGTACAGTAGTAAATAATAAAACCAAGAAGAATATCAAGGCAACTCAAACCAATGTCCTACTACATTCAAAAACATTTATAGAAAATACATTAAAAAGTAGAGAGAAAACAATCAACATCACATACACATATTTCCACAGGTTATAAACTGAAAATGACGTCAGCGTTTTCTAAACGTTCACCAGTAGAGGCCCTCTAGCTCTCGAGCCTTCGCTCTACGCCTGAAGTCAAGGTCAGTCAGTATAAATCAGCATTCTAGACAGTCTGGCGATAGTCCGTTCCTGTCATCTGGAGATTGTACAAATGAATTAACTAAGGAACAGACCTCCATTGTTACTAAACTCCTGACTACATTATATACAATTGGGAATGGGAGCAAGAGAGAAAATTCATATGTACAGTACATTATAGCATTTGGACTAGTCAGTTCTGATTGGAATGTATACATAATTAGTCATTTCAACCATAATTTCCTCCAACAAAAATGTTAGTCTGTTTTACCTCAAGCCTGATAATTAAGTATTATAAATTGTGTTTTAAATCTGTATGTCTGTCAGTAACTTTATACAACACTATAAATGCATGGTGACGTAGATTCAATCAATGGAAAGACATTTAGTATAATACACAGCACAGTAAAAATCTCACTAATACACAACTTTAGTCACAAGGACACACAAACGTGACCTAAAGCAATCATTGGTGACATTTAATTCATCTTTGTTAACACAATGAAAGTTAGAGAAGTAGGCAGGACGTTTTTATTTTATTTACCATAGATTGGGAGTCTTGGGACTTATTAGTTTGTTTTCTCCCACACTCATTTAACTCTGGGAACAACAGGTCTTTTAACTCTGTGAAACTCTGCTCAAGGCCTAGGACTTTGCAGATCTTCTCCATCAGCTCCATCACCTGATGACGGTCTGTGTCAGTGTTTCTGAACACATGGTACCTGTTCCCACAGAGCTCAACTATTTGTTGAAGATGATGGTCTGAATGGATGAACATCTCTATGTTCATGTTTTTCAGGTCCTCTCCATGAGTAAAGAGGACAATAGTTTTCGCTCTGATTTTACTATCAAAGGCATCTTCCAACTGGTTTAATATCTCTCTCTTAACCTTCGTGAATCGGCCAATTTTAATCACCAACAAGCACACAGACTCA
Organism: Oncorhynchus nerka; assembly: GCF_034236695.1. Lineage (NCBI taxonomy): Eukaryota > Metazoa > Chordata > Actinopteri > Salmoniformes > Salmonidae > Oncorhynchus > Oncorhynchus nerka. Next base: position 14,141,310 of record NC_088403.1, read on the forward strand.
TCACTGAAGTATTTTTTGCATTCCTTAACACGTGTGTCTGATTGTGTGTCAACATTGTCATAGAAGAAGTCTGGGGTATCAATGACCCTCCCTTCCATCCCTTGTATTTGCCACTGTACTTCCTGACACACTTTTGTAACAGGTACAGAACTTCGATATGATTTAAAAACAGAATTCCCCCCCAGGATTGTGTTGCCACTTGCACTCTTCCCAACACCTGCCTGTCCCAGTAATACAATGTTCCAGCTGCAGATGTTTTTAGGTTTCTTCTGTCTTGTTTCTTGCTGTTCACCCAGCAACCCGGCATCTATAAAGCAGTGGTACAATTTAGGCTACATCTTACATCAAATTCATACAGTATATAAACCCATTCACATATTCATAACAAATGTTACTTCTTTACATCAACTTTGGCAGTGTAACTTATGATTACGGATCATTCTGAATGAATCGTGAATAATGAGTGAGAAAGTTAGAGGGCCAAAGATCATACCCCCAAGACATGCTAATCTTTCACCATTACCAACTCATGATTATTCACAATGCATTCAGGATTATCCGTAATCATGGTAGCATTCACATTAATGTAGAGGGGTTTAGAAACATATTATATTCCTATTTACAATAAAATTGACTCCACAATGATACATCATTTACCATTCATTTCTATTGGGCACAAAATAATCTGAAACACAACCAAAACTAATTGCAAATGCCACAAGCTTGATGTAGTCATTGTGTGCTAGGAATATGGTACCAAATTCTAAACTTTTGACTACTTTATTTACAAGAATATTTAGAGGTGTCAATAATTTTGACCCATACATTTGAGAATATTTGTTTTATTACTTGTTAACAAAATCTCCTTCTGAGAAATTGTATTAATAAAACATAATAGCTCAGTATTTGAATCATTTATTTTATACAGTCATTATGTCTCATCTTTATCAAGGATGTCAACAATTTCAGACCCCACTGTGTGTAGGGCCTCTTACATAGCAAAATCAGACAACTCCATTGTAGAATAGTTTACCTATTTACCGAGCCAGCTTGTCATTGTGCGTTCCATTTGAGAAATAAATATTCCTTTCGAGGCGCATTCAAGTTTCTTTTTTTACCTTTATTAAATTAGGCACGTCAGTTAAGAACAAAATTCTTATTTACAATTACGGCCTACACCGGGCCAATTGTGCACCACCCTATGGGACTCCCAATCACGGCTGGTTGTGAGAGTCTGGATTTGAACCTGGATCTGTAGTGACGCTTCTAGCACTAGCACAGTGCCTTAGACCACTACGCCACACGGGAGCCCAAGTTGTGGTGCAACAGGAGAGAAACATGAGTTCTAATAAGCAGTCAATGCACAACATTTCTTTATGCAATCGCGCATGAAAAACACTTTTGAAAGCAGTTAATGGCCTGTATTAAAAAGAGGGGGATCCCAGCTTTGCGTCGCTACCTCATTTATTTATCCTAAAACAATGTATATCAGCATAGTTAGGTAAGTAATTCATTGACTGCATAGGGGAGACCACGGTTAAATGTAACATGGTTCAATTGTAACAGGTAGGCATTACATTCACAGTTTTTAAATTTCACCTTTATTCAACCAGGTAGGCTAGTTGAGAACAAGTTCTCATTTGCAACTGTGACCTGGCCAAGATAAAGCAAAGCAGTGTGACACAGACAACAACACAGAGTTACACATGGAGTAAACAATAAACAAGCCAATAACACAAACAAGTCAATGACACAGTAGAGAAAAGAAAGTCTGTATACAGTGTGTGCAAAAGGCATGAGGAGGTAGGCAATAAATAGGCCATAGGAGCGAATAATTACAATTTAGCAGATTAACACTGGAGTGATAAATGAGCAGATGATGATGTGCAAGTAGAGATACTGGTGTGCAAAAGAGGAGAAAAGTAAATAAAATAAAAACAGTATGGGGATGAGGTAGGTAGATTGGGTGGGCTATTTACAGATTGACTATGTACAGCTGCAGTGATCGGTTAGCTGCTCAGATAGTTGATGTTTAAAGTTGGTTTGGGAAATAAAAGTCTCCAACTTCAGTGATTTTTGCAATCTGTTCCAGTCACTGGCAGCAGAGAACTGGAAGGAAAGGCAGCCAAATGAGGTGTTAGCTTTGGGGATGATCAGTTAGACATACCTGCTGGAACGTGTGATACGGGTGGGTGTTGTTATCGTGACCAGTGAAATGAGATAAGGCGGAGCTTAACCTAGCATAGACTTATAGATGACCTGGAGCCAGTGGGCCTGGCGACGAATATGTAGCGAGGGCCAGCTGACTAGAGCATACAGGTCGCAGTGGTGGGTGGTATAAGGTGATTTGGTAACAAAACGGATGCCACTGTGATAGACTGCATCCAGTTTGCCGAGTAGAGTGTTGGAAGCTATTTTGTAGATGACGTCGCCGAAGTCAAGGATCGGTAGGATAGTCAGTTTTACTAGGGTAAGTTTGGCGGCGTGAGTGAAGGAGGCTTTGTTGCGAAATAGAAATCCGATTCTAGATTTGATTTTGGATTGGAGATGTTTAATATGAGTCTGGAAGGAGAGTTTACAGTCTAGCCAGACACCTAGGTATTTATAGTTGTCCACATATTCTAGGTCGAAACCGTCCAGGGTGGTGATGCTAATCGGGCGGGCGGGTGCTGGCAGCGAACAGTTGAAAAGCATGCATTTGGTTTTACTAGTAGTTGGAGGCCACGGAAGGAGTGTTGTATGGCATTGAAGCTCGTTTGGAGGTTAGTTAGCACAGTGTCCAAGGAAGGGACTAAAGTATACAGAATGATGTTGTCTGTATAGAAGTGGATCAGGGAATTGCCCGCAGCAAGAGCGACATCATTGATATATACAGAGAAAATAGTCGGCCCGAGAACTGAACCCTGTGGTACCCCCATAGAGACTGCCAGAGGTCTGGACAACATGCCCTCCGATTTGACACACTGAACTCTGTCTGCAAAGTAGTTGGTGGACCAGGCGAGCAGTCGTCAGAAAAGGCTGTTGAGTCTGCCGATAAGAATACAGTGATTGACAGAGTCAAAAGCCTTGGCCAGGTCAATGAAGACGGCTGCACAGTACTGTCTTTTATCGATGGCGGTTATGATATCGTTTAGTACCTTGAGCGTGGCTGAGGTGCACCCGTGACCGGTTCGGAAGCCGGATTGCACAGCGGAGAAGGTATGGTGGGATTCGAAATGGTCAGTGATCTGTTTATTAACTTGGCTTTCGAAGACTTTAGATAGGCAGGGCAGGATGGATATAGGTCTGTAACAGTTTGGGTCTAGGGTGTCACCCCCTTTGAAGAGGGGGATGACCGCGGCAGTTTTACAATGGCGGCGGATAGTGTTAGAAAGAGAGGGTCCAGATGGTCTAGCCCAGCTGATTTCTACTGGTCCAGGTTTTGCAGCTCTTTCAGAACATCTGCTGTCTGGATAAGGGTGAAGGAGAAGCCGGGGAGGCTTGGGCGAGTAGCTGCGGGGGGGGGGCTGGGGGCTGTTGGTTGGGGTTGAGCCAGGAGGAAGGCATGGCCAGCTGTTGAGCAATGCTTATTGAAATTTTCGATTATCATGGATTTATCAGTGGTGATCGTGTTACCTAGCCTCAGTGCAGTGGACAGCTGGGAGGAGGTGCTCTTGTTCTTCATGGACTTTACAGTGTCCCAAAACATTTTGGAGTTAGAGCTACAAGATTTAAATTTCTGCTTGAAAAAGCTAGCCTTTGCTTTCCTGACTGACTGCGTGTATTGGTTCCTGACTTCCCTAAACAGTTGCATATCGTGGGGACTATTCGATGCTATGGCAGTCCACACCAGGATGTTTTTGTGCTGGTCAAGGGCAGTCAGGTCTGGAGTGAACCAAGGGCTATATCTGTTCTTAGTTCTGCATTTTTTGAACAGGGCATGCTTATCTAAGATGGTGAGGAAATTACTTTTAAAGAATGACCAGGCATCCTCGACTGACGGGATGAGGTCAATATCCATCAAGGATACCCAGGCCAGGTCGATTAGAAAGGCCTGCTCGCAGAAGTGTTTTCGGGAGTGTTTGACAGTGATGAGGGGTGGTCGTTTGACCCCGGACCCATAGCGGATACAAGCAATGTGGCAGTGATCGCTGAGATCCTGATTGCGTTTAAAGTTAGTAGCCCAGGGCTAGTAGAAGCGTCTTCTCCAACGGAGGCTGGTTGAAGGCACAGCGGATGGAGTATTCGTCGGCAGACCTGTCGTGGTGGTGCGGCGGGGCGCCGTGTCGACTAAGGATCCAAGCCAGGTGGCGAAAGAGGTATTGTAGTTGTAGTAATTTAGTTTTCTATCCGGGAGATGCGCCTGGCTCACGGCTAACTGGTGCTAGCTTCGGGGAAGAGGCGTTAGCCACTATAGTCACTCGATAGCAGAGGTGATCCGGTGCCCAGGTCCAGAGCTTATGGCAAGGATCCGGTGGAGTAGTGTGTTCTAGTCGTGTTTGGGTGGAGTCCGGGTGAACAACTGAGTAGGCCGGGAGGTGGGCCTCGGTATAGCTTCGGTGATGGGTAACTCTGTGGGTGCTAGCTAGCTGTGCAGAAGGTAAAGGTCGGTAGCAGTGGCTGACAATGACTAAAAAGCTTGTAGCTAATTAGCTGGCTAGCTTCTGATGGCTGTGGTTCTTGCTATAAGGCTCAAAAGGACAAATAATAGCAGTTCTGTATCACATTGGGTGAGGCAGGTTACCGGAAGGTATACGAGACGGCCTACAGGGAGGAGGTGAGGGCCCTCGGAGTGTGGTGTCAGGAAAATAACCTCACACTCAACGTCAACAAAACTAAGGAGATGATTGTGGACTTCAGGAAACAGCAGAGGGAACACCCCCCTATCCACATCGATGGAACAGTAGTGGAGAGGGTAGCAAGTTTTAAGTTCCTCGGCATACACATCACAGACAAACTGAATTGGTCCACTCACACTGACAGCGTCGTGAAGAAGGCGCAGCAGCGCCTCTTCAACCTCAGGAGGCTGAAGAAATTCGGCTTGTCACCAAAAGCACTCACGAACTTCTACAGATGCACAATCGAGAGCATCCTGGCGGGCTGTATCACCGCCTGGTCGGCAACTGCTCCGCCTCAACCGTAAGGCTCTCCAGAGGGTAGTGAGGTCTGCACAACGCATCACCGGGGCAAACTACCTGCCCTCCAGGACACCTACACCACCCGATGTTACAGGAAGGCCATAAAGATCATCAAGGACATCAACCACCCGAACCACTGCCTGTTCACCCCGCTATCATCCAGAAGGCGAGGTCAGTACAGGTGCATCAAAGCTGGGACTGAGAGACTGAAAAACAGCTTCTATCTCAAGGCTATCAGACTGTTAAAAAATTGAGTGGCTGCTGCCAACACACTGTCATTGACACTGACCCAACTCCAGCCACTTTAATAATGGGAATTGATGGGAAATGATGTAAATATATCACTAGCCACTTTAAACAATGCTACCTTATATAATGTTACTTACCCTACATTATTCATCTCATATGCATACGTATATACTGTACTCTACATCATCGACTGCATCCTTATGTAATACATGTATCACTAGCCACTTTAACTATGCCACTTTGTTTACTTTGTCTACATACTCATCTCATATGTATATACTGTACTCGATACCATCTACTGTATGCTGCTCTGTACCATCACTCACTCATATATCCTTATGTACATATTCTTTATCCCCTTACACTGTGTATAAGACAGTAGTTTTAGAATTGTTAGTTAGATTACTTGTTGGTTATCACTGCATTGTCGGAACTAGAAGCACAAGCATTTCGCTACACTCGCATTAACATCTGCTAACCATGTGTATGTGACAAATAAAATTTGATTTGATTTGATTGGATTTATAATTGAACTAAAATGGAGAAGAGATTGAAAATAAAATTGAAATATATACAAAAAAAGACGAAAAAATACACGAGAGGACGAACAAAACATGTCTGCACTGCTACGCCATCTTGGATTAAAAGTTCTCTGGGATATTCAAGTCATCAATACATTGCTAATCATGTTTAGAGTTTGGGATCTAGCTAATGATTAGCCCAATGGGGTATGCATATGGAATAATCAGCGTACTGTATCATTTAGCCATTAAGCTGCATCAGTTGAGTTACAGATGATAATGCTTATTACTAATAGCACACCGGCCTGCCTGATAATATGAACCATGTATAGCAGGCGTGGGCAAATTTAAAGGGATGAGGCTGTAGTGGAAGAATGAGAGAAGATATTATACTCGCGACTGGTGACTTTGATGCCAAGCCTGGTGTGTTGATTTAATTTGGCATTGTGTGAATGGATGGCTATATACAGTGCAAAGAGTTAGTTACAACTTACTAGGCTCAGGGGCACACGTCTTAGCTTGGTGTAGGTTTGAACCTAAAACAAGATTGTCAGAAAACAGAAAACACAAATCTATAGTACCAGCTATTCTATACTAATGCACTTTTGATTAAATGTTCATCAGAGCCAATAACAATGCATTGAGTAGCCTAGAACATTCAGTTGATCACACTTTTGATCCTTAAACTATATAAGGTAATTTTGTGCTTACCTGTGCAAGGCAGAACATCTTCCTTCTAAAGGGAAGTAAATAACTATTTGTGAAATAAAATAAATCAAAAAACAAAGTATGCTTTATCCTAAATCTTTTTTAGTGCATACCCATCACACTTTTTTGTCCATTTCCATTTAAAACAAACTGTCATTTTGTACTTACCTCTCGTTTTCCGTTATCTATTCTGGTGTCGTCCAGGATCTTTGAACCTGTTAAGGGAAGTAAATGTATGTTTAGTAATCAAACCTTTGACACATACAGACTAACCACTATGCATTATTATAATCATCCACTTTATGCTCTACGCCAAATGCATGTTTCAACGACCGGCAGTGAACATTTATTTCCTCAACAAATAAGCTTGCTGCTAGGGGGGCTCAAACCCAAGGTTAGACAGGATATAATCAGTACCATCTGCTGAGGATCGCACAGAGCTAACGTGTGCCATGTTACCTGATAGGACCAGCTACAATTTAGTGCTATAAATCCTACACCGTTCAAACGATTTTGATGTAAATACCCTCAAATTAAAGCTGAATGTCTGCACTTTCAGTTCATATTCAGGATTTAATTATAACTCAAATATGCGGTGGTAGACAGTTAAAATAGTAATAACTTGGTCAATGTCCAAATATTTATGGACCTGCCTGTATGGAGCTAACTCTTTCAAAACAGCCACCTAGTTAGTTAGCTTGCATTGACTTAATACTTATTTTTCTAGCCAGATGTTTCTAGCCAAATAGCTAGCCTCTCCTAGGTTTGGCACATATGAAGTCCCTCACTGCAAACCATATTGAACACCATTTTATGTATAGTGGTACAATCTGCCTTTAAAAGTGACTTAAGTATTGTGGGCATTAACTTTACCATGCAGTTAGCTTACTAACCTTGTTTGCTGTTAGCTAGCTTGCTGGCTAACTTCGGCCAACACAGTACCATCTGATGCCCATGTAAAAACTATTGTAATGTTTAACACAGTGGGACCTTGATTGCTGAATGAACACAAAAGCATGTGGGTTTTTGACTGGACTATAAATGCTTATTCGCTGCTAATTAACTGCTTTGTCATTTTGGACATCATGCCTTTAGCTAGTTTACTAATGTCAGGTAACAGTAGATCCATGCCCCTGTCCTTGTGAAAATCACTGTAATGTAACCTACAACTGAGTGAGCTCAAAAAGTTTGCAAGTGGATTTTTTTTACCATAGTTTTGACTATACAGGCTTGTTAACATGATTGTTAGTATTTTATGGTTGTTCCATCTCAAATGGATTGTTTTAGCTTTTAGTTTATTCACTTCTTGATCAGACATTGATCAAGGTAGGCATGCGGACGCTTTACCAATAGCATGAAGTTGTTTCAATTTGACTGCAGCCACATCTCTCGAAGCTTGTGTTAGATGCTCAAAAAGCATTTCATATTATATCATAACATCAAGTTCAACAAGGTGACCTAACATCAACGTGTAAACAATGTTGTAGGTTGATTTACTGTTTTGTACACTCAGTGTATTCCCATCACATTAATCAACATTTTATAATTTGATTTTAAAAAAGGATTATGCATGACAACATATTAGGCAAGAATTAAGAGTAGGCAAAGTGATCGTGTCAGGCCAAAATGATATCAAATGTTTTACCATTGCAACATTTGATTTACAGTCACATTTACTGTGGTTGTCTGGAGTGCGCTATAGAGAGTCACAACTCGCGATGCCTCATTGTGATTGGTTATTCCCCATCACTTGCAGACAGGTTATCGGTATTATTGGGCTATATCAGCTAATAGGATAGATGTAGTTTGAAAGAGTGCCAAAGTTGGAGCGAGAGCAGACAATCACTTATGTGATGTATGTATGTATGTATGTATGTATGTATGTATGTATGTATGTATGTATATTTATTATTTATTATATATATATATATATTTATTTTACATTATAGGCATACACAATTTCTTCAGATTCTTATGTGTCCATATTTCCATGAGTTTCTAGTGGATAGATCATATGGTTCAAGAGAAAATAGCATAATTAATGAACAAACTACATAATTTGAAAGCTTCTGCAATGATTACCTTTTTCCACAACTGACACCACTTTGGCCCCAAAACATTCTTTAAAAATATGTTTAACCGCAAATGTAAAAAAAATAACACTTACTTTCTGACATGTTCCTCTTCTTGCTTTGGCAAATGCCACAGATATAAAAACCTGAAAGAATAAAAGAAATGGACCTTATTCCCAAAGGGTATTCAACGATGTTATACATCTCAAACCAACATTCAAATCATGACTTTTTGGATGGTCTTTCCCATCAGTGATCTATTTGTTGACATGTTGAATGTCAGGAAAGTTTTTAGTACTTTTTTTTCTATAGATTTCAATGGTTCACTTACGCTTTTCAAATGATCACGGCCGTGGCTTTCAGGTCCATAGGGAGGTCTTCAGCATATGGTCTGTGTAATTCTGAAAGGAAAAGTAGTTTCGCGTCTTCCTTATATATACTGTATAGACAAAAGAAAAGCTGTGTGGGCGGTTCTTAGGGAGCTCGGTGGATATAAAATTAGAAAAGATTCTTCTTCTCTTCATTTATTTTCAAATTTATCAAGACAAAATGGGTGGTAAAAATTCTAGCCCTCCTCCTACTCCTCCTCCTCCTCGAGCTGTGCCTGCAGGTGAGAATTGATTGATTTTGCTAACTTTACATTTGAGTTTTTCAATCCTGGAAATGTGTTTACTGGTTTTGAGTGATTTGATCATTAACAATGTATTATGTTTTGCAGGCCGTGACATTAGAATTGTGATGATTGGAAAAACTGGAGCAGGTAAAAGTGCCACGGGAAACACCATTCTGGGGAAAAACATTTTTACATCTATTGAAAACGCTGCCTCCGTGACTGAGAGTTGTGTTAAAGAAAGAGTTCATGCTAATAGATGGATATATGTGGTGGACACACCAGGACTGTTAGACACTGGGAAGACTCCAGTGTATATCGAAGGAGAGATAGTGAGGTGTCTTCAAGAGTCAGCCCCTGGTCCTCATGCTTTCTTGCTGGTTGTGGAGGCAACGACATGGAGAAAGGAGGATCAGAATACTGTGGACGATCTGGAGAGGCTCTTTGGACCAGAGATCTTCAAGTTCATGATTGTCCTCTTTACTCACGGTGATAAACTTGGGGGTCAAACAATTGAAACCTTTGTACGTGATGGTGATCTGCAAGTTCAAGCAATTCTAGAACGCTGTTCTGGCAGATTCCATGTTTTCGACAATACAAAAAGAAGTCACAACGATAGAAATCATAGAGATCAAGTTGTTGATCTGGTCACTATGATTGACAAAATGGTGGCAGTAGCTGGAGGAGGATACTTCCATCTTCCAAAAACAGAATAGAATGGGCTTGTACACTCTGGTAAACTCATTGGTACACTTAGTCGGGGGAGGGGAAGACATGCCCAGGTTTTATACGAAGGGACTCAACAAATCACAGCACATATTGAAGGGTGCACTTCCTGCTTTTACTTCCTGCTATTGGTACACTCACAATGGCTGCCAGTCCAACCATTATGCCATAATTGACTTTCTACTTCTATGGGTATTTCAGACATGGAAGATTAAGGTTATGTTTACAAAAATAAAGATTTGAAGACATCATCAAGGCATTGGATTCCAGCAAAGCAAGATACAAAAATGATCTGCTAACAAACATGTTCAGTGATAGAGCTCTTAGGTTGCAGTAATATTCAAAGTATGTTAGGAATAAACATATAGAATTGGAGTATAAGTACAAAATGTATAAGAAAAACATTGTTTTGCATAATACATGTTGATCTATTGTAAGAAATCCTGTCAATACAATTTTTTGAAATTGATAGTGAGCATTGTAAATTCTGATGAAAAACAATAAACTTTGATAATCACTATTATGGTTTGTTGATTATTATTTAGTCTACACATTATCCTAATAGCATACCTTTGACAATAATGTATAAATTATTAACTGAGAAAGTGAAGTGAAAGTGGATTTTTAAATATTTGTTTAAGACATTTAAGATAGGATTACTTGTTTTCAGATGCTGAATTGCATTGACATCGGTATACAGTGCATTCAGAAAGTATTCAGACCCCTTGACTTTTTCCATATTTTGTTACGTTACAGCCATATTAAAAAGAAGAAGAAATGTCCCTCAATCTACACACTACCCCATAATGTCAAAGCAAAAACAGGTTTTTAGAAATGTTTGCTAATTTCTGTCACGTCCTGACCTTAGTTCCTTTTTTATGTCTCTGTTTTATGTTGGTCAGGGCGTGAGTTGGGGTGGGCATTCTATGTTTTTTGTTCTGGGTTTTGTATTTCTGTGTTTGGCCTGGTATGGTTCCCAATCAGAGGCAGCTGTCGATCGTTGTCTCTGATTGAGAACCATACTTAGGTAGCCTGTTTTCCCACTATGATTTGTGGGTAGTTGTTTTCTGTCTTTCTGTGTCTGCACCAGACAGAACTGTTTCGTTTGTTCCTCTTTGTCTTTTAGGTGCCTTTTGGCAAACTCCTAGCTGGTTGTCATGCGCCTTTTACTGAGGAGTGGCTTCTGTCTAGCCACTCTACCATAAAGGCCTGATTGGTGGAGTGCTGCAGAGAGGGTTGTCCTTCTGGAAGGTTCTCCCATCTCCACAGAGGAATTCTGGAATTCTGTCAGAGTGACCATCGGGTTCTTGGTCATCTCCCTGACCAAAGCCCTTCTCCCCCAATTGTTCAGTTTGGACGGACGGCCAGCTGTAGGAAGAGTCTTGGTGGTTCCAAACTTCTTCTATTTAAGAACGATGGAGGCCACTGTGTTCTTAGGGACCTTCAATGCTGCAGAAATGTGTTGGTACCCTTCCCCAGATCTGTGTCTCGACACAATCCTGTCTCAGAGTTCTATGGACAATTCCTTCAACCTCACGGCTTGGTTTTTGCTGTGACAACTGTGGGACCTTATAGAGACAGGTGTGTGCCTTTCCAAATCATGTCCAATCAGTTGAATTGATCACAGGTGGACTCCAATCAAGTTGTAGAAACATCTCAAGGATGGTCAATGGAAACATGATTCACCTGAGCTCAATTTCGAGTTTCATAGCAAAGGGTCTGAATACTTATGTAAATAAGGTATCTGTTTTTTATTTTTTAAATACATTTGCAAACATTTCCCCAAAACTGTTTTTGCTTTGTCATTTTGGGGTATTGTATGTAGATTGATGAGGATATATTTTTATTTAATCCATTTCAGAATAAGGGAAGGGGTCTGGATCTTTTTAAAATATATTTGATTTGATTATTTTCACCTAACCCCACCACCCCTCCCCTAATTGGAGTAAATAATGGACAACAACACTTAGGCTTCAACTTCTTGTTGCTTTCAGTCCCACACTTCAGCTCCACTCAACCCTTCCCATCTAACACCATACATTTTTTGTATATGGCCAATATGCTAAGGGCTGTTCTTGTGCACGATGTAAAAATAGGGCTTTTTTCAGATTATTTTGTGCTACTCCATCTCTGTGCCACATAAAGATGCCTTATATGTAAGGTCACTCTGCTGAGTCGTGCACTTCAATCACAGATTCAACCATACACGTTAAAAAAACAATCTGACTGAAGGCCTCATATATATACATATTCACGTAGTGTATAAAACATTAACACCTTCCTAATATAGAGATATACCCCCCTTTACCCTAAATTTGTCAGGGCATGGACTCTACAAGGAGTCAAAGGCATTCCACAGGGGTGCTGGCCCATTTTGACTCCAATGCTTCCCACAGTTGTGTTCATGGAACATTCTTATTCCACACAGGAAACAGTTGAGTGTGAAATACCCAGCAGCGTTGCAGTTCTTAGTACAAACCGGTCCCCCTTGGCAGCTACTACCAGAGCCTGTACAAGGGCACTTAAATATTTTATCTTACCCATTCACCCTCTGAAAGGCACACACACACAATCCATGTCTCAAGACCTGTTTCCTCCCCTTCATGTACACTGATGGATTTAACAAGTGACATCAATAAGGGATCATAGCTTTCACCTGGTCAGTCTACAGTCGTGGCCAAAAGTTGAGAATGACACAAATATACATTTTCACAAAGTCTGCTGCCTCAGTTTGTATGATGGCAATTTGCATATACTCCAAAATGTTATGAAGATTGATCAGATGAATTTAAATAAATTGCAAAGTCCCTCTTAGCCATGCAAATGAACTGAATCCCACAAAAACATTTCCACTGCATTTCAGCCCTGCCACAAAAGGACCAGCTGACATGTCAGTGATTCTCTCGTTAACACAGGTGTGAGTGTTGACTAGGACAAGGCTAGAGATCACTCTGTAATGCTGATTGAGTTTGAATAACAGACTGGAAGCTTCAAAAGGAGGGTGGTGCTTGGAATCATCGTTCTTCCTCTGTCAACCATGGTTACCTGCAAGGAAACACGTGCCGTCATCATTGCTTTACACAAAAAGGGCTTCACAAGCAAGGATATTGCTGCCAGTAAGATTACACCTAAATCAACCATTTATCTGATCATCAACAACTTCAAGGAGAGCGGTTAAATTGTTGTGAAGTAGGCTTCAGGGCACCCAAGAAAGTCCAGAAAGTGCCAGGACCGTCTCCTAAAGTTGATTCAGCTGCGGGATCGGGGCACCACCAGTACATAGCTTGCTCAGGAATGACAGCAGGCAGGTGTGAGTGCATCTGCACACACAGTGAGGAGAAGACTTTTGGAGGATGGCCTGGTGTCAACAAGGGCAGCAAAGAAGCCACTTCTCTCCAGGAAAAACATCAGGGGCAGACTGATATTCTGCAAAAGGTACAGGAATTGGACTGCTGAGGACTGGGGTAAAGTCATTTTCTCTGATGAATCCCCTTTCCGATTGTTTGGGGCATCCTGAAAAAAGCTTGTCCGGAGAAGACAAGGTGAGCTCTACCATCAGTCCTGTGTCATGCCAACAGTAAAGTATCCTGAGACCATTCAAAAACCCAACAAATTCTGACAAACTCCAAGCATTGATTATGCAAGAATGGGCTGCCATCAGTCAAGATGTGGCCCAGAAGTTAATTGACAGCATGCCAGGGCAGATTGCAGAGGTCTTCAAAAAGAAGGGTCAACACTACAAATAGACTCTTTGCATCAACTTCATGTAATTGTCAATGAAAGCCTTTGACACTTATGAAGTGCTTGTAATTATACTTCAGTATTCCATAGTAACATCTGACAGAAATATCTAAAGACACTGAGGCAACTTTGTGAAATTAATATTAGTGTCATTCTCAGAAGTTTTGGCCACAACTGTATGTCAAAGAGAGAGCAGGTGTTCATGTTTTGTACACTCAGTGTATATATTTCATTAAAACAAAGACAATTTAAAAAGTACATACGGTATTTGTCAACACAACATGTAGTGATATAAAACCCAAACTACACTGACCTGACAACCTGTAACAGAATTCCTCTTCTTCAGAGGAGGAGTAGCAAGGATCAGACCAATGTGCAGGGTGGTAACTGTTCATAATGATATATTTAATACATCAACTGAACAAAATAACAACAGTACCAACAAACAACCGAAACAGTCCCGTATGGTGAAAACACTAACACAGGATACAACCATCCACAAAACACAATGGAAAACAGGCTACCTAAGTATGGTTCTCAATCAGGGACAACGATGGACAGCTGCCTCTGATTGAGAACCATACCAGGCCAAACACAGAAATACCAAATCATAGAAAAAAGAACATAGACAACCCACCCAACTAAAACAAAGACATAACAAAAGAACTAGGGTCAGAACGTGACACAACCTGTAAATGCCATTTCAGCCTGAGCCAAGTACATGAAAGTGAGTAAATATACTTCTTTCTAGAACTCCAGAGAAAGTAGAGATGATAAGCTTTATTGTCACTTTGTCTGATTGATAAGAATGCAGTTTAGAATACAATATCCTGAGTGTCAGTCTGTTACTGCTCTCTTGTCAACTCCTTTTTTTACATGACAATGAATGACAAGGGGATATTCTCAATTGCATATTCCTCAAGTCCTCGTCTCATTCTCAAAAACCATTGAAGGAGAAGGTCAGAGGGAAGAGAAGGAGACGGGGAGAGTGGGTGCGAGGAGTATGCAATTGAGAATGCAACTCTTCCAGTTTACATGTGAAGTTTAGAATGAGTGTTTTTTGGCGGGAAATTATTATTCTGGGTAAAAAAAAAACACTCCAGTTCATGAATGTCTAAAACTAGATATTTTTAGTTTCCTGGCCCAGAAATTGATTTCGACAAACAAATCAGTCCCCAAAAAATCTGTTCGGCCCTCAAGCCAAAAGGTTTGACCCATGTCCGCTTTAGAACACAATCTGGAGTTTAGAATGTATTTCTGTGACTTTAGAACACAATCTGGAGTTTAGAATGTATTTATGTGACTTTAGAACACAATCTGGAGTTTAGAATGTATTTATGTGACTTTAGAACACAATCTGGAGTTTAGAATGTATTTATGTGACTTTAGAACACAATCTGGAGTTTAGAATGTATTTATGTGACTTTAGAACACAATCTGGAGTTTAGAATGTATTTATGTGACTTTAGAACACAATCTGGAGTTTAGAATGTATTTCTGTGACTTTAGAACACAATCTGGAGTTTAGAATGTATTTCTGTGACTTTAGAACACATTCTAGAGTTTAGAATGTATTTCTGTGACTTTAGAACACATTCTAGAGTTTAGAATGTATTTCTGTGGATGCGGTCCTGTTCCATCTGAGACTTGGCCTTCTTCTTGAGCAGCAGGATGTGTTCAGAAAACTCCCTCACAGCCCCCAGGCCTGCAGCACTGTGGCAGGAGTATTTAGCAGCGTTGATCGCCACCACTGGGGCATCCCGGGGTACTGCACTCAGCCCAGCCAGGTTCAGACAGTCAACATCGGGTGCCTCATTACCTGTAGGAGGGAGAGATGGAGGGATGAAATGGAGGTGTGAGATTAGTTTTATTTTATTTTAAATCTATTTAAGTGTCCATAAGGTGGTTATGGAAGTATTCTAAGAAAGAGCTGATCGTGGACTACAGGAAAAGGAGGGCCGAACAGGCCCCCATTAACATGGACAGGGCTGTAGTGGAGCGGGTCGAGAGTTTCAAGTTCCTTGGTGTCCACATCACCAACTGACTATCATGGTCCAAACACACCAAGACAGTCATGAAGAGGGCACGACAACACCTTTAACCCCTCAGCAGTCTGAAAAGATTTGGCATGGGTCCCCAGATCCTCAAAAAGTTCTACAGCTACACCATCGAGAGCATTGTGACCGGTTAATCACCGCCTGGTATGGCACCTGCTTGGCATCTGAACATAAAGTGCTACAGAGGGTAGTGCGTACGGCCCAGTACATCACTGGGCCCAAGCTTCCTGCCATCCAGGACCTAGAGGAAAGAGGAATGGCCCAAAAATTGTCAATGACTCCAGTTACCCAAGTCATAGACTGTTCTCTCTGCAACCGCACTACAAGCCGGTACCAGAGTGCCAAATGTAGGACCAAAAGGCTCTTCGGTCTGCACTTCGGTCTGCAGGTAGTATAACTTTTCATTACATTTCATTATAGTACAACGGTTTGATTTGTCTAATCTTAGCAATTTCTTCTTAGCTTGCTACATAGCCGTCTTTGTATCAAAGATAATTGCGTAATTATCGTATTTCGTCGTCCTAACGTATCTGCCCAGCAGCTAGCCAGCTAGCTAACGCCCACCGTCTACATAGCTAGCTACATAGCCGTCTCTGTATCAAAGATAATTGTGTAGTCTAGAGCGATTTTCTAGGTTACCTAGCCAGCTATTGTCGTTCTTTTAACGCAGCGTAACGTAATCAACACTGCTAGCTAGCTAGCCAGCTAGCCCCTGAATCAACAATGCAGCCAGCTATTTGTCGCCCTTAACGTAGGAGACACTGCTAGCTAGCTAACAGCTAGCCAACGTCTACCGATTAGAACTCAACAACCCGGTCGCATTCCGCCTCGCTCCACAGGTAGTATCACATTTTCATTTAATTTCATTACAGTACAACAGTTTGATTTGTTTGATCGTAGCTAGCTACATAGCTAGCTACATAGCCGTCTCTGTATCAAAGATAATTGTGTAGTCTAGAGCGATTTTCTAGGTTACCTAGCCAGCTATTGTCGTTCTTTTAACGCAACGTAACGTAATCAACAACGCAGCCACTGCCAGCTAGCCTACAAAGTCAACAACGCAGCCACTGCCAGCTAGCCTACTTCAGCAGTACTGTATCATTTTTAATCATTTTAGTCAATAAGATTCTTGCTACGTAAGCTCAACTTTCTGAACATTCGAGACGTGTAGTCCACTTGTCATTCCAATCTCCTTTGCATTAGCGTAGCCTCTTCTGTAGCCTGTCAACTATGTGTCTGTCTATCCCTGTTCTCTCCTCTCTGCACAGACCATACAAACGCTCCACAGCCACCCCTGGTGGTCACGACCCATGTGGAGTTCCAGGTCTCTAGCCTCTGGAACTGCCGATCTGTTCATCTCAGCCTATGCCTCCCTCCAGTCCCTCGACTTCTTGCACTGACGGAAACATGGATCACCACAGATAACACTGCTACTCCTACTGCTCTCTCATCGTCCGCCCACGTGTTCTCTCGAGAGCTTCTGGTCAGCAGGGTGGTCGGGATCCTCATCTCTCCCAAGTGGTCATTTCTCTTTCTCCCCTTACCCATCTGTCTATCGCCTCCTTTGAATTCCATGCTGTCACAGTTACCAGCCCTTTCAAGCTTAACATCCTTATCATTTATCGCCCTCCAGGTTCCCTCGGAGAGTTCATCAATGAGCTTGATGCCTTGATAAGCTCCTTTCCTGAGGACGGCTCACCTCTCACAGTTCTGGGCGACTTTAACCTCCCCACGTCTACCTTTGACTCATTCCTCTCTGCCTCCTTCTTTCCACTCCTCTCCTCTTTTAACAGAGGGGCGGTCTGGCGACGGGTGGGGGGCGATCTGGTGGCGGCAGGTTGCGGAGGGTACTTGTCACTACTTATCGAAGGTAAATCTGAACCACTTTCAGTTCAACTCGTAATTACCAAGATTGTTTTTGACAATGGTTAAGCTCTCTTTTATGCCTGAATGTGAGTGGGTTGAATGTCAAAATGAAGAGAATTCAATGTTTAGACTTGAAAATACTGATATTTCATTTATCCAGGAATCTCATTTGTGAGTAGGAGATATCCATCAGAATAAGGTGTATAACGTTGCTGCTTCGACTAGTGGAGCCTCTAAGTCCAAAGGCGTTGTTATTTTGATTAAAACGAATATAACTTCATTTATCGAAAAGACTAGCAAGGATACTTCAGGCCGCTTAGCTTCCATTTACACGTCTATGGCAAGAAAGTAGCATTTGTGTCTATCTATGCACCCGCTGTTTTTGAGGACAGCTTTTTCGCTGGGCTTACCAATAAATTGCGATCACTTTCAGAGTATGAATTGGTCATAGGGGCAGATATGAATGCAGCTTTCGATCTCAACCTTGATAGATCCACACAAACGTTTTCACCTGACCAACAATCAGCATCATTAGTGTTGAATGGAATGACGGAACATCTCAGTATCTCTGTGTGGCGAGTTCAGAATCCGGGCATCAAAGATTATACCTGTTCTTCTGCATATCACAAATCATACTCTAGAATTGATTGTTTTCTATTCTCTAAGTATGTGCGTCATGCCAATATAAATATTGCCTGCGATGCTTTCAGATCATGATCCCCTGGTTACCCAAGTGGGTGTGAGCTTTAAGGCAAATAAAACAAAACGTTGGCATTTTAATATGACCCTTCTTCAAAACTAATTGTCCGTGGCTGAATTTCAATTTGCATTTTTAGAAAAAAACACAAGGACTCTGTAGAGGACCCCAGGTTTACATGGATGGCTACTACAGGGTTTATCACAGACTTTACATCTTATGCATCTCACCTCAATAAAGCCAGGAATCACAGAATCAAGTTATTGGAGAAAACATTTAAAATCACTTCAACAAAACTCCCTATTGTTTTGAGGTGCGTTCGGGAGTCCGCACCTTAGGGGGGGGGGTTCTGTCACGCCCTGGTCGAAGTATTTTGTGTTTATCTTTATGTATTGGGTCTGGCCAGGGTGTGGCATGGGTTTTTGTATGTGGGTGTGTATATATTGGGATTGTAGCTAGTGGGGTGATCTAGCAAAGTGTATGGCTGTCTGGAGTGGTTCTCAATCAGAGGCAGGTGTTCATCGTTGTCTCTGATTGGGAACCATATTTAGGCAGCCATCTTCTTTGAGTTTGTTGTGGGTGATTGTCCTTGTTCCTGTCTATGTGTTAGTGTACACAAGTATAGGCTGTTTCGGTTTTCGTTACGTTCTTTGTTTTGTAGTGTTTGTATTTTAGATTTGTGTTACGTTTTGTTCATTAAACATGGATCGCAATCTACACGCTGTGTTTTGGTCCGACTCTCCTTCACACCTAGAAAACCGTTACAGGCAGAATGTAGTTGGGCTTCTCCTACACTGATTACATCCTCCTCTCATCATCACTATATGCAGACGATATTCTCTATCAAAAATTCAATCTCCTCTTTATTATCCACATTTGAAGAATTCAAATTGCTGTCCAGGTATAAAATAAATTGGACAAAATCAGCATTAATGTTACTGAATGAAGCGGCCAAAAAAAGTTTCACTTCCCTCAACAATTCCTATGAAAACACAGCTCATGTATTTGGGTATAAGTATACAAACATCCCAAACATGGTCTGGTGCAGTTTAATTATGTCAAGATGAACGAGAAGGAAGGAAGGAAGTTTAATGGGATTTAACAGTTTGGGAGAAGTTATCTGCTTCTTTACAACCTAGGGGCAGCTTCCATAAAGATGAATGTGTTTCTACGTATTAGTTTCCTGAGCATGATGAACCCACTTCAGCCACCTGTAGGCTATTGGGGAAGGATTGATAAACGGGTGGTGTCAGAGGAAGGCCCTAAACATTGTCATAGACTCCAGCCACCTTAGTCATAGACTGTTCTTTCTGCTACCCCACGGCAAGCGGTACCGGAGTGCCAAGTCTAGGTCCAAGAGGCTTCTAAACATCTTTAACTCCTAAACCATAAGACTCCTGAACATCTAATCAAATGGCTACCCAGACTATTTGCATTGCCCCCCTCTCTTCTACACTGCTGCTACTCTCTGATATTATCTATGCATAGTCACTTTAATAACTACCTACATCTACATATTACCTCGACTAACCAGTTCCCCTGCACATTGACTCTGTACCGGTACCCCCTGTATATAGCCTCGCTATTGTTCTTTTACTGCTGTTCTTTAATTATTTGTTACTTTGATTAATTATTCTTATTTTTATTTATTATAACTGCATAGTTGGTTAATTAAGGGCTTGTATGTAATAATTCCACTGTAAGGTTACACCTGTTGTATTCGGAGCATGTGACAAAATAACATTTGATTTGATTTCCATCTCAGAAGGGCTCCAAATAAATAACTTCATACGTTTTGATTGACATGAACGCAAAAGTATTACTCAAAATAGAATGTTAAGATTCCACTATATTACAAACTGTACTATAAAACTAAAATGAATTAGTAATAGTAGTACTATTTGTAGTAGTAGCAGTTGTAGCAGCAGTAGTAGTAGTAGTAGTCGTAGTAAATTGTTAAATGAAAAGAACAGTGAGTTTACCCATATAGGCGACCTCCTTCCAGTCCAGATCCCTGTTGTCCATCATGGCTATGACCTCACCCTGGATGTCCTTGCCCAGCTGCCTGACCTCGCAGCCTGTCCTCTGGGATAGATTGTCAGCCAGGGCCTTGGTCACAGGGTCCTCACTGGATGAGATCAGGATCACCTGGAGGAGACAGAATAAAACAAATGTCTATGCTCTGTGTTTTGTATGGCTGCTCTGTGTGTTGAATATAAGCTCTGTTTTGTATGGAAGCTCTGTTTTGTATGGAAGCTCTGTTTTGTATGGAAGCTCTGTTTTGTATGGAAGCTCTGTTCTATGTATTGTACAGACTGAGTGTAAGGAGGAAATATCAGTTCATATTCAGTTCAGAGTGATTAACACAATGTTTAACATACAGTTTTTAGAGTTCTGTAATACAAATCATTCCCAGTGTTCTGTTTGTGACATTCAAGGTGCAGGTTGATGGTCACTAGACTTGATAGTGAATGTTATGGATTATTGTCTTATCTGTTGATAGTGATTGACACCAGACTGGATGTACAAGGTCTGAGGACACACTGATTATTCACTGTTGTATTGTATTGCCATTGTGTGTGAACTCGGTTGATTCTGTAGCAGCTGGACAAGTCACTGCCTTTTGTTTTGTCTTCCTACAAGCCTCTGGGCTGGTGTTTATCTGGTGCTGTCTGATTAGGATATAAAGGGTCTGTCTCCAAGAGGACTGGTGTTTA
Source organism: Oncorhynchus nerka (assembly GCF_034236695.1). Taxonomy (NCBI): domain Eukaryota; kingdom Metazoa; phylum Chordata; class Actinopteri; order Salmoniformes; family Salmonidae; genus Oncorhynchus; species Oncorhynchus nerka. Next base: position 14,162,391 of record NC_088403.1, read on the forward strand.
CAGAACATTTGGTGCTGTCTGATTAGGATATAAAGAGCTCCATTTTTATGGAACGGTCTGCCTACCCATGTCAGAGACGCAAACTCGGTCTCAACCTTTAAGTCTTTACTGAAGACTCATCTCTTCAGTGGGTAATATGATTGAGTGTAGTCTGGCCCAGGAGTGGGAAGGTGAACGAAAAGGCTCTGGAGCAACGAACCGCCCTTGCTGTCTCTGCCTGGCCGGTTCCCCTCTTTCCACTGGGAGTCTCTGCCTCTAACCCTGTTACGGGGGCTGAGTCACTGGCTTACTGGGGCTCTCTCATGCCGTCCCTGGTGGGGGGTGCGTCACCTGGGTGGGTTGATTCACTGTTGTGGTCAGCCTGTTTGGGTTGGCGCCCCCCCCCTTGGGTTGTGCCGTGGCGGAGATCTTTGTGGGCTATACTCGGCCTTGTCTCAGGATGGTAAGTTGGTGGTTGAAGATATCCCTCTAGTGGTGTGGGGGCTGTGCTTTGGCAAAGTGGGTGGGGCTATATCCTTCCTGTTTGGCCCTGTCCGGGGGTGTCCTCGGATGGGGCCACAGTGTCTCCTGACCCCTCCTGTCTCAGCCTCCAGTATTTATGCTGCAGTAGTTTATGTGTCGGGGGGCTAGGGTCAGTTTGTTATATCTGGAGTACTTCTCCTGTCCTATTCGGTGTCCTGTGTGAATCTAAGTGTGCGTTCTCTAATTCTCTCCTTCTCTCTTTCTTTCTCTCTCTCGGAGGACCTGAGCCCTAGGACCATGCCCCAGGACTACCTGACATGATGACTCCTTGCTGTCCCCAGTCCACCTGGCCATGCTGCTGCTCCAGTTTCAACTGGCCTGGGCCCTAGGACCATGTCCCAGGACTACCTGACATGATGACTCCTTGCTGTCCCCAGTCCACCTGGCCATGCTGCTGCTCCAGTTTCAACTGTTCTGCCTTACTATTATTCAACCATGCTGGTCATTTATGAACATTTGAACATCTTGGCCACGTTCTGTTATAATCTCCACCCGGCACAGCCAGAAGAGGACTGGCCACCCCACATATGCTCTCTCTAATTCTCTCTTTCTTTCTCTCTCTCAGAGGACCTGAGCCCTAGGACCGTGCCCCAGGACTACCTGACATGATGACTCCTTGCTGTCCCCAGTCCACCTGACTGTGCTGCTGCTCCAGTTTCAACTGTTCTGCCTTATTATTATTCGACCATGCTGGTCATTTATGAACATTTGAACATCTTGGTCATGTTCTGTTATAATCTCTACCCGGCACAGCCAGAAGAGGACTGGCCACCCCACATAGCCTGGTTCCTCTCTAGGTTTCTTCCTAGGTTTTGGCCTTTCTAGGGAGTTTTTCCTAGCCACCGTGCTTTTCCACCTGCATTGTTTGCTGTTTGGGGTTTTAGGCTGGGTTTCTGTACAGCACTTTGAGATATCAGCTGATGTACGAAGGGCTATATAAATACATTTGATTTGATTTAAAGGGCCCGTCTCCAAGAGGCTGGTGTTTACAGAACATGTGGTGCTGTCTGAATCGGATATAAAGGGTCTGTCTCCAAGAGGCTGGTGTTTACAGAACATTTGGTGCTGTCTGATTAGGATATAAAGGGCCTGTCTCCAAGAGGCTGGTGTTTACAGAACATGTGGTGCTGTCTGATTAGGATATAAAGGGCCTGTCTCCAAGAGGCTGGTGTTTACAGAACATTTGGTGCTGTCTGATTAGGATATAAAGGGCCTGTCTCCAAGAGGCTGGTGTTTACAGAACATTTGGTGCCGTCTGATTAGGATATAAAGGGTCTGTCTCCCTGTTGCAACTTGTAATAAACCAGAATGATTTTTGATTGACTGCTCTCCTTTTTGTTCACCTGGATATTCATATTACACCATAGACATTACAACATAGACATTACAACATAGACATTACAACATAGACATTACAACATAGACATTACAACATAGACATTACAACATAGACATTACAACCTAGACATTACAACATAGACAATACAACATAGACAATACAACCTAGACATTACAACATAGACATTACAACATTACAACATAGACATTACAACATAGACATTACAACATAGACAATACAACATAGACATTACAACATAGACATTACAACCTAGACAATACAACCTAGACAATACAACCTAGACAATACAACCTAGACAATACAACCTAGACATTACAACCTAGACATTACAACCTAGACATTACAACCTAGACATTACAACCTAGACATTACAACCTAGACAATACAACCTAGACAATATAACCTAGACATTACAACATAGACAATACATTAATTTGTGGTAGCAGTCGTTGTAAAAAATAAAGTAACACCTGTCTGTCACTGTTTGATCTTTTAAAACACAATGAATGAATCACCAGTAGTCATCTCATTATCTTTGTATCTCCACTCCCTCTCTCTGCAGTGTGTGTGTTCTATATGTACAGTATCTGTACCTCCACTCCCTCTCTCTGCAGTGTGTGTGTTCTATATGTACAGTATCTGTACCTCCACTCCCTCTCTCTGCAGTGTGTGTGTTCTATATGTACAGTATCTGTACCTCCACTCCCTCTCTCTGCAGTGTGTGTGTTCTATATGTAGAGTATCTGTACCTCCACCCCCTCTCTCTGCAGTGTGTGTGTGTTCTATATGTACAGTATCTGTACCTCCACTCCCTCTCTCTGCAGTGTGTGTGTTCTATATGTACAGTATCTGTACCTCCACCCCCTCTCTCTGCAGTGTGTGTGTTCTATATGTACAGTATCTGTACCTCCACTCCCTCTCTCTGCAGTGTGTGTGTTCTATATGTACAGTATATGTACCTCCACTCCCTCTCTCTGCAGTGTGTGTGTTCTATATGTACAGTATCTGTACCTCCACTCCCTCTCTCTGCAGTGTGTGTGTTCTATATGTACAGTATCTGTACCTCCACTCCCTCTCTCTGCAGTGTGTGTGTTCTATATGTACAGTATCTGTACCTCCACTCCCTCTCTCTGCAGCGTGTGTGTGTTCTACATGTTCTATATGTACAGTATCTGTACCTCCACTCCCTCTCTCTGCAGTGTGTGTGTGTTCTATATGTTCAGTATCTGTACCTCCACTCCCTCTCTCTGCAGTGTGTGTGTTCTATATGTACAGTATCTGTACCTCCATTCCCTCTCTCTGCAGTGTGTGTTCTATATGTACAGTATCTGTACCTCCACTCCCTCTCTCTGCAGTGTGTGTGTTCTATATGTACAGTATCTGTACCTCCACTCCCTCTCTCTGTAGTGTGTGTGTGTGTTCTATATGTACAGTATCTGTACCTCCACTCCCTCTCTCTGCAGTGTGTGTTCTATATGTACAGTATCTGTACCTCCACTCCCTCTCTCTGCAGTGTGTGTGTTCTATATGTACAGTATCTGTACCTCCACTCCCTCTCTCTGCAGTGTGTGTGTTCTATATGTTCAGTATCTGTACCTCCACCCCCTCTCTCTGCAGTGTGTGTGTTCTATATGTACAGTATCTGTACCTCCACTCCCCCTCTCTGCAGTGTGTGTGTTCTATATGTACAGTATCTGTACCTCCACTCCCTCTCTCTGCAGTGTGTGTGTTCTATATGTACAGTATCTGTACCTCCACTCCCTCTCTCTGCAGTGTGTGTGTTCTATATGTACAGTATCTGTACCTCCACTCCCTCTCTCTGCAGTGTGTGTGTTCTATATGTACAGTATCTGTACCTCCACTCCCTCTCTCTGCAGCGTGTGTGTGTTCTACATGTTCTATATGTACAGTATCTGTACCTCCACTCCCTCTCTCTGCAGTGTGTGTGTGATCTATATGTTCAGTATCTGTACCTCCACTCCCTCTCTCTGCAGTGTGTGTGTTCTATATGTACAGTATCTGTACCTCCATTCCCTCTCTCTGCAGTGTGTGTTCTATATGTACAGTATCTGTACCTCCACTCCCTCTCTCTGCAGTGTGTGTGTTCTATATGTACAGTATCTGTACCTCCACTCCCTCTCTCTGTAGTGTGTGTTCTATATGTACAGTATCTGTACCTCCACTCCCTCTCTCTGCAGTGTGTGTTCTATATGTACAGTATCTGTACCTCCACTCCCTCTCTCTGCAGTGTGTGTGTTCTATATGTACAGTATCTGTACCTCCACTCCCTCTCTCTGCAGTGTGTGTGTGTTCTATATGTTCAGTATCTGTACCTCCACCCCCTCTCTCTGCAGTGTGTGTGTTCTATATGTACAGTATCTGTACCTCCACTCCCCCTCTCTGCAGTGTGTGTGTTCTATATGTACAGTATCTGTACCTCCACTCCCTCTCTCTGCAGTGTGTGTGTTCTATATGTACAGTATCTGTACCTCCACTCCCTCTCTCTGCAGTGTGTGTGTTCTATATGTACAGTATCTGTACCTCCACTCCCTCTCTCTGCAGTGTGTGTTCTATATGTACAGTATCTGTACCTCCACTCCCTCTCTCTGCAGTGTGTGTGTTCTATATGTACAGTATCTGTACCTCCACCCCCTCTCTCTGCAGTGTGTGTGTTCTATATGTACAGTATCTGTACCTCCACCCCCTCTCTCTGCAGTGTGTGTGTTCTATATGTACAGTATCTGTACCTCCACTCCCTCTCTCTGCAGTGTGTGTGTTCTATATGTACAGTATCTGTACCTCCACCCCCTCTCTCTGCAGTGTGTGTGTTCTATATGTACAGTATCTGTACCTCCACTCCCTCTCTCTGCAGTGTGTGTGTTCTATATGTTCAGTATCTGTACCTCCACTCCCTCTCTCTGCAGTGTGTGTGTTCTATATGTTCAGTATCTGTACCTCCACTCCCCCTCTCTGCAGTGTGTGTGTTCTATATGTACAGTATCTGTACCTCCACTCCCTCTCTCTGCAGTGTGTGTGTTCTATATGTACAGTATCTGTACCTCCACTCCCTCTCTCTGCAGTGTGTGTGTTCTATATGTACAGTATCTGTACCTCCACTCCCTCTCTCTGCAGTGTGTGTGTTCTATATGTTCTGTATCTGTACCTCCACTCCCTCTCTCTGCAGTGTGTGTGTTCTATATGTTCTGTATCTATACCTCCACTCCCTCTCTCTGCAGTGTGTGTGTTCTATATGTACAGTATCTGTACCGCCACTCCCTCTCTCTGCAGTGTGTGTGTTCTATATGTACAGTATCTGTACCGCCACTCCCTCTCTCTGCAGTGTGTGTGTTCTATATGTACAGTATCTGTACCGCCACTCCCTCTCTCTGCAGTGTGTGTGTTCTATATGTACAGTATCTGTACCTCCACTCCCTCTCTCTGCAGTGTGTGTGTTCTATATGTAGAGTATCTGTACCTCCACCCCCTCTCTCTGCAGTGTGTGTGTGTTCTATATGTACAGTATCTGTACCTCCACTCCCTCTCTCTGCAGTGTGTGTGTTCTATATGTACAGTATCTGTACCTCCACCCCCTCTCTCTGCAGTGTGTGTGTTCTATATGTACAGTATCTGTACCTCCACTCCCTCTCTCTGCAGTGTGTGTGTTCTATATGTACAGTATCTGTACCTCCACTCCCTCTCTCTGCAGTGTGTGTGTTCTATATGTACAGTATCTGTACCTCCACTCCCTCTCTCTGCAGCGTGTGTGTGTTCTACATGTTCTATATGTACAGTATCTGTACCTCCACTCCCTCTCTCTGCAGTGTGTGTGTTCTATATGTACAGTATCTGTACCTCCACTCCCTCTCTCTGCAGTGTGTGTGTTCTATATGTTCAGTATCTGTACCTCCACCCCCTCTCTCTGCAGTGTGTGTGTTCTATATGTACAGTATCTGTACCTCCACTCCCCCTCTCTGCAGTGTGTGTGTTCTATATGTACAGTATCTGTACCTCCACTCCCTCTCTCTGCAGTGTGTGTGTTCTATATGTACAGTATCTGTACCTCCACTCCCTCTCTCTGCAGTGTGTGTGTTCTATATGTACAGTATCTGTACCTCCACTCCCTCTCTCTGCAGTGTGTGTGTTCTATATGTACAGTATCTGTACCTCCACTCCCTCTCTCTGCAGTGTGTGTGTTCTATATGTTCTGTATCTATACCTCCACTCCCTCTCTCTGCAGTGTGTGTGTTCTATATGTTCTGTATCTGTACCTCCACTCCCTCTCTCTGCAGTGTGTGTGTTCTATATGTTCTGTATCTATACCTCCACTCCCTCTCTCTGCAGTGTGTGTGTTCTATATGTACAGTATCTGTACCTCCACTCCCTCTCTCTGCAGTGTGTGTGTTCTATATGTACAGTATCTGTACCTCCACTCCCTCTCTCTGCAGTGTGTGTGTTCTATATGTACAGTATCTGTACCTCCACTCCCTCTCTCTGCAGTGTGTGTGTTCTATATGTTCTGTATCTATACCTCCACTCCCTCTCTCTGCAGCATGCGGATACCCATAGTATCTCTGGTGTTGACTGAGACCATCTCCTCTCCAGAGACAGAGATGAGGACGCGGCCGTCAGTCAGACAGCCGGAGACGTTACACAGCAGCAGACGCACCACCTCAGGCTTGTCCAGGCCAAAGTAACCAAACCTGGACAGGAACAACACACACAGGGACAACATTTGGACAACCACTCCTCTGTCTTACAGCATTGTTCATTGTGTTGCTTTACCACAAAATCTAATTATATTTAAAGTGCATTCAAATAAACACTTTCAGAGAGAGAGACAGAGACAGACAGAGACAGACAGAGAGATAAGAGAGAGAGAGATGGTTCGGAGTGAATGACTTGAACAGAGAGGGAACTTGAAATTCTAGGTCAGTGATTTCAGACTACCTCAGTACTCTCTGTTCTGCCACGGGCCAGTCGATATCCACATCAATATCCACACTGTACTCTGGCAGCATCTCATAGTAAGCCCACTTCCCCCCCTGAGAAAGACAACACAAAGGGTATTTCTATTAGCATTCAAAACACTAGTTAACAATAGAATATCTAGTAGTATCACAGATCAGTCCATCTCTCAGTGTGTATGTTGTTTCTATTCAGGCTCACATCCACTGAATGAATAAACGTTATTGATCCACTGAGGGGAATAGGGTTCACCACCAGCAACAGACATACACATCACGGCCTGTATTCATAAAGCATCTCAGAGTAGGGCTGCTGATCTAGGATCAGGTCCTCCCTGTCCATATAGACGTATTCATAATGATTGAAAAAAGAAAACTGATCCTAGACCAGCACTCCTATCCTGAAACGCTTTGTGACTATGGGCCCTGATGGGGTATAGTGCCAGTTACCTGCAGGCCTCTCTCTATCGTCGCTCTGGTATAAATGTAGAAAGATCCGTTCTCACACAGCTCTCCATCCCAGTCCTGTCTCCGGGGCCTGTTACACGGGTCTAAATTCAGAGGCTGGGTGGCTACACTACCTGAACAGGAGAGAGAACACATAGTCAATGTTATAGCTTATAACTAGAAACCAGACTACTTCCTGGTCAGGACAAAAACTAATTTGTCTAAACACCCCTCATCTCTCTATTGTGATACACAGTGATTAGTGGTGGATGGAGTTACTTCAATGTAATGTGCTTGTGAAAGATACTATATTTACAGTTGAAGTCGGAAGTTTACATAAACCTCAGCCAAATACATTTAAACTCAGATTTTCACAATTCCTGACATTTAATCCTAGTAAAAATTCACTGTTTTAGGTTAGTTAGGATCACCACTTTATTTGTGAAATAAAATGTGAATAATATCAGATTAATAGTAGAGAGAATTATTTCTTCCAGCTTTCATTTTTCATCACATTCCCAGTGGGTCAGAAGTTTACATACACTCAATTAGTATCTGGTAGCATTGCCTTTAAATGGTTTAACTTGGGTCAAGCGTTTCAGGTAGTCTTCCACAAGCTTCCCACAATAAGTTGGGTGAATTTTGGCCCATTCCTCCTGACAGAGCTGGTGTAACTGAGTCAGGTTTGTAGGCCTCCTTGCTCGCACAAGTTTTTTCAGTTCTGCCCACAAATTTTCTATGGGATTGAGGTCAGGGCTTTGTGGTGGCCACTCCAATACCTTGACTTTGTTGTCCTTAAACCATTTTGCCACAACTTTGGAAGTATGCTTGGGGTCATTGTCCATTTGGAAGACCCATTTACGACCAAGCTTTAACTTCCTGACTGATGTCTTGAGATGTTGCTTCAAAATATGCACATAATTTTCTTACCTCATGATGCCATCTATTTTGTGAAGTGCACCAGTCCCTCCTGCAGCAAAGCAACCCCCACAACATGCTGCTGCCACCCCCGTGCTTCACGGTTGGGATGGTGTTCTTTGTCTTGTAAGCCTCCCCCTTTTTCCTCCAAACATAACGCTGGTCATTATGGCCAAACAGTTCTATTTTTGTTTCATCAGACCGGAGGACATTTCTCCAAAAAATACGAGCTTTGTTCCCATGTGCAGTTGCAAACCATAGTCTGGCTTTTGGCGGTTTTGGAGCAGTGGCTTCCTCCTTGCTGAGCGTTGATATAGGACTCGTTTTACTGTGAATATAGATACTTTTGTACCTGTTTCCTCCAGCATCTTCACAAGGTCCTTTGCTGTTGTTCTGGGATTGATTTGTACTTTTCGCACCATAGTACGTTCATCTCTAGGAGACAGAATGCGTCTCCTTCCTGAGCGGTATGACGGCTGCGTGGTCCCATGGTGTTTATACTTGCGTACTATTGTTTGTACAGATTAACATGGTACCTTCAGGCATTTTGGAAATTGCTCCCAAGGATGAACCAGACTTGTGGAGGTCTACAACTTCTTTTCTGAGGTCTTGGCTGATTTCTTTAGATTTTCCCACGATGTCAAGCAAAGAGGCACTAGTTTGAAGGTAGGCCTTGAAATACATCCACAGGTACACCTCCAATTGACTCAAATGATGTCAATTAGCCTATCAGAAGCTTCTAAAGCCATGACATCATTTTATGGAGTTTTACAAGCTGTTTAAAGGCACAGTCAACTGAGTGTATGTAAACTTCTGACCCACTGGAATTGTGATTATTTCACTTATAATTCACTCTGTGTGTAAACAATTGTTGAAAAACAAAACTAAAGTTTATTAACAAGAAATTTGTGGAGTGGTTGAAAAACGAGTTTTAATGACTCCAACCTAAGTGCATGTAGACTTCCGACTTCAACTGTACATACGTCACGGCCGTCGAAAGAAGTGAACCAAAGTGCAGCGTGGTGCGCGTACATTTTCCTTTTTATTTAAAATGACAACCAACAAAACAACTGTGAAGCTTACAGGGCTACGATGCCTCTAACAAAGTTAACTACCCACACTGAAAGGAGGGAAAAAGGGCTACCTAAGTATCATTCCCAATCAGAGACAACAATAGACAGCTGTCCCTGATTGAGAACCATACCCGGCCAAAACATAGAAATAAAGAAACATAGAAAACATAACATAGAATGCACACCCCACATCACACCCTGACCTAACCAAATAGAGAAATAAAATGTCTCTCTAAGGTCAAGGAGTGACAACATGTTAGTCATTTAGCAGACGCTCTTATAAACACAATCCATTATCATTGAGCATTAGCATCTTACATCAAGATATGATGGGTAGGTGTTTTCAAACACACAATAGAGTTTTTCCTGGCTCTGGTCACATGGTCAGGACAAACTCCTGACCCTACTTATAAAGTGAGGGACAGTTTTTCCTCAGGCACAGTGTAGTGGAAAATGTTATATGCTGTACACATTGTGTTCTTTCTCAAGGTTGGCATGTTCTGTAAACTGTCTGACAATGAGAATAATTTGTTTTGTGTTATTAAGTTGCGATGTGCTTATGGTTTGTTCACAGGGTTTGAGTCAAGCAGAAGAGGACCTAGATACAAGATAATAACCTCCCTCACTCTCCCACCCTGATACTCATTCCTTGTATCTGTGTCTGCTTAGTCGTGCTGAGGAGACTTGTCTGTGCAGCGGTATAAAGGACAAGTGAAGGGACTGACCCTTCAGATCTCCTGACAGACCTGAACATTAACTGGAGAGGTTCCAACAAACTTAACTGATAATAAGTGTAAGGTCCTAAACATAACACATGGCTGTCCTGTACCTCCTTTCTTCACCTCCTGTGAGGTCCTAAACATAACACATGGCTGTCCTGTACCTCCTTTCTTCACCTCCTGTGAGGTCCTAAACATAACACATGGCTGTCCTGTACCTCCTTTCTTCACCTCCTGTGAGGTCCTAAACATAACACATGGCTGTCCCGTGCCTCCTTTCTTCACCTCCTCCTTTGGCTTCACCTCCTTTCTTCCTCCTGTGAGGTCCTAAACATAACACATGGCTGTCCCGTACCTCCTTTCTTCACCTCCTGTGAGGTCCTAAACATAACACATGGCTGTCCCGTACCTCCTTTCTTCACCTCCTTTCTTCACCTCCTGTGAGGTCCTAAACATAACACATGGCTGTCCTGTACCTCCTTTCTTCACCTCCTGTCCTAAACATAACCAGCTGTCCTGTACCTCCTTTCTTCACCTCCTGTGAGGTGGCTGTCCTGTACCTCCTTTCTTCACCTCCTGTGAGGACACAAGTCTGGAGAAGACTGGACGTGAGGTCCTAAACATAACACAAGTCCCTGTACCTCCTTTCTTCACCTCCTGTGATCATCTAACCAGGGCCTCCTTCAGGTGGAAGGGATGCAGGCATGGCTGGAGACCTCCTGTGAGGCCTGGATGTGACAGATCACCTCCACCTCTGGAGGAGGACAATGGCACAACAGATATTTGATTTATCCATTATTTAATCAGGTAGCCACTTGGTGATATGATATGACACATGAATACATCTACACACAACAGATATTTGTTACTGTTGACATCTGTATCTATGGAGTAGGTCCCACTTCATTTGGATAGCACCCTATTCATGGGTTGTCTATAGCCGCTCTCACACTATCAACAATCTACCACCTGAAACTCTTAATACCAGACGTGCTTCTACATCTGCATTGCTTAGTCTTTTGGGTTTTAGGCTGGGTTTCTGGATAAGCACTTTGTGACTTCTGCTGACGTAAAAAGGGCTTTATAAAGAAATGTGATTGATTGATTGATTGATTGATTGATATGCAACACTTTCCTAGGGTTGGGATTAGGGTTATGTTATTAGAAATTGAATTAAAAGAAAACCGCATGTGAGCATTATCATGTGAGCAACTGTGCAGGGGGCACAATAACTGTCACTGATTGGCTGGAGAGGGGTGAGTCAGACCACACACCTGGTTTCCCAGACTGGTGTTCTCAGGTTCTGATTAAAAAGCAGGAAGGAAAAACAGCAGCAGGCTCTGCGGCCCTGAAGGTCGTATGTTTCAAGTGTCTCAGAGTTGGAGTGCTGATTTACCTCATAGATCACAACAAATAAAACTACATGGACAGGGGGGACCTGATCCCAGATCAGTATTCCTATTCTGAGATGCTTGATACATGCCGTCCCAGAGCCTTAGCCAAGCTAGCTTGATTCCTCACGCCTCCCTCCTCGTCTCCGTCTCACAGCACATTGGAGCAGAAGATCTGAGGTTCCTCCACTCAGATCTCCTCCTCTAATGCGTTTTGAGAAGGAGGCAAGGAGAGAGGACATGAGGAATCAAGGAAATACACTTGACATTCACCCCCTACCTGGGTTTAATCGGGCGAATTCCTGGATGGTGTCAAGAGAGCTGGAGGAGTCTTTGGACACCTCTGGGCTCCTGCGGTGAACCTGAGCTCCCCATGCCTTGGCTACCTTCTCAATGTCATCATGGTCAGTTGATACCCACACACTGGGAGAAAGAACGGAACAAGTTGATTCCTCAGGCTTTGTAACAAGTAGGCTGCATCAGTGTAATCCAGTCTTGTGTGGCCGAGCCCAAACCAGGGACTTCATTCAGAGACTGTACTTTAACTTTCAGACAAACAAAATAAGAATCTGACATGGGTATACATATTTATACAACAAACAGTTACTAATGTATAGTTATGACCAGGAGTTAAAGTAGATGTCATTTCTTCCCAGTATGGAACCTCCTATGTGTGAACATGCGTGTACTAAAACAATGCATGGGCCTAACAGGACCGGTTCTGGACGTTCTGCTGCCCTAGGCAAGACAAAAACAATGGCCACTATCCCCCTAACCTAGAATAGTGTAATGCAGGGGTTGGCAATAGGTTTGGCCCTAGGCCAGTTTTTTTCTCAGCTAATAGTTGTAGAACAGAACATTATAGAGGTCCCATTCATGATTAAACTACAAATGAAACACATTTTAACACATCTGGTTACTATGCTATATAATGTCAAAAACATATCCTAATATTTTCAATCTGATTACACTGCTAAAATCACTAATGTCTTTATTAAATTATTTTGTTATTTTCCTTTGTGCGTTGATTGCAATCAAGACAAAATGTCACTCTGAAAAAGTTTCAAAAGAAAGGTGGAAATGCAAATAGAAGTGTCAGGGAAGAATGGACAGAGGAATAGGTTTTCTTACCATATTTCTCCTATATCAAACCAGAGTGTCTTATTTGCAACGAAACGGTTACTGTTTGCAAATCATTAAATATTAGACATTATGAATCTAAGCATGGCAGTTTCAAAACATACCTTTCCACCCAGACAGAGGCTTGACGAAGTAGAAAAATGTCAGCTTTAACTGCTGGCTACTCATCCGTTGCTTAACTCAACAACATAATTGCTTCCCTAAAAGCTGCTGGGTTTAAACATCCACTCTTTTCAGAAAGTGAAAAGCTCAATTAATAGGGATAGATTAGCCAAGTATCATTGTTTTGGGGCAGAATAATGTGAGGTGTTTTGTTGGATGTGCGTCTTGGTCAGTTTAGCTCGGGAAATGCCGCCCTGTTCAAATCACCGCTCTAGGTGTGCTGGTGTGGTACCAGAAATCTCCCCCCTGACAGAATCTCCCCCCTGACAGAAATCTCCCCCCTGACAGAAATCTCCCCCCTGACAGAAATCTCCCCCCTGACAGAAATCTCCCCTCTGACAGAAATCTCCCCTCTGACAGAAATCTCCCCCTGACAGAATCTCCCCCTGACAGAAATCTCCCCCTGACAGAATCTCCAGAATCTCCCCCTGACAGAATCTCCCCCTGACAGAATCTCCCCCTGCTCGTTCTTCGCTGCTGCGATTTACTTGCTAGTTGAGATTTCTGCTCTTCACCCAGTTGTCAGTTTAGCCTACATTTCACTGATTTTAGTAGCAGAAATCATTTTTGTCTGCAGTTTATTTTGTATTAGTCTATAAATAAATCTCTTTGTCAAAATTCGTCATCTCTCCCATGTCTTATTCTACTAGTATGTTTGAAAGTGTAACGATAATAATTCAGCCATAGTTGTTCTGAAATGTTTATTGCTTGCCAACATTTGACTCCCTCCATGTTTAATATAACACACACACATTCATTATTAATTTCGGTTGCCTATCCTGATGTGGTGTGTACCACAGAAAGTATTTGACTCTGATGTGTACCACAGAAAGTATTTGACTCTGATGTGTACCACAGAAAGTATTTGACTCTGGTGTGTACCACAGAAAGTATTTGACTCTGGTGTGTACCACAGAAAGTATTTGACTCTGATGTGTACCACAGAAAGTATTTGACTCTGATGTGTGCCACAGAAAGTATTTGACTCTGATGTGTGCCACAGAAAGTATTTGACTCTGATGTGTGCCACAGAAAGTATTTGACTCTGATGTGTACCACAGAAAGTATTTGACTCTGATGTGTACCACAGAAAGTATTTGACTCTGATGTGTACCACAGAAAGTATTTGACTCTGATGTGTACCACAGAAAGTATTTGACTCTGATGTGTACCACAGAAAGTATTTGACTCTGATGTGTACCACAGAAAGTATTTGACTCTGATGTGTACCACAGAAAGTATTTGACTCTGATGTGTACCACAGAAAGTATTTGACTCCAGCCACAAAAGTAAGGACATTAGAAGGGTGGGGGGATCCTGACAGGGAGGAGATTTTCGGCACAACACCAGCCGTGGGTCCTAATCATATAGTTCTACTTAGAATCCCTATTAATTCAATAACATCTCTGTGGGCCTAGTCATAAAGATTTGTCATTTGACTTTTAAAATCTATTACCTTTTATTGTGGCATAAACACAACCAGTCATGATGTTTTCATCTGATTGTCAAACAATCATATTCAAATGGCTCCTTTACAAGGCTACCTGCGCACGTTCATCCACCCGCAACATATTTCCAACCTCCAAACAGTAGTGAATGGAAAGAGACATCTGTTACACAAAACATCAACAAGTGTATTGACATTTGGCAAGTCTTACTGTACTTTCTCCCCTGGTTATGACAGATGCATCATAAACAGCATCGACTATCACTAATAAACAATAATTGCATGCATTTGGTGCAGCTAAATAACGTTACTATTAACAAAGGCGTCAGAGCAAGTCCATATACCGTAGCTAGATTAGAAATACATTTGACCAAAATGTTGACTGAATTAACGTTACCTGTCAAACTGTTTGGAGTCCACTGCAGCTCTCAGAACCCATCCGATGAGGGGGACACCGGCGAGCATTTTGATATTCTTCAGGGGGATCCCCTTACTGCCTCCCCTCGCCAGGATCAGGGCTGCGATGTGTCTCTTCTCACCGCTGTCTTTAATAACCTTTGCTTTTCTGTCTCTCACATCTTCGATGCCTGATCGCGTTCGTTTTCTTGTAGCGGCCATTGAAAGGATCAGTAGCCGGGTGGGCAGACAATAGTCTTGTAGCGGTAGCGATGGATAGCAGTCGTCTGAAGTATCTAGCACCTTGCTTTCTAACTCACTGTAACTAGCTAGCCACGTACTTAGTTTACATGACCTACTACGGCTTAAACTGTGTGAAGGAAATCCTACAAATGACTTTGGACACAGTAAAAAAAGAGGCGTAGACCTGCTAGCTTTACTCGGAGGTACAACAACGATTCATTTTGATGCGATAGTAACAATTTCAGTTGAACTATTTACTGAATTTACTCTGGTAACGGGTTAACTGGCAAAGTCAAGAAAACGATGATCGCGCTTCAATTAGGGGATTCGATTATCTGATCCGGGTTTCCCGGGTCGGAGGAGTTATAGCGGGTAAAACGTGATTGCATTCATTTTGGAACCGGGCTACCTCCCGGGCGTGAGCCAGGTTCAAATGCCGTGTTCAGGTCCCAGTCGGAACTATGAAACTCTGAAATGTCCGACTTGCAAAATGGTTGAACGTGGCAGGTGTATAACTACAACCAAGTAGCAAGTCGGAAATGTCACGAGTTTCCTTGTTCTGATTAGTATGTGAATGCGGCAAAATCGGCTCAAAACCAGTGACAGGCTAGATAAAGCACGTAGGGGAATGAGTATGATTCTGTGTTTTCACATGCAAAAGTCATTGCTTTTTTATTAAAAATACATTTTAAAAAATGCCTTATCTGCCTTCCCAATGAAAACTGTTCGAAAATTGGAACATATATTTTATGGAAAAGAGATGTATGTTTCTGGAAGATGCATCATGCTACCTTGTTGACATGCCTTTGATGTGCATTTGAATCCCAAACCATACCCTCCCCCGACCAACTCTCTCAATGGGCACTCCACTGTCACGTGTTGCTGACTAAACTCCCAGAGAGTGACTAGGGGATCAATAGAGTACCACAATATGAGTAATAATACCTATAAAACCTAGCGGTCAAACAAGGAAACGGTTCCAATTGTTTTCCCCCCATTCATCTTTCCCATAGGGGATTTAAGAAACACTTCAAATAAGGGCTGTGTTTCATGTAGGCTTACCCTGGCATGACATATTGATAACCGTGTAAATCTCTCTAGGACAAGGTGACTTTGATCAATATATTCACCTGTATTTACCTCCCAAAAATGAAATGGTAATACTAGCTGGGAATGTGGCTAATCATAAAGAACTACAAATACCATGATGATCTGGACGAGACTGCCAAATCGATTAACTATCTAATGTTAGCTAAATGTAGTCATGAATAATGTGGCTAAATATCTTTAAATGGACAATTCTGTTAACCATGGACACCACCAGGACATGGCTTTCGGGGCTTTAGCCCAGAATTATTTTGGGTCAGTCCCAAATATTTTGCTCTGCTGCTGCAAAGGTGTAAAATAAATTGTACCACTTAGTTCATAGAGCTTTGATTAGGTGAAGCTTCCAAAGTCATCCAACCATTATAATCAGGGGGGCTGGTGCGCATATTTTTCAAAATGGTGCTATGTCTCCAAGATCACTTAATGATTAATTAGTATTTTACATAACAAACCGAATATAATAGCAGGATAATGTCAGGCTACTGTTATAAAAAAACACCATGTCATGTCTTATGACAATGTAGGATGATTGTGCTGAAATGTTTTTTTTTCTGATGCTGTGGTTGTGTTTAACTCCATCTGCTCTAAAATTCAATTAGTTAGGCCGGTTAGCCACCCTTACATAATTCAGAAATGCTAAATGCATAGACCCATTAAACTGATTGGGATCAAATGGTTGGCTGCATGCAGCATGGCCGTTTCACCTGTAAAATGTGAAGAATTATCATTCACGATTGACACTGACGATGGCCTAATTTATGATAAGGTAGGCCTAATTTAGTGTTTTAGGAGTGAAAATATATACATGTTCCTTTCGCCACTTACAGTATGTGTAGGCATAGGCAATCATGCAATTTGGATGATGCATTGTATGTATATTCTAATTAACCAATAGGCTTAATTTCGGTACAAACTTTCATTCACAAATAATAGGGCGCCCAACAAAACACCACTACACCTCTGGTTATAATAAATGCCAAGACGTGTGGTCAACTGATCGTTCCAGCACCGTATTGATTGGGACAGTCATTTCGCTGCTTTGAGACAAGCATGGGAACTCATCTTGATAAATCAATCAATGTCAGATTTGAGTGTTCACTGAATCTCCGTTTGGATATGTGGTTATAATTAGGCTTGGAAATGTTAGCTAAGTTGATGTGAGTGCTCATGATAATTAGCCTCGCAATTTAAAGCAACGCAGATTTTCTCTACACACATTAGGCCCATAGCTTCCCTGATGTTTTCCTCAACTTTCCTGATGCATTTCAGTCACTTAGGCTATTGATGCGAATAGACATTTGTACACTTTCCCCATAGGCTATTCGAGTCATTTGACGGATGTTTTTATTGTTTTAAAAGCTCATACGGCCTACATCGTTTCAATTAAAATATAGCTATTGGCTTCATTGACTTACGGAATTTATTATCGTAAATGTAGGCTACTTGTTGATAGATTATTATCGTAAATATTATTTTAACAGTAGGCCTAACACACAATAATCTCATATGGGGTTATTGACCACAATCAATTGAATGAATAACAAGAAGGGTTGATTAATTTATTTGGCCTTGGAAGAAAGGCTGGAAGAAAACATAGCGCTGCAGGAAGGGATGCTGGAATTGCTGCAGATAAATTGAAATACATTTGCCAAATTAAATAATTACTCCTCTGTAAATAAATTAAATCATTGCAAATACTACACCATCATAATTTAGCCACAGAGGATCAAAAGCTTATTGCTTTAGATTGTGTTTTGTTTGTCACATTATGAGCGCATAGGCCGAGTCTACAGTCAGGAATCCTGCAACTGGGCATCTCGCTCGGAAAATATAAAACAGCTGATTGTTGAGTTGTGGCTGTCAATGAACAGCATGCAGCAGCTAGAAGGTATTTCGCAATATTTCAAAATACAATCGCGGGAAAAATCTGTTTGAATAGCTGAGTGCCACTGGAACGTTGGTGGACTATAATATCCTACTCATATTATAGGTGTAAAATCTGTCTATCCACTCTTTTCATTGGCCTATGCTATTGGTTGCATTTAAGACATGGGTCGTTCGTTTTGTTGATCGCAGTCTGTAAATGTCAGAGTAGCTTGTCATTTCGATCATTTGTGTGGTATAAAGAAATATTGTATTGTAATGTCTCCAGTCATGTAGAATTGCAGGAAAGGATTTTAGAAAAGGCTATTTTTTTCTCGGGCCCGCAAACCCCTCAGCCCCGAATTTTATGAATCTCTGGTGACGGTCCTGCTGTGAACTGTCTTGTGCAATTTTTAAATTGAAACAATTACTGCAGGGATTTGTAGTCTTGCATCATGTCTACTTTGATGCTAATGATCATTTCTGAATCTGAGAGTAAACAGAGACAAATATATTGATCAAAGTCACCCTGACCGAGAGAGATTTGCATGGTTATCAACCAAACGTCATGCCAGGGTAAGCCTACACGAAACACAGCCCTTATTTTAAGTCTTTCAAAAATGCTCTATGAGAAAAATGAATGGTGGAAAATGTCCCTGTTTGACCGCTAGGTTTTATGGGTGTATGAATTTTATTTAACTAGGCAAGTCAGTTAAGAACAAATGTTTATTTTCAATGATGGCTTAGGAACAGTGGGTTAACTGCCTTGTTCAGGGTCAGAACTGCAAAAGTTTACTTTGTCAGCTCAGGGATTCAATCTAGCAACTTTTCGGTTACTGGCCCTCGGCTAAGCACTCGGCTACCTGCCGCCCCACTGTGGGGCTCTATAAACCCATCCATTTTGGGACACACTCCTTACTTGAATGAGTCAATTCATGTTCCAATTTGAAAAAGTAAAACGAGCATGAAATTCTAATGAACAAATTCCCCCTGTCGTTTTACAAAATATAATCCTAAATAACAGTTAACCATTTAATTTGGGAGGTATTTCATATTTTACATGTGTCAAGTCTCGAAATCCGACAAACAAATCCACGTGGCATTTTATTAGGCACGTCTCTCCATTATTTTGTGTGAAATTGTGCACACTAAAAAACAACACATGGGATTCCACTTCGCTTTGAAGCTGTCAGCATTGCTGGTTCGGTGGAAGTGGTTATCGGAGGGTCTTAATTATCAAAGATTTGTATAACTAACCCAAGCTAGACCACAGCCGTCCTTTCCAATGGGAACTAATGAGTCATAGTAGGCAAAACAGGTAAGAAGGGGGGCTGAGTCAAGCACGAGCTAGCGAGAGCCTATTGGCGCATTCTAGCATACATTTGCATATTTCCTTTAGAGAACGCCTACTCTGTGAGGTGTGCAATAACTCAGTTCGCCCATGCACTCCTAAACAACGCAGTGTTGTACAACGGGTAAAGGGTCAAATCTACAAAACGTAGTCCACTCTGTTCATAACATATATTCGTTTTGGGAACATAAAACTATATTGGGATCAAATCCGGTGAAATATCTGGCTCATTGACAGCGCTACGGCGCCTAGGGCGATGGGCCTAGGGGAGGGATCTCCTCTGGGCCCTGAAAGACAGGATGGTTATTGATTCGGAAGAGCAGGAGGAGGCGAGTTTGATAAGGACTCACGACGTTCCAGTACAAAGAAGACAGCTTTTTAAGTGACTTTTTAAACATGTTTTCATGTCTTAAAAATGTTTTACTTTTGTTAAATAATTTGTACACGTTTTAAATGGTTTTTATGGATTGGATGTTTCACAAGAAAAATTACTTTTATTCATGGTTGTTTATATTGTTTTTAACAATATGTACTTTTTAACTCATTTAAATGTAATATTCAAATGCTGTGTTTTATGCCGTTCTTATGTGTATAACATGATGTACAAAAATATGTTTGACCGGTTTTAAAGGAAATGCAATAATAAAAACCTTTCCAAAAGCAAAATAAAATTATGCTAATATGGCTCAAATTCGTTAGCTAGCTAACCAACCAACAACTGTAACAATGTATTTGAGAGACAAGTCCTCGTTTTGCAAATGTATTTATGTTTTCAATAAATATTCGAGACTAAATATAGTTTACATGTTGTCAACAATCTACATTTACCTGTCTGTTTTGCCCCATAATTGCACACACACATCAGTTTTGTTGCTAAACAACCATCACAACTAAAAACTCTGAGTTGATATTCCCCTTCATAAGAAGTGGATGATTATCAGATGAAGGGGAGGACCATCCTACTCAGTGAATTTCAGATAAATAACACAAACCAAACAAAAAAGTTAGTATTTTTAGATAAAACTGTACTTACATGTATTCAAATGTCACCAAATACCTGATTAAAATGCACTGTTTTGCAATGAAGGTCTACATGAGTAGATTAGACTACAATAGTACATAACCCACTAGGATAGCACCACAGTGTAGCCAGGAGACAGTTATTTTGCGTCCTCCTCTGGCTACATTGACTTCAATACAAAATCTAGTAGGCTCGTGCTCCTCACCCCCTTCCATAGATCTACATGGTAATTATGACAACTTCCAGAGGATGTCCTCCAACCAATCAAAGCTTTTGCAGTATGAGCTGACCTGTTGTCCATCCAATCAAAATATTAGAGAATGAACCTAGTACTATGCATGTTTCACTTAGAAGCTTGATGTGTTGGTGACATTGTTGGATAGATTGTGAATAGTGATAACTCAATGTGTTTTTTCAAACTACGGGACACAGAGGTAGATTATATATTGTTTACTTGGTTTTAGAAAATTATTTTTCCGTTGGGTTAGCAAGTAGCTAGCTACCTACAGTACCAGCAAAGATTGTTAATAACTAAACTAAGATAGACCACAGCCTGTCGTTTCCAATGGGAACAGATTAGTCATAGTGGGCAGAACAGGCAAGGAGGTGGGCAGAGCCAAGCACGAGCTAGCGAGATCCTATTGGCCCGTTCTAGCATACATCTGCATATTTCCGTTAGGGAACGCCTACTGTGTGAAATGCACGTATGCAATAACTCAATTCGACTTTGCACTTCTTCTAAAGAAACGCAATATAAAAAAACTTTGGCAAAGGCTAAAGTCTACCAAACTTATTCCACTCTGTTCGTAACAGATTCTAGTTTTGGGAACATAAAACTGTATTGAGAACATGTTTAATCGATGAGACATTTTTCAGAATGTAGGCCAAAATCCACCTCGTTCCATCTTCTCTCACTACCATATTTGGTAGAGAGTTTAAACGCCAAGCTTCATATTTATACATCTAGTGAGCTTCATTGAGCTAGCAGAGGTAATTACACTGTACGATGCTTTACTTGCTGAGCCATTCAGAATGATTTCATAGCTTCCATCGCATCATCCATTCAAATAGGTTGATACGCCACATTGTTTTGCATGGTAAATGGATGAAACCACAGACAAACTGTGACTCACAGTTTTTTTGTTATTGTCAGGTACATTGATGATCAGGGCTTTATTCAGGAATGTTTCTTGGCCTACTTTGATGAGTCAAGTGGACGAGATGGGCAGCCCGTGTTTCACATTGTGAAGTCTGAGATGTCCGAGTTTAACTTCATGGAGAAACGTGTTTCCCAAACCTATGATGGAGCTGCTGTAATGGAATGTATCTGCTATTTGTATTTACAGCCAAGTCCCCCCCTGTTCCCTGATTAAGAGGGGATGACCACTCCACTACCAGTGTCAACTCAATTTGTAAGTCGCTCTGGATAAGAGCGTCTGCTAAATGACTTAAATGTAAATGTAACTCTTCTGATGAACTGAAGCCATGTTTCATATGCCTTCTCATCCACTTGGATGTTTCCTCTCCAAGCACGGAGTAGCCCTGTCAATTTCCTCACTAATCTATGTAACCAGATCAATAGTTCTTGGACAAATGCCAACTCGCCACACGTTTGCTGGTTGTCCTGATCTCTGCAACATGGATAGATGGAAATCGCCACACAATGCTATAAATGAAGATCTCTTATACTGTATGATCACGTGTGTTGTTTTACAAGTATTTGGTTGGATCTTGCTACAACTGAGTGAAAGCCTGAACAGGAAAGCATGTGAAACTTCTTGATGGTTGTACAAGTTTAATGTTGTCATCCAGTTCTTTCCCCCAACTGAGGTTTGATGAGGCGCTACACTGCCATCTGGTGGCAAGATGTATGTGAACCACCCCATCAGATGCACCTTCAAGATTGTGGTATAAGGCTAAAGTCATTTCTAGAATAGTTCAGATTAAAGCAGGGGAATAAGAAAGTGTTTCTTACGTTTATGATCATATATCATTTGACAAACAAATTGCAGGCAAAATACAAAAGTAAACACCCCAAACAACAAGAATCTCAGTGCAACTCCATGTTAATGTCCTAATACTTTCCCCCCAAAATTAAGACAGAACATTAAAAAGTAGAGAGAAAAACAATCAATCTCAAGTAAATGAAAGGCCTCCTGTATACTACTTCATTTAAAATAAAGACATTCATTTTTGTCAACACAACCTGTAGCGATATAAAACCCAAACTACCTTGATCTGACAACCTGTAGAAACTAGCAATGGGCAGTTATTGAAACAGACATTAGTATTCGTAAACACAGGCCTACTTCAACAATGACAAGGCTTCATCTTAACGGAATAAAATAATCTATGGGACATTTCTACACTCATGACATTTGGAATTCTTCATTTAATAAAACGTCACAAATGTGAATATAGTTTAAAAAATACATACGGTATTAGCCTACACAGGTTTCACTTAGCTTGCTGTTGTTGACACTACAGTCAGAGGCTCCATGTGTAGCAACGTGAAGTGGGAGATCTCTAAGCAATGAAAGAAAAGTTGAATTAAAATGACAGAATTAAGTAAACTAAATGAGGAGTAGCCTACAATGAGCAACCTTCAGTATAGGCTGTTTACTCTGAACAGGGTTGTTCAGTAAAGACATGCACTGCCATATTGGATGATAGATAACCTATGGCATTTACAAGTGTCTAACTAGCGCGAGTCAGTGGCTACTTTGTCTCTCCCTCCTTTGTCGCACACCCCTGGTCCCTGTCCCCACAGTATCTCCCGAGTCCTGCAGGCTGCGCAGCAAACAAGTGTCCATGATTCAAACTATCTGGATATCCGATAAAATGTCATGATATTATTTCTAATGCCTATCCCTAATTTAGAACACATTCTAGAGTTTAGAATGGATCTCTGTGACTTTAGAACACATTCTAGAGTTTAGAATGGATCTCTGTGACTTTAGAACACATTCTAGAGTTTAGAATGTATTTCTGTGACTTTAGAACACATTCTAGAGTTTAGAATGTATTTCTGTGACTTTAGAATACATTCTAGAGTTTAGAATGTATTTCTGTGGATGCGGTCCTGTTCCATCTGAGACTTGGCCTTCTTCTTGAGCAGCAGGATGTGTTCAGAAAACTCCCTCACAGCCCCCAGGCCTGCAGCACTGTGGCAGGAGTATTTAGCAGCGTTGATCGCCACCACTGGGGCGTCCCGGGGTACTGCACTCAGCCCAGCCAGGTTCAGACAGTCAACATCTGGTGCATCATTACCTGTAGGAGGGAGAGATGGAGGGATGAAATGTTTCTATTAAAGTGTCCATAAGGTGGTTCTTGAAGTATTCTTAGGATGATTCATTAGTATGTTGCAAAAACATGACATGATTTAAGATAATCATATTTATTTTGATATAGTTTCTGATTTTGGGTTTAGGGATATCATATAATTTGAATTACAGAAATAAACTAAATTTGATTCAATTAAAATTGAATCCCAAATTCTTCAGGATTTAACTGCTGGCACCTCCCTTCTCACCTTGGCTGTAAATATTCAGTGACTGGCAGTGGCATGCAAATGAAGTTTTCTGCAGTGGTAGTCTAGCATATGTAACAGTATAACTTTAGACCGTCCCCTCGCCCATACCTGGGTTGTAGTCTAGCATATGTAACAGTATAACTTTAGACCGTCCCCTCGCCCATACCCGGGTTGTAGTCTAGCATATGTAACAGTATAACTTTAGACCGTCCCCTCGCCCATACCCGGGTTGTAGACTAGCATATGTAACAGTATAACTTTAGACCGTCCCCTCGCCCATACCCGGGTTGTAGACTAGCATATGTAACAGTATAACTTTAGACCGTCCCCTCGCCCATACCCGGGTTGTAGCCTAGCATATGTAACAGTATAACTTTAGACCGTCCCCTCGCCCATACCCGGGTTGTAGCCTAGCATATGTAACCGTATAACTTTAGACCGTCCCCTCGCCCATACCCGGGTTGTAGTCTAGCATATGTAACAGTATAACTTTAGACCGTCCCCTCGCCCATACCCGGGTTGTAGTCTAGCATATGTAACAGTATAACTTTAGACCGTCCCCTCGCCCATACCCGGGTTGTAGTCCAGCATATGTAACAGTATAACTTTAGACCGTCCCCTCGCCCATACCCGGGTTGTAGTCTAGCATATGTAACAGTATAACTTTAGACCGTCCCCTCGCCCATACCCGGGTTGTAGTCTAGCATATGTAACAGTATAACTTTAGACCGTCCCCTCGCCCATACCCGGGTTGTAGCCTAGCATATGTAACAGTATAACTTTAGACCGTCCCCTCGCCCATACCCGGGTTGTAGACTAGCATATGTAACAGTATAACTTTAGACCGTCCCCTCGCCCATACCCGGGTTGTAGCCTAGCATATGTAACAGTATAACTTTAGACCGTCCCCTCGCCCATACCCAGATTGTAGTCTAGCATATGTAACAGTATAACTTTAGACCGTCCCCTCGCCCATACCCGGGTTGTAGCCTAGCATATGTAACAGTATAACTTTAGACCGTCCCCTCGCCCATACCCGGGTTGTAGACTAGCATATGTAACAGTATAACTTTAGACCGTCCCCTCGCCCATACCCGGGTTGTAGCCTAGCATATGTAACAGTATAACTTTAGACCGTCCCCTCGCCCATACCCGGGTTGTAGACTAGCATATGTAACAGTATAACTTTAGACCGTCCCCTCGCCCATACCCGGGTTGTAGCCTAGCATATGTAACAGTATAACTTTAGACCGTCCCCTCGCCCATACCCGGGTTGTAGTCTAGCATACACGCAGAGGGGAAATACAAATGATCACTTAACCAAAACTGGACTCTGAATAAAATATACAAAATAGTTTCCCCCTGTCTCCCCTTACTAATAGATACTCTATTTAATCAGACAGTTTCCCCCTGTCTCCCCTTACTAATAGATACTCTATTTAATCAGACAGTTTCTCCCTGTCTCCCCTTACTAATAGAGGAGCTATTTAATCAGACATTTCCCCCCTGTCTCCCCTTACTAATAGATACTCTATTTAATCAGACAGTTTCCCCCTGTCTCCCCTACTAATAGAGGAGCTATTTAATCAGACAGTTTCCCCCTGTCTCCCCTACTAATAGAGGAGCTATTTAATCAGACAGTTTCCCTGTCTCCCCTTACTAATAGAGGAGCTATTTAATCAGACAGTTTCCCCCTGTCTCCCCTTACTAATAGATACTATATTTAATCAGACAGTTTCTCCCTGTCTCCCCTTACTAATAGATACTCTATTTAATCAGACAGTTTCCCTGTCTCCCCTTACTAATAGAGGAGCTATTTAATCAGACAGTTTCCCCCTGTCTCCCCTACTAATAGAGGAGCTATTTAATCAGACAGTTTCCCCCTGTCTCCCCTTACTAATAGATACTCTATTTAATCAGACAGTTTCTCCCTGTCTCCCCTTACTAATAGATACTCTATTTAATCAGACAGTTTCCCCCTGTCTCCCCTTACTAATAGATACTCTATTTAATCAGACAGTTTCTCCCTGTCTCCCCTTACTAATAGATACTCTATTTAATCAGACAGTTTCCCCCCTGTCTCCCCTTACTAATAGATACTCTATTTAATCAGACAGTTTCTCCCTGTCTCCCCTTACTAATAGATACTCAATTTAATCAGACAGTTTCTCCCTGTCTCCCCTTACTAATAGATACTCAATTTAATCAGACAGTTTCTCCCCGTCTCCCTTTACTAATAGAGGGGCTATTTAATCAGACAGTTTCCCCCTGTCTCCCCTTACTAATAGAGGAGCTATTTAATCAGACAGTTTCTCCCTGTCTCCCCTTACTAATAGATACTCTATTTAATCAGACAGTTTCTCCCCGTCTCCCTTTACTAATAGAGGGGCTATTTAATCAGACAGTTTCTCCCTGTCTCCCCTTACTAATAGATACTCAATTTAATCAGACAGTTTCTCCCCGTCTCCCTTTACTAATAGAGGGGCTATTTAATCAGACAGTTTCTCCCTGTCTCCCCTTACTAATAGATACTCAATTTAATCAGACAGTTTCTCCCCGTCTCCCTTTACTAATAGAGGGGCTATTTAATCAGACAGTTTCCCCCTGTCTCCCCTTACTAATAGAGGGGCTATTTAATCAGACAGTTTCCCCCCGTCTCCCCTTACTAATAGAGGAGCTATTTAATCAGACAGTTTCCCCCCGTCTCCCCTTACTAATAGAGGAGCTATTTAATCAGACAGTTTCTCCCTGTCTCCCCTTACTAATAGATACTCTATTTAATCAGACAGTTTCCCCCTGTCTCCCCTTACTAATAGATACTCTATTTAATCAGACAGTTTCTCCCTGTCTCCCCTTACTAATAGATACTCTATTTAATCAGACAGTTTCCCCCCTGTCTCCCCTTACTAATAGATACTCTATTTAATCAGACAGTTTCTCCCTGTCTCCCCTTACTAATAGATACTCAATTTAATCAGACAGTTTCTCCCTGTCTCCCCTTACTAATAGATACTCAATTTAATCAGACAGTTTCTCCCCGTCTCCCTTTACTAATAGAGGGGCTATTTAATCAGACAGTTTCCCCTGTCTCCCCTTACTAATAGAGGAGCTATTTAATCAGACAGTTTCTCCTGTCTCCCCTTACTAATAGATACTCTATTTAATCAGACAGTTTCTCCCGTCTCCCTTTACTAATAGAGGGGCTATTTAATCAGACAGTTTCTCCCTGTCTCCCCTTACTAATAGATACTCAATTTAATCAGACAGTTTCTCCCCGTCTCCCTTTACTAATAGAGGGGCTATTTAATCAGACAGTTTCTCCCTGTCTCCCCTTACTAATAGATACTCAATTTAATCAGACAGTTTCTCCCCGTCTCCCTTTACTAATAGAGGGGCTATTTAATCAGACAGTTTCCCCTGTCTCCCTTACTAATAGAGGGGCTATTTAATCAGACAGTTTCCCCGTCTCCCCTTACTAATAGAGGAGCTATTTAATCAGACAGTTTCCCCCCGTCTCCCCTTACTAATAGAGGAGCTATTTAATCAGACAGTTTCTCCCTGTCTCCCCTTACTAATAGATACTCAATTTAATCAGACAGTTTCTCCCCGTCTCCCTTTACTAATAGAGGGGCTATTTAATCAGACAGTTTCCCCCTGTCTCCCCTTACTAATAGAGGGGCTATTTAATCAGACAGTTTCCCCCCGTCTCCCCTTACTAATAGAGGAGCTATTTAATCAGACAGTTTCCCCCCGTCTCCCCTTACTAATAGAGGAGCTATTTAATCAGACAGTTTCTCCCTGTCTCCCCTTACTAATAGATACTCTATTTAATCAGACAGTTTCCCCCTGTCTCCCCTTACTAATAGATACTCTATTTAATCAGACAGTTTCTCCCTGTCTCCCCTTACTAATAGATACTCTATTTAATCAGACAGTTTCCCCCCTGTCTCCCCTTACTAATAGATACTCTATTTAATCAGACAGTTTCTCCCTGTCTCCCCTTACTAATAGATACTCAATTTAATCAGACAGTTTCTCCCTGTCTCCCCTTACTAATAGATACTCAATTTAATCAGACAGTTTCTCCCCGTCTCCCTTTACTAATAGAGGGGCTATTTAATCAGACAGTTTCCCCCTGTCTCCCCTTACTAATAGAGGAGCTATTTAATCAGACAGTTTCTCCCTGTCTCCCCTTACTAATAGATACTCTATTTAATCAGACAGTTTCTCCCCGTCTCCCTTTACTAATAGAGGGGCTATTTAATCAGACAGTTTCTCCCTGTCTCCCCTTACTAATAGATACTCAATTTAATCAGACAGTTTCTCCCCGTCTCCCTTTACTAATAGAGGGGCTATTTAATCAGACAGTTTCTCCCTGTCTCCCCTTACTAATAGATACTCAATTTAATCAGACAGTTTCTCCCCGTCTCCCTTTACTAATAGAGGGGCTATTTAATCAGACAGTTTCCCCCTGTCTCCCCTTACTAATAGAGGGGCTATTTAATCAGACAGTTTCCCCCCGTCTCCCCTTACTAATAGAGGAGCTATTTAATCAGACAGTTTCCCCCCGTCTCCCCTTACTAATAGAGGAGCTATTTAATCAGACAGTTTCTCCCTGTCTCCCCTTACTAATAGAGGAGCTATTTAATCAGAGTTTCTCCCTGTCTCCCCATACTAATAGATGAGCTATTTAATCAGACAGTTTCCCCCTGTCTCCCCATACTAATAGATGAGCTATTTAATCAGAGTTTCCCCCTGTCTCTCCTTACTAATAGAGAAGCTATTTAATCAGACAGTTATTTATGAGTGAAGAACTTACAATCACTTCCTGGCAAGAGAGAACAGAGGGATGAGAGGAGAGAGATGAAGGGTTGAGAAGATAGAGAGAGAGATAAGGAGGAGTGAAACACGGAATGAGGAGATACTGTTCCATAACAGGATATAGTGTGGTCACCATGACAATCAGGTTCAACTGGTTCAAACTTAATTGTTGACATTTACTGTCTGATAGTTTCATTGATACGTGGTTATCAAACACCCTGCTACGGTCACATTCCTGAGAGATATCTAGCCTGTTCTACCTTTCCATCTCAGAAGGGCTCCAAATAAAGATCTTCATACGTTTGATTGACATGAACGCACAAATATTACTCAAATTAGAAGGTTAAGAACCTTGAGATTCCACTAAATTTCAAACTGTGCTATATAACTAACTACTAGTAGTAGTCGTAGTAGCAGTAGTAGTAGTAGTAGTAGCAGTAGTAGTAGCAGTAGTAGCAGTAAATTGTTAATTGAAAATAACAGTGAGTTTACCCATATAGGCAACCTCCTTCCAGTCCAGATCCTTGTCATCCATCATGGCTTTGACCTCACCCTGGATGTCCTTGCCCAGCTGCCTGACCTCGCAGCCTGTCCTCTGGGATAGATTGTCAGCCAGGGCCTTGGTCACAGGGTCCTCACCGGACGAGATCAGGATCACCTGGAAGAAAGACAATAATAGTAGAAAACGTTTTCATACCGAGACAAACCGATCTGTTCTGGGATGGCCTGGTTACACATCCACCATAGTTTCTGGAAGCGTGTTGGAAGGGACAGTGGGAGAAGAAAACAGCCTGGCCATCACAGCACGGTTGGGCCTGGCCATCACAGCACGGTTGGGCCTGGCCATCACAGCACGGTTGTGCCTGGCCATCACAGCACGGTTGTGCCTGGCCATCACAGCACGGTTGGGCCAATAATGTGTAGAAGGATGTCATTTGAGAAGTGTTCTCTTAGAGGGTATGATGAAACTCAAACTAATAAAGTCACATGACGGAGTAAATAGTATCCTGTGTGTGTGTTTAATGGGCGGAGGTTTCAGTGATAAACTGAGGAGCAGCCGGTGTGTTACATCCTGTTCTGGTAAGAGCTTAGCAAAGCAAACCCAACTGGTTCTACCTAACTTCCTGTATATTTAATACTGCCACAAAGCCAAACAAGGGACACTGGGTAGCCTAGTGGGTTACAGCGTTGGGCCAGGAACCCAACCAGAGATTACTAGGTGAACAATCTGTCAATGTGTCCTTGACCAAGGCACTTAACCCTACTTGCTCATGTAAGTCGCTCAGGTTGATTGTCAGCTAAATGACTAAAATGTAAAATGATAGGATTGTTTTTTGTTTATTTTATAGCAGCTTAATGCTGCTTCAAGTTGAACATGTTAAGAGAGGTTAACTGTCACTGCCCAGAAAGAATGGTGTCAGCTATGACAAGACACCTTGAATTACATTTGTTTTCTTTTTGTTATTAAAACAGCAGTAGGTGGAGTGGATTTACAAGCATTCAGAAAGCATTCATGACTAGGCTGCTCAACCAGTATCATACATGACTAGGCTGCTCAACCAGAATCATACATGACTAGGCTGCTCAACCAGAATCATACATGACTAGGCTGCTCAACCAGAATCATACATGACTAGGCTGCTCAACCAGAATCATACATGACCAGGCTGCTCAACCAGAATCATACATAACCAGGCTGCTCAACCAGAATCATACATGACTAGGCTGCTCAACCAGAATCATACATGACTAGGCTGCTCAACCAGAATCATACATGACCAGGCTGCTCAACCAGAATCATACATGACTAGGCTGCTCAACCAGAATCATACATGACTAGGCTGCTCAACCAGAATCATACATGACTAGGCTGCTCAACCAGAATCATACATGACCAGGCTGCTCAACCAGAATCATACATAACCAGGCTGCTCAACCAGAATCATACATGACCAGGCTGCTCAACCAGAATCATACATGACTAGGCTGCTCAACCAGAATCATACATGACTAGGCTGCTCAACCAGAATCATACATGACTAGGCTGCTCAACCAGAATCATACATGACCAGGCTGCTCAACCAGAATCATACATGACTAGGCTGCTCAACCAGAATCATACATGACCAGGCTGCTCAACCAGAATCATACATGACTAGGCTGCTCAACCAGAATCATACATGACCAGGCTGCTCAACCAGAATCATACATGACCAGGCTGCTCAACCAGTGAGCGAGGGACTAGGCTGCTCAACCAGTGAGCGAGGGACTAGGCTGCTCAACCAGTGAGCGAGGGACTAGGCTGCTCAACCAGTGAGCGAGGGACTAGGCTGCTCAACCAGTGAGCGAGGGACTACCACCTCTGTCTTACCCTTAGAACTGATGGTTTTCCAAAATATATGCATTTTAAAGTTGTTGTTTTCTCATTGTACATAGTGCATTTATGTGAAATGTGTCAAACAATTCAGCATCGGTTGCCATTGATACTTTGCAATGTAAAATTGATGAAATAAACCATTCAAATGTGTGATTATATGTGATCTTTTAAAACACAATGAATGAATCACCAGTATTCATCACATGATCTTTGCATCTCCACTCTCTCTCTCTGCAGTGTGTGTGTTCTATATGTACAGTATCTGTACCTCCACTCCCTCTCTCTGCAGTGTGTGTGTTCTATATGTACAGTATCTGTACCTCCACTCTCTCTCTCTGCAGTGTGTGTGTTCTATATGTTCAGTATCTGTACCTCCACCCCCTCTCTCTGCAGTGTGTGTGTTCTATATGTACAGTATCTGTATCTCTACCCCCTCTCTCTGCAGTGTGTGTGTTCTATATGTACAGTATCTGTACCTCTACTCCCTCTCTCTGCAGTGTGTGTGTTCTATATGTACAGTATCTGTACCTCCACTCCCTCTCTCTGCAGTGTGTGTGTTCTATATGTACAGTATATGTACCTCCACTCCCTCTCTCTGCAGTGTGTGTGTGTTCTATATGTACAGTATCTGTACCTCCACTCCCTCTCTCTGCAGTGTGTGTGTTCTATATGTACAGTATCTGTACCTCCACTCCCTCTCTCTGCAGTGTGTGTTCTATATGTACAGTATCTGTACCTCTACCCTCTCTCTGCAGTGTGTGTGTTCTATATGTACAGTATCTGTATCTCTACTCCCTCTCTCTGCAGTGTGTGTGTTCTATATGTACAGTATCTGTACCTCTACTCCCTCTCTCTGCAGTGTGTGTGTTCTATATGTACAGTATCTGTATCTCTACTCCCTCTCTCTGCAGTGTGTGTGTTCTATATGTTCTATATGTACAGTATCTGTACCTCCACTCCCTCTCTCTGCAGTGTGTGTGTTCTATATGTACAGTATCTGTACCTCCACTCCCTCTCTCTGCAGTGTGTGTGTTCTATATGTACAGTATCTGTACCTCCACTCTCTCTCTCTGCAGTGTGTGTGTTCTATATGTTCAGTATCTGTACCTCCACCCCCTCTCTCTGCAGTGTGTGTGTTCTATATGTACAGTATCTGTACCTCCACTCCCTCTCTCTGCAGTGTGTGTGTTCTATATGTACAGTATCTGTACCTCCACTCCCTCTCTCTGCAGTGTGTGTGTTCTATATGTACAGTATCTGTACCTCCACTCTCTCTCTCTGCAGTGTGTGTGTTCTATATGTTCAGTATCTGTACCTCCACCCCCTCTCTCTGCAGTGTGTGTGTTCTATATGTACAGTATCTGTATCTCTACCCCCTCTCTCTGCAGTGTGTGTGTTCTATATGTACAGTATCTGTACCTCTACTCCCTCTCTCTGCAGTGTGTGTGTTCTATATGTACAGTATCTGTACCTCCACTCCCTCTCTCTGCAGTGTGTGTGTTCTATATGTACAGTATATGTACCTCCACTCCCTCTCTCTGCAGTGTGTGTGTGTTCTATATGTACAGTATCTGTACCTCCACTCCCTCTCTCTGCAGTGTGTGTGTTCTATATGTACAGTATCTGTACCTCCACTCCCTCTCTCTGCAGTGTGTGTGTTCTATATGTACAGTATCTGTACCTCTACTCCCTCTCTCTGCAGTGTGTGTGTTCTATATGTACAGTATCTGTATCTCTACTCCCTCTCTCTGCAGTGTGTGTGTTCTATATGTACAGTATCTGTACCTCTACTCCCTCTCTCTGCAGTGTGTGTGTTCTATATGTACAGTATCTGTATCTCTACTCCCTCTCTCTGCAGTGTGTGTGTTCTATATGTTCTATATGTACAGTATCTGTACCTCCACTCCCTCTCTCTGCAGTGTGTGTGTTCTATATGTACAGTATCTGTATCTCTACTCCCTCTCTCTGCAGTGTGTGTGTTCTATATGTTCTATATGTACAGTATCTGTACCTCCACTCCCTCTCTCTGCAGTGTGTGTGTTCTATATGTACAGTATCTGTATCTCTACTCCCTCTCTCTGCAGTGTGTGTGTTCTATATGTTATGTATGTACAGTATCTGTACCTCCACTCCCTCTCTCTGCAGTGTGTGTGTTCTATATGTATAGTATCTGTACCTCCACTCCCTCTCTCTGCAGTGTGTGTGTGTTCTATATGTACAGTATATGTATCTCCACTCCCTCTCTCTGCAGTGTGTGTGTTCTATATGTACAGTATCTGTACCTCCACCCCCTCTCTCTGCAGTGTGTGTGTTCTATATGTATAGTATCTGTATCTCCACTCCCTCTCTCTGCAGTGTGTGTGTTCTATATGTACAGTATCTGTACCTCCACTCCCTCTCTCTGCAGTGCGTGTGTGTTCTATATGTACAGTATCTGTACCTCCACTCCCTCTCTCTGCAGTGTGTGTGTGTTCTATATGTACAGTATCTGTACCTCCACTCCCTCTCTCTGCAGTGTGTGTGTGTTCTATATGTACAGTATATGTATCTCCACTCCCTCTCTCTGCAGTGTGTGTGTTCTATATGTACAGTATCTGTACCTCTACTCCCTCTCTCTGCAGTGTGTGTGTGTTCTATATGTACAGTATCTGTACCTCCACCCCCTCTCTCTGCAGTGTGTGTGTGTTCTATATGTACAGTATATGTACCTCCACTCCCTCTCTCTGCAGTGCGTGTGTGTTCTATATGTACAGTATATGTATCTCCACTCCCTCTCTCTGCAGTGTGTGTGTGTTCTATATGTACAGTATCTGTACCTCCACTCCCTCTCTCTGCAGTGTGTGTGTGTTCTATATGTACAGTATATGTATCTCCACTCCCTCTCTCTGCAGTGTGTGTGTTCTATATGTACAGTATCTGTACCTCTACTCCCTCTCTCTGCAGTGTGTGTGTGTTCTATATGTACAGTATCTGTACCTCCACCCCCTCTCTCTGCAGTGTGTGTGTGTTCTATATGTACAGTATATGTACCTCCACTCCCTCCCTCTGCAGTGTGTGTTCTATATGTACAGTATCTGTATCTCTACTCCCTCTCTCTGCAGTGTGTGTGTTCTATATGTACAGTATCTGTACCTCCACTCCCTCTCTCTGCAGTGTGTGTGTTCTATATGTTCTGTATCTGTATCTCCACTCCCTCTCTCTGCAGTGTGTGTGTTCTATATGTACAGTCTCTGTACCTCCACCCCCTCTCTCTGCAGTGTGTTTGTTCTATATGTACAGTATCTGTATCTCTACTCCCTCTCTCTGCAGTGTGTGTGTTCTATATGTACAGTATCTGTACCTCCACTCCCTCTCTCTGCAGTGTGTGTGTTCTATATGTACAGTATCTGTACCTCCACCCCCTCTCTCTGCAGTGTGTGTGTGTTCTATATGTACAGTATCTGTACCTCCAACCCCTCTCTCTGCAGTGTGTGTGTTCTATATGTACAGTATCTGTACCTCCACCCCCTCTCTCTGCAGTGTGTGTGTTCTATATGTACAGTATCTGTACCTCCACTCCCTCTCTCTGCAGTGTGTGTGTTCTATATGTACAGTATCTGTACCTCCACTCCCTCTCTCTGCAGTGTGTGTGTTCTATATGTTCTGTATCTGTACCTCCACCCCCTCTCTCTGCAGTGTGTGTGTTCTATATGTACAGTATCTGTACCTCCACTCCCTCTCTCTGCAGTGTGTGTGTTCTATATGTACAGTATCTGTACCTCCACCCCCTCTCTCTGCAGTGTGTGTTCTATATGTACAGTATCTGTACCTCCACTCCCTCTCTCTGCAGTGTGTGTGTTCTATATGTACAGTATCTGTACCTCCACTCCCTCTCTCTGCAGTGTGTTTGTTCTATATGTACAGTATCTGTACCTCCACTCCCTCTCTCTGCAGTGTGTGTGTTCTATATGTACAGTATCTGTACCTCCACCCCCTCTCTCTGCAGTGTGTGTGTGTTCTATATGTACAGTATCTGTACCTCCACCCCCTCTCTCTGCAGTGTGTGTGTTCTATATGTACAGTATCTGTACCTCCACCCCCTCTCTCTGCAGTGTGTGTGTTCTATATGTACAGTATCTGTACCTCCACTCCCTCTCTCTGCAGTGTGTGTGTTCTATATGTTCTGTATCTGTACCTCCACCCCCTCTCTCTGCAGTGTGTGTGTTCTATATGTACAGTATCTGTACCTCCACTCCCTCTCTCTGCAGTGTGTGTGTTCTATATGTACAGTATCTGTACCTCCACTCCCTCTCTCTGCAGTGTGTGTGTTCTATATGTTCTGTATCTGTACCTCCACCCCCCTCTCTCTGCAGTGTGTGTGTTCTATATGTACAGTATCTGTACCTCCACTCCCTCTCTCTGCAGTGTGTGTGTTCTATATGTACAGTATCTGTACCTCCACCCCCTCTCTCTGCAGTGTGTGTGTTCTATATGTACAGTATCTGTACCTCCACTCCCTCTCTCTGCAGTGTGTGTGTTCTATATGTACAGTATCTGTACCTCCACTCCCTCTCTCTGCAGTGTGTTTGTTCTATATGTACAGTATCTGTACCTCCACTCCCTCTCTCTGCAGTGTGTGTGTTCTATATGTACAGTATCTGTACCTCCACCCCCTCTCTCTGCAGTGTGTGTGTGTTCTATATGTACAGTATCTGTACCTCCACCCCCTCTCTCTGCAGTGTGTGTGTTCTATATGTACAGTATCTGTACCTCCACCCCTCTCTCTGCAGTGTGTGTGTTCTATATGTACAGTATCTGTACCTCCACTCCCTCTCTCTGCAGTGTGTGTGTTCTATATGTTCTGTATCTGTACCTCCACCCCCTCTCTCTGCAGTGTGTGTGTTCTATATGTACAGTATCTGTACCTCCACTCCCTCTCTCTGCAGTGTGTGTGTTCTATATGTTCTGTATCTGTACCTCCACCCCTTCTCTCTGCAGTGTGTGTGTTCTATATGTACAGTATCTGTACCTCCACTCCCTCTCTCTGCAGTGTGTGTGTTCTATATGTACAGTATCTGTACCTCCACTCCCTCTCTCTGCAGTGTGTTTGTTCTATATGTACAGTATCTGTA
Organism: Oncorhynchus nerka; assembly: GCF_034236695.1. Lineage (NCBI taxonomy): Eukaryota > Metazoa > Chordata > Actinopteri > Salmoniformes > Salmonidae > Oncorhynchus > Oncorhynchus nerka. Next base: position 14,198,356 of record NC_088403.1, read on the forward strand.
CCTCCACTCCCTCTCTCTGCAGTGTGTGTGTTCTATATGTACAGTATCTGTACCTCCACCCCTCTCTCTGCAGTGTGTGTGTGTTCTATATGTACAGTATC
>NC_088403.1:14203456-14221602 GCF_034236695.1 Oncorhynchus nerka
TGTCTCCGGGGCCTGTTGGATGGATCCAGGTTGAGAGGCTGGGTGGCTACACTACCTGAACAGGAGAGAGAACACATCATCATTATGAGTTGATAGGAAACAGTCTGGTTTCTGGTTAGAACCTGGTCAGGAGACAAACTCACTTGTTTAATCACACCCCCATCTCTCTATTGTGATACAGTCACGTGGACAGGAAAAACTCCTGACCCTACTTCAAATCAAATTGTATTGGTCACATACACATGGTTTACAGATGTTAATGCGAGTGTAGCGAAATGCTTGTGCTTCTAGTTCTGACAGTGCAGTAATATCTAACAAGTAGTCTAACAATTCCACAACTACCTTATACACACACAACTCTAGAGGGATGGAATTATGCAGTAGCCTAGGGGTGTTTTTCCCCCACAGAGATGAAGCCTAATCCTGGACTACAAATCATTTTCTATGGAGATTCTCCATTGATCTTGCTTTTTAATACAGCATTAGGGTTCATCTGTAGCCTGGAAACCATGCCTAAGTGTGAGGTCCTAAACATAACACATGGCTGTCCCGTACCTCCTTTCTTCACCTCCTGTGAGGTCCTAAACATAACACATGGCTGTCCCTTCCCTCCTTTCTTCACCTCCTGTGAGGTCCTAAACATAACACATGGCTGTCCTGTACCTCCTTTCTTCACCTCCTGTGAGGTCCTAAACATAACACATGGCTGTCCTGTACCTCCTTTCTTCACCTCCTGTGAGGTCCTAAACATAACACATGGCTGTCCTGTACCTCCTTTCTTCACCTCCTGTGAGGTCCTAAACATAACACATGGCTGTCCTGTACCTCCTTTCTTCACCTCCTGTGAGGTCCTAAACATAACACATGGCTGTCCCGTACCTCCTTTCTTCACCTCCTGTGAGGTCCTAAACATAACACATGGCTGTCCCGTCCCGTACCTCCTTTCTTCACCTCCTGTGAGGTCCTAAACATAACACATGGCTGTCCTGTACCTCCTTTCTTCACCTCCTGTGAGGTCCTAAACATAACACATGGCTGTCCCGTACCTCCTTTCTTCACCTCCTGTGAGGTCCTAAACATAACACATGGCTGTCCCGTACCTCCTTTCTTCACCTCCTGCCAGCGGAAGTGGTGTCGTCGGACCACGGAGAAGACGGACGTGAAGCCCTGCTTGGTGATCATCTCCAGGGCCTCCTTCAGGTGGAAGGGGTGCAGGCAGGGAGACGTGGCCTGGATGTGACAGATCACCTCCACCTCTGGAGGAGGACAACACACAGCAGACTATGAGATACCAGAAGAATATGAGAAACAGTATGAGATTTGAATAATTGTGTATATGCTGCCACTGTTGTCAATTGAAGCTATGGAGTGGGTCCAACTTTATTGGGATAATCCCAAATGTTGCCTCATAGATCACAATGAATAAGACTACATGGACGGGGGGACCTGATCCTAGATCAGTATTCCTACTCTGAGATACTTGATACATACCGTCCCAGAGCCTTAGTCAAGCTAGTGGCTAAACAAGTTCTGCATATATGACATTATCAGCTGACATCTATAACAAAGCGCTGCCAAACAGTCATTACAAAGATAGTTGAAGTGTCACAAAGGGTGTGGTTCTGTCACAATAAAATATAACCAACGTTGACACTGTTGCCACAGAGAATCTTCCTCACGCCTCCCTCCTCGTCTCCTTCTCACAGCACATTGCATAGCAGAAGATCTGATCTCAAAACGCATTAGATCTCATTGGAGGAACCTCAGATCCTCCACTCAGATCTCCTCCTCTAATGCGTTTTGAGAAGGAGGCAAGGAGAGAGGACATGAGGAATCAAGGAAATACACTTGACATTCACCCCCTACCTGGGTTTAATCGGGCGAATTCCTGGATGGTGTCAAGAGAGCTGGAGGAGTCTTTGGACACCTCTGGGCTCCTGCGGTGAACCTGAGCTCCCCATGCCTTGGCTACCTTCTCAATGTCATCATGGTCAGTTGATACCCACACACTGGGAGAAAGAACGGAACAAGTTGATTCCTCAGGCTTTGTAACAAGTAGGCTGCATCAGTGTAATCCAGTCTTGTGTGGCCGAGCCCAAACCAGGGGGTTCATTCAGAGACAGTACATTAACTTTCAAATAACAATATTATCCATGCACCCAAAACAAGAATGTCAACATGCTTTCTCACATTTAAAAATACTAGTTTAGTATAGAATACTACAGTATTTAAAATAGAATTCTGTAATAAACTGTAGTATATCCCTTGCTCATGTGTAGTACTTAGTAGAGAATGTTGTAGTATACTGTAGAATACTATAGTAAATACTACAGTAGTATCTGCAAAAAACACTAGTAAATGCTACAGTAATGTCCCCAAAAACACTACCCTTTTTAACTATAGTAAATACTAGAGTAATTTGCATATACTCTGCCCATTCTCCTCCTCCATAACCCCATAAGTGAGAAACCCACATGCCAAGTACAGCCCACGTATTGTGTTCCCTACAGTTAGAAAAGAGTAAAGTGCTGACCTCTGTTCACACCCCAGTCCTATCTACCTACAGGTTATGGGAAATTAGCTCTTTTAGTATGTATCTAGTAAGGAGAGAAAGCCTCCACTTCTATGTCAAAGATATACAAACAAAAACACTATAGTAAATACTACAGTCCGCAAAACACTACATGATGCTATAGTATATACTAGTTATTTTACTACAATATGTATACTATAGTTAACTGTAAATAATACACTACACTACAGTGAATAATACAAAAACATTACAGTGAATACTATGGCATTAATATCATAGTATACTGCCATTTTTTGTATGTGGGTTGTAAATGTAGCTAGTCTACCAAGCTTCTATCAAAGCAACTACAGTAGTTAGATTGAAAGACATTTGACTATTAGATTGAACTGAATTACCTGTCAAACTGTTTGGAGTCCACTGCAGCTCTCAGAACCCATCCGATGAGGGGGACACCGGCGAGCATTTTGATATTCTTCAGGGGGATCCCCTTACTGCCTCCCCTCGCCAGGATCAGGGCTGCGATGTGTCTCTTCTCACCGCTGGTTTTAATAACCTTTGCTTTTCTGTCTCTCACATCTCCGATGCCTGATCGCGTTCGTTTTCTTGTAGCGGCCATTGTAAAGGGTCACTCAGTAGCCCAGTTGGAGGTTAAGAAGACGTGGCGGTATCACTGTAACTTAGCAGTAGCTATGTGTAGCAGTCGGCTGATGAATCTAGCTAGCTACGTCTTGTGTTCTAGCTCACTGTAGCTAGCTAGGTATTTAGGTTACAATATATACTACTGACTACAATGTCAGTAGTATACACTGAAGGGCGGCCTATTAATCCTACAAATATGACATTTATAAACAGAAAACGTGGCGTATTATGATATTTCATTGTGGCTACGAAATCAGAAAGAACGTCACCATAGAATTGTACCGTAATGATTGAGGTCAATGCGTTAAAAACTATGATGGCGATCAATATAATCGACACGAGAATACCTAAGGTGCAAAATGGTAGAAGCATGTCCAATGTCTATTTTCTCAATCACAGAACTCCAGGTTTCAATATTGCACAAAATAATGTAAAGGTACTCATCATAGACAACAATTCAATTGCGCTAGCCAACCAAACAGCAGTACTTACGGTAAAGTATTTACTACTTCTAGCTGGATCGACCCTGTGCAGTGCAATAACTCAATTCCCCCTTGCACTCTGAAATAACTTTTATGTTTTAGAAACGTTGGCAAAGGGTAAAGTCTACTATTTTACTGATTGTAGTTTTGGAAACATAAAAATGTATGGCGATAAGATGATACGTCTGATACCGGGAGCTCGGAGTCATGCATCGAAATCGTTAAGCAGTGTGCGGATATTGTATCGCTTTATCGGAAACACGTTATCAATGACCTCCAAAGATGTGTTTTGTCGAATAACCACCATCGAAACGTTGGTAATAAAATGTTTGCATCTGAGCTCCTAGAGTGTGCGGCTCTCTTTTATTTTCAAGTTTGTCGAATAACCACCTGATTGGTTTGGTATTCGTTTCGGTAGAATAGGAAAATGCTTATTTTAACCAGCAGGTGCCACTAGTGTACACTATGTTGATCAAAGCCTCGTGTAGTCAACCTATTTTCGACACAATTGTATGGAAATGCTGAATGCTTCAGAAAGCTTCGTTTCCCCATCACTAGCTTCATCGATTAGTAAATGTGCAGAATTTCGGCAAAAATCATTCTACACCCACTGCAGGGCACTGGGCTTCCTCGCATCACCATATTTGGTAGTGAGTGGAAACGCCAAACGGATGCTTCACATGAAGTTTTATACATCCGGTGAAATATCTGGTTCATTATTCTACAGGGTTTTAATCTACCACTGTAGAATACATTCAAAAAACTTTAAAGTACCACTAAAGTAGTTTTGGGGGGGTCTGTACTTTACTATTTATATTTTTGGCTACTTTTACTTTACTACATTCCATAAGAAAATATTGTGCTTTTTACTCCATACATATATATTCCTTAACACCCAAAAGTACTCGTTTCATTTTGAACGCTTAGCAGGACAGGAAATTTGTCAAATTCACGTGCTTATTAAAGAGAACATCCCTGGTCATCCCTATTGCCTCTGATCATGCGGACTCTCTAAACACAAATGCTTCATTTGTAAAATATGTCTGAGCGTTGGGAATGTGCACCTGGCTTTCCGTAAATACAAAAAATGGCGCTATCTGGTTTGCATAATATAAGTAATTTGAAATGATTTGTAGTTGTACTTTTGATACTTAAGTATATTTTAGAAAATGACATGTATTTTTTAAAAACCAAATACTTTTACTCAAGTAGTATTTTAGTGGGTGACTTTCACTTTACTTGAGTCATTTTTTTATTGGGGTACTTTTATTTTTCCTGCTCTCACTCAGTAGTAGTTTTATTTTTCCTGCTCTCACTCAGTAGTATAAAACCAACTACCGGTAAACAGCCGGGGAAAAACAGACAATATGATCAATGGGAAACCATACCAGTTTGAACTAGTTCCAAAGTCGGAGGCAGAGTTCGCTAATGGACAAACTGTCTACAAACTCGCACTCCCACTAGATACAAATCACTCTGATGTATGTAGCATAACTGGGACGCTAGACCTACACGCTGAATGTAATTCAAACGTTCAATTCGTATTTTCATGGAAGTGCAGAGATAACACAAATCTCATATTGCAAATACACACTTATTAATGCAAAGTCTTCCGACTAGCTTGGAAGGACGGTACCGTGCAGTACCGAAGAGCCCTTACTGCTGCTCGATCATCCTATTTTTCTAACTTAATTGAGGAAAATAAGAACAATCCGAAATTCCTTTTTGATACTGTTGCAAAGCTAACTAAAAAGCAGCATTCCCCAAGAGAGGATGAATTTCACTTTAGCAGTGATAAATTCATGAACTTCTTTGAGGAAAAGATTATGATTATTAGAAAGCAAATTACGGACTCCTCTTTAAACCTGCGTATTCCTCCAAACCTCAGTTGTCCTGAGTCTGCACAACTCTGCCAGGACCTAGGATCAAGAGAGACGCTCAAGTCTTTTAGTACTATATCTCTTGACACAATGATGAAAATAATCATGGCCTCTAAACCTTCAAGCTGCATACTGGACCCTATTCCAACTAAACTACTGAAAGAGCTGCTTCCTGTGCTTGGCCCTCCTATGTTGAACATAATAAACGGCTCTCTATCCACTGGATGTGTACCAAACTCACTAAAAGTGGCAGTAATAAAGCCTCTCTTGAAAAAAAGCCAAACCTTGACCCAGAAAATATAAAAAACTATCGGCCTATATCGAATCTTCCATTCCTCTCAAAATTTTAGAGAAGGCTGTTGCGCAGCAACTCACTGCCTTCCTGAAGACAAACAATGTATACGAAATGCTTCAGTCTGGTTTTAGATCCCATCATAGCACTGAGACGGCACTTGTGAAGGTGGTAAATGACATTTTAATGGCATCGGACCGAGGCTCTGCATCTGTCCTCGTGCTCCTAGACCTTAGTGCTGCTTTTGATACCATCGATCACCACATTCTTTTGGAGAGACTGGAAACCCAAATTGGTCTACACGGACATGTTCTGGCCTGGTTTAGATCTTATCTGTCGGAAAGATATCAGTTTGTCTCTGTGAATGGTTTGTCCTCTGACAAATCAACTGTAAATTTCGGTGTTCCTCAAGGTTCTGTTTAGGACCACTATTGTTTTTTCACTATATATTTTACCTCTTGGGGATGTTATTCGAAAACATAATGTAAACTTTCACTGCTATGCGGATGACACACAGCTGTACATTTCAATGAAACATGGTGAAGCCCCAAAATTGCCCTCGCTAGAAGCATGTGTTTCAGACATAGGAAGTGGATGGCTGCAAACTTTCTACTATTAAACTCGGACAAAACAGAGATGCTTGTTCTAGGTCCCAAGAAACAAAGAGATCTTCTGTTGAATCTGACAATTAATCTTAATGGTTGTACAGTCGTCTCAAATAAAACTGTGAAGGACCTCGGCGTTACTCTGGACCCTGATCTCTCTTTTGAAGAACATATCAAGACTATTTCGAGGACAGCTTTTTTCCATCTACGTAACATTGCAAAAATCAGAAACTTTCTGTCCAAAAATGATGCAGAAAAATTAATCCATGCTTTTGTCACTTCTAGGTTAGACTACTGCAATGCTCTATTTTCCGGCTACCCGGATAAAGCACTAAATAAACTTCAGTTAGTGCTAAATACGGCTGCTAGAATCCTGACTAGAACCAAAAAATGTGATCATATTACTCCAGTGCTAGCCTCTCTACACTGGCTTCCTGTCAAAGCAAGGGCTGATTTCAAGGTTTTACTCCTAACCTACAAAGCATTACATGGGCTTGCTCCTACCTATCTCTCTGATTTGGTCCTGCCGTACATACCTACACGTACGCTACGGTCACAAGACGCAGGCCTCCCTAATTGTCCCTAGAATTTCTAAGCAAACAGCTGGAGGCAGGGCTTTCTCCTATAGAGCTCCATTTTTATGGAACGGTCTGCCTACCCATGTCAGAGACGCAAACTCAGTCTCAACCTTTAAGTCTTTACTGAAGACTCATCTCTTCAGTGGGTCATATGATTGAGTGTAGTCTGGCCCAGGAGTGGGAAGGTGAACGGAAAGGCTCTGGAGCAACGAACCGCCCTTGCTGTCTCTGCCTGGCCGGTTCCCCTCTTTCCACTGGGATTCTCTGCCTCTAACCCTATTACAGGGGCTGAGTCACTGGCTTACTGGGGCTCTCTCATGCCGTCCCTGGGGAGGTGCGTCACCTGAGTGGGTTGATTCACTGTTGTGGTCGGCCTGTCTGGGTTGGCGCCCCCCTTGGGTTTGTGCCGTGGCAGAGATCTTTGTGGGCTATACTCGGCCTTGTCTCAGGATGGTAAGTTGGTGGTTGAAGATATCCCTCTAGTGGTGTGGGGGCTGTGCTTTGGCAAAGTGGGTGGGGTTATATCCTTCCTGTTTGGCCCTGTCCGGGGTGTCCTCGGATGGGGCCACAGTGTCTCCTGACCCCTCCTGTCTCAGCCTCCAGTATTTATGCTGCAGTAGTTTATGTGTCGGGGGGCTAGGGTCAGTTTGTTATATCTGGAGTACTTCTCCTGTCCTATTCGGTGTCCTGTGTGAATCTAAGTGTGCGTTCTCTAATTCTCTCCTTCTCTCTTTCTTTCTCTCTCTCGGAGGACCTGAGCCCTAGGACCATGCCCCAGGACTACCTGACATGATGACTCCTTGCTGTCCCCAGTCCACCTGGCCATGCTGCTGCTCCAGTTTCAACTGGCCTGGGCCCTAGGACCATGTCCCAGGACTACCTGACATGATGACTCCTTGCTGTCCCCAGTCCACCTGACCGTGCTGCTGCTCCAGTTTCAACTGCTCTGCCTTACTATTATTCGACCATGCTGGTCATTTATGAACATTTGAACATCTTGGTCATGTTCTGTTATAATCTCTACCCGGCACAGCCAGAAGAGGACTGGCCACCCCACATAGCCTGGTTCCTCTCTAGGTTTCTTCCTAGGTTTTGGCCTTTCTTAGGGAGTTTTTCCTAGCCACCGTGCTTTTACACCTGCATTGTTTGCTGTTTGGGGTTTTAGGCTGGGTTTCTGTACAGCACTTTGAGATATCAGCTGATGTACGAAGGGCTATATAAATAAATTTGATTTGAATTAATACATCTGCAAATAACGCCACATTCAATAAACTCCAGACCACTACTGCGAGATACCTCAAAACTTCTTTACTTTCAACAAGAATATCAGTCTCCTTAGAGACCGTCAAAAATTGCCAATGCCGACTATATTTCAAGTCGTCACGGCGGGGTATTGGGTAAAGTTTTCAACTAGCAATAATCGCGCCTCGGATAGACCTCATCGGCTACGATACTGCCACTGCGCAAAGCTGACTCAAATCTTGAAAAAGGCAAGGTAGCCACCACAGAAGATACAATTCACGGAGACGGTTCATCATAACGTCGCGGTACAGTGTGGTGCTAATTTGTGTGCAATAGTAATATATTAGGATTGAAATGTGTTCAAAACGTTTCGATAACCCCAGGTGTGCATAATTTGTATTTTTAAAATAATAATGTAGCTACACCACACCGCAATGCATGATGGGATGTGAAACATACCATTCTCATGGGTTCGTGCTTTTCAGATCCTTAGGACGTCCCTGCCCCATTGAAGTTGAAATTTAAACGGGTTAAGGGTTAGACGTTTAAGGTAGGGACGTCCCAAGGATTGTGGATAGAACTGACCAATTCTTATGTAAATATATGATTGCACTGATCTGATCTGCAGGCAAGTATCCCGTCCGGACGGATCCTAACAAGATTTGGAAATGTTTTGAACAGTCGTAGATAATTGTATATGTACGATTGCAAAATCAGATATCAGTACGATGACAATATTCCATCTTTTGAACATTTGCAGTCAGAGATTGGTGCTATTATTCCATAGGAATATTTTACATTTCTACACAGCCTTACTACACATACCAATATCTGTACCGGGGAGCTGTATGGACCAGGGAGATGTTTCACTTTGCACCACCAGATGGAGGCATTCGCCTTGAATGTTCATTAGGCATTAGGCCCACTGTAGTAAAACCTGCCAGTTCAACGGTCCATCCATGTCTGATGTCGGGAGATGACGTGGTACCCGGCCACTAAAGGCAACAGCGAGCACTGTTACCTTCACGTAGGTTTTGGTTTTGCTAGGGCATTGTGGACGGGGATGGCAGATGGGCTTAAGCATCATTCTCTGATTCCAAAGATGCAAAGGTTGCAAATTGTTTTTTGATATTTTTGTTTGAAGCCTATTCTAAACCGTAACCATTCAGAGTTAATGTCTAAACTTAACCTTAAACACTTAGAAATGTGACGTTGCAGAAACATGGACGTCTAATTCTGACAGTGAGACTGTGAGCTGTTTGAGATAAATAACTAGTCTAATACAGTTGGCATTCGATGGTAAAGACACAAGGACACTGTTGTATATGAAGATAATTAATTAAGAACCATGTAAAGTGTAGTACTAATAGCTACAAAGGGTTTTCTCTGCCTATTATTTTGTTGAGATAACTTGGGAATAGTCTTCAGGGTCCCATCTTTACTAGTTAGCTAGCTAGGCTAACAAACCTCCATTTGGCAAACAAACCTAGCTAGCTAGCTATTTAGCATCATAGGTAAGAAAACATGTTAGTTAATCAGGATAAATGCATTAAAGCTGCAATATGTAACTTTTGGGTGACCCAACCAAATTCACATAGAAAAGTTAGTTATAGATACATCATTGAAAGCAAGTTTAAGAAGCGGTATATCTGTTCTATGTGCACTATTTCTATGCTGCCCATGCCTACATTTCATTTGGTGTCTTTCACTTTGTTTTGTACAACAGCTTCAAACAGCTGAAAATACAATATTTAGGGTTATGGAAAATATATTTCACAGCAGTTTAGATGGTAAAATGATTTTCTACACTATACTTGCTTGTTTTGTCTTATAAACTGAAATTAGGCAAACTATTAGAATTTTGGCAACCAGGAAATGGCAGAGAAATTTCTATACTGAACAAACATATGAATGAAACATGTAAAGTGTTGGCATCATGTTTCATGTGCTGAAATAAAGGATCCAATACATTTTCCATACGCACAAAAAGCATATTTCTCAAACATGTTGTGCACAAATTTGTTTACATCCCTGTTAGTGAGCATTTCTCCTTTGCCAAGGTCATCCACCTGCCCGGTGTTGCATATCAACAAGCTGATGAAACAGCGTGATCTTTACACAGGCCTACCTTGTGCCGGTGGCAATAAAAGGCCACTCTATAATGTGCAGTATTGTCACACAACACAAGCATGCAATTAAATTGGCATGCCTACTGCAGAAATGTCCACCAGATCTGTTGCGAGATAATTTAATGTAATTTCTCTACCATAAGCCGCCTCCAATGTCATTTTAGAGAATTTGGCATTACATCCAACCGACCTCACAAACCCAGACTAGGGCTGGGCGATATGGCCAAAATCTCATATCCCAATATAGGTCATTTCATATCCAGATAATGATACATGTCCCGATATAGCACATTTTCTGTCAATTCAATGAATAAATAGTTTATATAAAATGACCACATGAAGGCCTATTTCTTATTACATTTTAAATTATACTCAACAAATAAAATGTACTGCTCATATTTGATCATTTCTCCTTTTATTTAGAACCTTTGTGCAAATGTTCAATTAAGCATGTAACAAAATATAAAATATGAATGGATAAAATCTTAAAAGGTACATAGAAAACACTTCAACTGCAGTTGCAAATAGGGCTGGGCGATATGACGATATATATTGTGTGACGATAGAAAATGTCTATTGTTTCATATTATGCTCTGTTTATTTTGTTGTGTCGCAAATCACACTCTTTACGCCAATATTTTGTCAATTGGACAACACTTTGCAAAATGTGCTACACAAACATGGAGTGAACGTGGCCCAGAGCACGGAGACATGGAGCTCGTACCTAAAAGAGGGACTACTTCTGTCACATGGACGTGGTTTGGGTATGACAAGTCTGACACGGACCAGAAAACCGTCCTCTACAAGATGTGTCGCAGGTCAGAGTCCTGACAACAGGCTCAAACACCACTAACCTCTCTTACCACCTACGCAAGAATCATGTGAAACAGGCCAGTCCCAACAACAGGCTCAAACACCACTAACCTCTTACCACCTACACAAGAATCATGTGAAACAGGCCAGTCCCAACAACAGGCTCAAACACCACTAACCTCTTACCACCTACACAATAATCATGTGAAACAGGCCAGTCCCAACAACAGGCTCAAACACCACTAACCTCTTACCACCTACACAATAATCATGTGAAACAGTACGGAGAGAGTCTACGGATGAGACCCCAAAAAGTATAGTCTAGTGCTCAAAACAAACCCCTGACTCAGACATGGCAAGAGGCTTTTGCCCGCGGCACAGCATATGGCAAAGAACCACGAAGATGGAAGGAGATAACAGCTGCCATTACAACTTACATCTGCAAAGACATGGCCCCAATTTACACGGTCGAGAAACTGCATTTTATTGATGGTAATTTAAATGCACAGAGATACCGTGATGACATCCTGAGGCCCATTGTCGTACCATTTTTCCGCCGCCATCACCATTCATCCTCCGCCATAACGCACGGCCCCATGTCGCAAGGATCTGTACACAATTCCTGGAAGCTGAAAATGTCCCAGTTCTTCCATGGCCTGCATACTCACCAGACATGCCACACATTGAGCATGTTTGGGATGCTCTGGGTCGATGTGTACAACAGCGCACACATCGATTACAGTTCCAGCCAATATCAAGCAACTTCACACAGCGGGACAACATTCCACAGGCCACAATCAACAGCCTGATCAACTCTATGCAAAGGAGATGTGTTGAGCTGCATGAGCAAATAGTGGTCACACCAGATACTGACTGATTCACATCCCTACTTTTTTTTGTAAGGTATCTGGGACCAACAGATGCATATCTGTATTCCCAGTCATATGAAATCCATAGATTAGGGCCGAATGAATTTATTTTAATTGACTGATTTCCTTAGATGAACTGTAACTCAGTAAAATCTTTGATATTGTTGCATGTTGCATTTATATTTTTGTTCAGTGTACATAGTGCATCTTTAAAATAAAGTATTTCCGATGAACACATTACACATTATTCTTGCAGCCCTCAGGTGTTGCCTATATTGCGTTAGGGCTTTGCCTGTGAACCAGAAAGTAGCGTTTGAATCAGGAAAGTTTCCTCGGCATCTCACATTTCTGCCCGACCCAGAATTGTATGTCGGGTTTCCAGGCAAGTGTAGGACAGGCCAAAGATTTTCTCTGGGCTTCGGCCACTTCATTTTGTCGCGCACTCTTCTAGTCACTGTCTGGCTAGCTAACTGATGTTACGAAACTGAATAAATAATTGTTTAAATATTTATTTTTATTTTGCGCAATACACACCTGGAATCGGCTGGGGCTTCTCAACTCACGTTTTCAATTATGACATATTGCAGGTTTTATATGTATACGCTAACCACACATTTAGCATGATTCACTCCAATCTGCAAAAACAAGTGTTGTAGAATGTCCCCCGTAGACAGTAAAGAAGGCGAGATATCCCACTCCCTAATTATTTCTGGTCCACCATCTTTGTCTCCACCCACAACAAGCAGAGAGTAACGTTACTGTACATCAGTTTCTAAACCTGACCGCAACAAGTCTGAACTTTGTTGCACGTTCTCGACCGATTAGGTTTCCACTAGTTACCACAGTCACAAAGTCAAAATTGGCTTTATTGTAAAAATTCCTTAAAGCAAAAATGAGCTTAATTTAATGAACCTAATTTAAGCAATGCATAAGGTTAGTTATAAAATCAACATTTAAGAAGCAAAATTGTAGAAAGGCGGGGTTTATGACTTTGTGGCTGTGGTAACAATGACGACCGCTCGATTGGTAATGCAATGACGCAACCAAACAGCTACGTATCTTTTTTATATAACCTGTGATCCAAATTATTATTTGATTAATTAACTTGATTGTCACTTTTTTTTTATTTTTATATTTCATCAAGAGACCAATTGCTTGTGAACAGAATACATTTATACAGATTTCCCACACTTTGATTTCTAAATTCTATCGAATCATCACAGAGAAAATACACATTTGTCCAAGATGCAATTTGAGGAGAAAATGTTCCAAACGAACCAAAAACAATCAGTTTTATAGGGGATCTATTTACTGTGACAGTTTCCAGAAACAGTACAATGTTCATACAGTACTGAAGTAAATGCTTTATTAAAGGTTCTGATAAGAATGAGGAACCGGGTTGGTGTGTAATACGTTGCAGCTGATATCAAAACATCATTTTCTTCTACTATTAGAAAGGAGTTGGCCATTATCATCTGTAATAATATGTTCTTTGGTCACGGTAACATTAAAGAGCACATTAAATCATCACATGGATTTAGTGATGAGTACAGAATTCAGTAAAAAGCAATATAAAGAGTTATTACATGTCTAAAGGCATTTACATCATAAAGTACAACTTGTGGATGCCTATTACAGCTTAGAACCAGACAAAGGCAAAGGCACTTGGAAAGAACCAGACTGAAAATGAGACACTAATCAGTAACTAAAACCGGTTAAATCCATCCTCACAACAATAGTACTAACAGGGCATTGTGTGTGTCAGGTATAGCATTGACTACTGTATATGTGGCAGAGTGTGGGGAACAGGACCAGAGTCAGCTCTAACTGAGCCAGAGGATAAACATGGGAGGTCCCACCCAGGAAGAGCAGGACAGCCAATGGGAGCCAGGCCTCGTGTCATGTGACGGCCATGTTCTGGCCCACCGCCTCAGGTGTGAGGAACTGCACTTTGGGCACGGTGAGGGCCGAGTTGTTCCTCCGCATGGTGCCGGAGCTCCCGCCGCCGTTCCTCATGGAGTTGTTCCGCCTCATTGAGTTCCTCTTCCTCAGTGAGTTCTGGTGGCTCAGCTCGCTCTTCTGCAGCGTCTGGATGAGTATGGAGGGCTTCTCGTCCAGCTCGCGGGCCGAACACCTCGGCGTCGCCACCTTGACCGTGTTCCCAAACTTGGAGTAGTCCACCGAGTACACCCCGTCCTCCTCAGTCACGATGGGCACGAAGCGGTGACCCCACTGGATCTCCTCGGTGACGTAGGAGGTCCGGGCCTGGGTGGTGATGCCCGTGGTCTCCACCACGCCCTCCAAGATCACAATCACCTCCAGGTCGCTGCACTGCAGCTCCATGGCCGACAGGTCGTACAGCGGACTGTCCTTATTGATGGTATGGCAGATAATGAGTGGCGCCAAGAGGAAGATGGAGTTACTCGCCGCGGCGCTCTCCGTTTGCACGTCGATCTGGTGGATAGGGATGACCTCGCCTTCGGGGGTGGTGGTCTTGCGTACCACCTGGAGGCGGACGGCAGCGCCAATGATCATGGACTTGCGAAGGTCGCCCACACGGGTCATGAAGCATAGGCGGTTGTTGCGCACGGCGATGACGGCGTTGCGGCTGAAAATAAGATATGACAAGAAAAGATAACTTTATTGTCCATTTTCTTTACCGATCACATTTTCTTTACAGATTTGTCAGCCAGAGTGTACCCCCTGGATCAGATTTATCAGCCAGAGTGTACCCCCTGGATCAGATTTATCAGCCAGAGTGTACCCCCTGGATCAGATTTGTCAGCCAGAGTGTACCCCCTGGATCAGATTTGTCAGCCAGAGTGTACCCCCTGGATGAGATTTGTCAGCCAGTGTACCCCCTGGATCAGATTTATCAGCCAGAGTGTACCCCATGGATCAGATTTGTCAGCCAGAGTGTACCCCCTGGATCAGATTTGTCAGCCAGAGTGTACCCCTGGATCAGATTTATCAGCCAGAGTGTACCCCCTGGATCAGATTTATCAGCCAGAGTGTACCCCCTGGATCAGATTTGTCAGCCAGAGTGTACCCCCTGGATCAGATTTGTCAGCCAGAGTGTACCCCCTGGATCAGATTTGTCAGCCAGAGTGTACCCTCTGGATCAGATTTGTCAGCCAGAGTGTACCCCCTGGATCAGATTTGTCAGCCAGAGTGTACCCCCTGGATCAGATTTGAGCCAGGGCACCCCTGGTACAAAATCAGATTTGACCATTCAAAAGCCAGAAGGGCATGGACACAAACTTTGTCAGCTATTTTTGTACCCCTAGGATAAGATTTATACTAGGTCTGTGTTATATGGACCCCTGGATCAGATTTATATACCAGAGTCTACCCCCTGATCAGATTTAGGTCTGCCAGATGGATATACTAGGTCTGTGTTATATGGATATACTAGGTCTGTGCCAGAGTGGTACTAGGTCTGTATGATATGGATACTAGGTCTGTGTTATATGGATACCCCTAGGTCAGATTATGGATATACTAGGTCTGTGTTATATGGATTTGTCTGCCATGATATGGATATACTAGGTCTTATATGGATATACAGTCCAGATATGGATATACTAGGTCTGTGATCAGATATTTAGGTCTGTGTTATATGGATGTACCCCTGGATATACAGATTTGTGATATGGATATACTAG
Organism: Oncorhynchus nerka; assembly: GCF_034236695.1. NCBI lineage: Eukaryota > Metazoa > Chordata > Actinopteri > Salmoniformes > Salmonidae > Oncorhynchus > Oncorhynchus nerka. The sequence continues at coordinate 14,219,184 of NC_088403.1, forward strand.
GTCTGTGTACCCCTGGATATCAGATTTGAGGGATATTAGGTCTGTATGATATGGATATACAGGTCTGTGTGATATGGCAGGTCTGTGTTATATGGATATACTAGGACTTATGATATGGATCAAAGGTCTGCATCTATGGATATCTAGGTCTGTGTTATATGGATACACAGGTCTGCATGATTGGATAACTAGGTTTTTCATGGATATCTAGGTCTGTGTTATATGGATATAATGATATGGATATACTAGGTCTGTGTTATATGGATATACTAGGTCTGTATGATATGGATATACTAGGTCTGTGTTATATGGATATACTAGGTCTGTGTTATATGGATATACTAGGTCTGTATGATATGGATATACTAGGTCTGTGTGATATGGATATACTAGGTCTGTGTTATATGGATATACTAGGACTGTATGATATGGATATACTAGGTCTGTATGATATGGATATACTAGGTCTGTGTTATATGGATATACTAGGTCTGCATGATATGGATATACTAGGTCTGTGTTATATGGATATACTAGGTCTGTGTTATATGGATATACTAGGTCTGTGTTATATGGATATACTAGGTCTGTGTTATATGGATATACTAGGTCTGTGTTATATGGATATACTAGGTCTGTATGATATGGATATACTAGGTCTGCATGATATGGATATACTAGGTCTGTGTTATATGGATATACTAGGTCTGTGTTATATGGATATACTAGGTCTGTGTTATATGGATATACTAGGTCTGTGTTATATGGATATACTAGGTCTGTGTTATATGGATATACTAGGTCTGTATGATATGAGCAAATAATCTAACAATCTAATCTAGCATGCAACCTTATAGAGAATCAAACAGCGTGGAGGAGGAACTGGGCTGCGTGATTGACAAGGGGTGGGGCTAAGTGTCTGTGGGAAACAGCCACAAGAGGAGAGGGAGAGACTACAAACAAAGTCAACTATAAAAACTGACTCTACACAGGGTTTAGTGGCATCTCATATATTACATGAAATACGGATCTCTTGTGATATGGATATTGCGATTTCGATGCGAATTCGATTAATTGTGCAGCCATACCATGCACCTGATTTTCCAGTTGGGACTTGGGATCAGCTTCTGCTCCCCCAATCCTAACCTTTACCATTAGTGGGGTAAATGCTAAACTGACCCAAGATCAGAATTTAGGGGCACCTTCACCCTACACTGTTGACCCCACCTCTCCAACCTAATCTAACCTGTAGGCTACCATCCTACCTGAAGATGAGCGTCTCGGCGCGGCGGTGCGACTGGGCTGTCTTCATGAAGATGCACCCCAGCATAATGGCGTTGATGATGAGGCCAGCGATGTTCTGGAAGATGAGGACGGCGATGGCCGTGGGGCACTGTTCTGTGATCATACGGTGGCCAAAGCCGATGGTCACCTGGACCTCGATGGAGAACAGGAAGGCTGAGGTGAATGACCTGTAGAGCAGAGAGAGAGGGTCAAAGTTCAGGGGTCAGAGGAAATGAGAGTTAAAGAGGAGGGAGACGTTGGACGTAAATATTGGTCACGGGTCAGATGTTTGTTGTAGACATCTGATCCTACATTTGTAATAGAGGTGTAGAAACCTGATCCTACATCTGTGAGGAGGGTAGAGACCTGATCCTACATCTGTGAGGAGGGTAGAGACCTGATCCTACATCTGTGAGGAGGGTAGAGACCTGATCCTACATTTGTAATAGAGGTGTAGAAACCTGATCCTACATCTGTGAGGAGGGTAGAGATCTGATCCTACATTTGTAATAGAGGTGTAGAAACCTGATCCTACATCTGTGAGGAGGGTAGAGACCTGATCCTACATCTGTGAGGAGGGTAGAGACCTGATCCTACATTTGTAATAGAGGTGTAGAAACCTGATCCTACATCTGTGAGGAGGGTAGAGACCTGATCCTACATCTGTGGGGAGGGTAGAGACCTGATCCTACATCTGTGAGGAGGGTAGAGACCTGATCCTACATCTGTGGGGAGGGTAGAGACCTGATCCTACATCTGTGAGGAGGGTAGAGACCTGATCCTACATTTGTAATAGAGGTGTAGAAACCTGATCCTACATCTGTGAGGAGGGTAGAGACCTGATCCTACATCTGTGGGGAGGGTAGAGACCTGATCCTACATCTGTGAGGAGGGTAGAGACCTGATCCTACATCTGTGAGGAGGGTAGAGACCTGATCCTACATTTGTAATAGAGGTGTAGAAACCTGATCCTACATCTGTGAGGAGGGTAGAGACCTGATCCTACATCTGTGGGGAGGGTAGAGACCTGATCCTACATCTGTGAGGAGGGTAGAGACCTGATCCTACATCTGTGGGGAGGGTAGAGACCTGATCCTACATCTGTGAGGAGGGTAGAGACCTGATCCTACATTTG